>NC_080571.1:44198358-44506572 GCF_030247185.1 Malaya genurostris
AAGTCGTACTCCGAAGCGGTACGAGTGCCTGGAAGGGAGGCTTAATGGGTCAAAAGGATCATGATGCCAGTTTTCTGTTATTATCTGTTCCCAAACCTCAAGTCATCTCTGAGAAATAGATGCGAGCTTCGTTTTGGAATTTAGACCGTTACTTCCGGAACCTGAAACCGAAACCAGTATAGCCACAGTAAGTTTGTATGGCGATCAACTAATATGACCTACAAATTTAGATGTTTTCCGTCGCAACAAGTTCTCAAAATCTATCACATCATCACAAGTCTTGTGAATTGTCTGTGTCTGTTAAAAACGTCAGGTGTCTGTTAAAAACGACAGTAATAGGCGCACCAAAAATCAGGCAATCTTCAGTAACATTATTTTTAATGTGGAACACATTTTTGTTTTCTATATAGAGGTGCAAACTAGAAACTCAAGAAAAATACATGTAGAAATGTGGTCAGGTTTTGAACAATTACAGCTCAGTCAATTTTGTATCAATTATTAATATTATGTCACCATTTGATTCGAAATATTTCTACGTATTGATTTGAATGTACATAGCCATGTATTTTAAATTCTATATCAGTGAAATGTTGATGAATAGCTAGCAGTGTCCTATTTGGTCTGCAAAAAATCTCCGGCATACCGGATTTCCCTGCCATAGTCGACGGTTTTGAAGGAGTAAGCGATATATCAAAGGGAAAGCAGCGCTCTGATTGGTCAATCGATGCTAAAGCGAAGCTGTTGGAAGCACGCGAATCTATAAATATAAGCAAAATTATAGCTAACGTTTCAGTCTTACGAGTAGCATGCTAGGGGTAGGTTGGTGCTAGACAGCAAGACAAAAAGTGCCATAAAACGATTTGAAGCTTTAACTGGTATGCTTTGATCTTGTGTCATGGAAGATCGAATGAAATTTCATGTTATGTCGTTTCGCCTGAGAAAATGACAACTACCCCAGGGTAAATTTTGAGTGCATAAGATTAATTTCTAATTTATATAAGATGACATCGATTGATAATGAGAAATATTTTATCGCTTCAAGCGAAATCGCAAAATGGTGGTAATGGTAGAGAAACGCTATAAAAATAACTGCTTGCATACAAAACTTGAACACAAGCTTGGTGAAGAGAAGCTTAAATATCGATATCCGTATCGCAAGAATGTACAAACATTCAATTGTATACATTTGGGCTATTGATGTAATTTCGTCGGCTACGAAACAAATACAAATCACGATAAATAGAGTCTATATTCTGGGTTCGCGTGTTCGGTGTTGATAAGGATCAATCTAAGCAGACTCTTGTGCATTTGCGGATTCAAAAGTGTGAGGATTAATTGAAAATGTCAATCATTGGAAATTTTGGTTGCCTTGTTCCACATATACGGCTCGAACAACCCCATGGGGCTGATCCTTGTAGTTTTTTATCTGAGGGCCCATCCCGAAACGCTGTTACGGGCCTGCCTCAAATGTTTTGTAATTCAATACTTTTATTTTTCGTATGTATATGTGTATGTATGTATGTATTTATGCATGTGTATATGTAACAAAAACATACATTCGGTTTTCTCAGAAATGGCGGGACCGATTTCTACAACCTTTGATTCAAATAAAAAATCTCGTGGTCCAACTGTCTGCTACTGAACTTTATCCAGATTGGACTCCCGGTTCGGGAGTGACGGAGTGAAATGTGTAACAAAATGAAAAAAGTGGAGTCAATTTTCTCGGACAACACTCAACCGATTTTCTTAAACTTAGATTTAAATGACTGCTTACTGTCCCATAGCCTGTTATTGAATTATCTCCGCATCCGGAATTGGGTTCGGGTAAAATGTGCAAAAAAAAGATTTCTTCAATTTTCACAAGCTTAGGTTCAAATGAACTGTTTTACGATCCCATTGAACCTCATCGAATTTTGCAGGTTTGGTTAGTTGATCACCAAATACATTGATTTTGAGTATGCCGGATCGTCGTTCATGGTTCCGGAAGTCCCAAAAATTGATCGTTACAACAAATCGGAAATCAAACTAATTTCACAGAAACAACTGGATCGATTTTCAAAACTTTAGATTCAAATGGAAGGTATTACAGCTTCATTAGTTGCTGCAGAATTTTGTCCGGATTTGGCTTCCGGTCCCGGAATTACAGGGTGTAGCGTTTATGAAATTGCAACCTGTCATTTAAAGCGGTAATGCAAAAAACAGAAAATTTCCAATAAATTATGTTCATAGCTGTTTCGATTTGCAGTTTATGTTAGGGGTTGGCCAAACGAACGGTTTCGAACTTTCGGTTTCAGAAGAATCGGAGATAATGGTCAAAAACTCTTCATTTTTTTAGAGACGGTCGATTTTTACTCACCTCAGCTCAAACGAAAGGTCTTACGGTATCTCAGACTGCTAGTGTCTTTTGTTCGGATCCTACTTCTGGTTCCGGAACAACAGGGTGAAGCGTACAAATCTTCAAATATTTCAAACCGTCTCACAGTGTACTGGTTTTCACTGATTTTTAAGAGCTTTGGTGTCTTCGAACAAGTTTCACATGATTCTATAAAGCTTCTGTTGTAATAAACATCTTAATTTTCCTTAAGGGGTGGGTAGGATCTAACAGTTTTGAAAAATCATTTATTATTTGCTTTATATTTTGTTATAGTAAAACATTTTAAGAATATTCTGTGAAAGTTTCAAGCCTATCGGAACAAATCTCAGCATGTTATGGGCCTTTATCTTTGCTTATCTCATACTGCGAAGAAGCAAGATTGACTTGTGGAAGAAAACATTCTTGAAATGTTTCACTATAATAAATTATAAAAGAAAAAATATGATTTTTTGAAAGTGTTAGGTCCTACGGGCTCCCTGGAGTAATTAATTGTTTCCATTGATTTTTATAGACAAAAACCTTTAAACGCGCTTTCCTCGAAAGCAGGGTTTGAAAGTCCGTGTCCACCATCATTCAAAAACTACTGCACCAATTTTTTTCAAATTTTGCACAAACTTTCTACATATAAAAAACCAGACCCCAACGTTTTACTTTTCGTTGTTTGTTACTTTGGGGAGGTTTTACAGCTACAAATGGCGGATTTTTTCGTGAAAAATCGTAGTTTTCACTTTGAACAACCACCAAAAATTAAAAAAAAAATCAAACAGAAACGTTGGGGTCTAGAAAATTTTCATTCTAGATTTTTTCATCGTTTTGAACCCCCCCCCAACTTAAGGTGGTAGTACGAATCCCAAATAAAAAATTTTTTATCTAGGAGAATATTTCTCTGATTAGTCTTTAAGGTTCATTTGAACCTATTTTGGGTATTTGTGCTCATTTACTAAAAAAGTTCCACAGTAAAAGCAGAGAAAGTTGGAGAATAAGGCTTTCGATTTGATACAATTTAATTATTACTATTTCATAAAATATGCCTTATTGTTTCTTAACAACGCTTCAGTGTCATCATCATTACGTTTCGTATTGTTAGCCATAAAGTAAATTCACCAGCAAGTCAACCAATACAATCAGTATAATGTTGCACTGAGTTTCATTGCATTTGAAAACTTGTGCAAATCAATGAAACGGAAAGATTTTGGGGAAGATTCTTTTCAATGTATCTCTATTCAAGGAACATGACACATGCATGCTGCGACTTTATCTTTTTTACACGCTTGTTTGAAATAACAAAATTATAATTTTAACAGTATGTAGATTTTTAAATTTGATTTATGTTAAATTCAAGATAGAATATGATTTTTTCAAATCAATTTTTCTCTTCAACATTAACAGTGATTTCTATTTGATGTAAAACAAAATTTTCCTCTAGCCGAACAAAAATAATAGTTGCCCCAACTGTTTATGGCATATCAACAAAAGTTGAGTTGATTTTATAGGCAATTTCTATGTTGATTCAATTCTACATTTCCTCTACGGTAAGAAAAAGTTTGGTTCATTTGATCTATGATCTTAATAATGATGCAACAAAGATTATTGTTGAATTGAACCGTATCAGTTTTATTTATTATAAACCATTTTTCTATACTTGAATAAACACATTTCAAATGTCAAAAGTCAAATTTCATCTGTTTAATGCTGGGGCTTTTCAACAATCCAAGCGTAAGTATTGATAATTAATAATTTTAGAAATTTTAAGTTAATATAGAATTGAATCATTATTTTGCCCTTTAAATAGTACAACAAATTTAACTGAATTAGCAAGGATATTAAAATGAACTATTAATATGATATTAGTTTGCTATTGCCTTTAATTCCTGTAACAGGGAGCACTATCTTCAGTATGTTTTAAGTTACTCGCTTGTTGTTATTAGGAACGACTACATGATAAACACAGAAGAGTTTGTTGCACGGTCGTTTCTCTGTGGGAAGGACGGGCTGGTGTCTACTGTCGTGAAGAGAGACTAGAGCAGTATCATTCATTAGGTGAACACTATAGTGTGGTCCAAGCAAAAATATTTTCTATTAGTGGTTTACAATCGGCACTGCACCAGAGGATCTGTCGTAACGCATTCATTTATGTTCCGACAGTCAGGTTGCTCCTAAGACGCTCAGTTCGAATGATTCACGATCTAATCTAGTGATCGCATGTTAAACTCGAATCGAAAACCTATTAAGTGCAGTTTACTTTTGAGAAGCCTTGGTTATTTTGTAAAGTAGCGTAAAGTCTTTGGAAACAGAAGTGTTTTCTATGCGTAAAAAACGGCGTTACTTCGGAAATCCACGTATCCACCTTTCTCTTGACATTTAAATAGTCTAATGAAAACATTCTAGAGAGTAAGATTCTATTCTCGGTCATTAGTACTGTGAGTTTATCAAATAACCTAAGAGTAGCTTTCAAAAGAGTCTTCCAAAATCAATTCTTTCATCTCCGAGAAATTTTGTTGCATTGAAAAAACCACTGGAATTTGTCGGTTACTTCACATATAAAACTTCACCTTTCGAATCGGAAATGTTTGCCGCAACCGTTACAAATTTGATTGACTTAATTAGCTTTCAAATAGGCGTATGTTTATCGAAATTCGTTGGGACATCTTCGCGAAAATTCAACCGATGAAAAACGTGCGGTTAGTCGGCTACGTAAATTATACTAATACATCGTAACTTATACTATCAGAACCAGAAGTGACAACCGTTTGATTTTCGAATTTGATCCAAAATTCAACAGAAGCTTTCAAACGAGCCCAAACTTGTTGAATTCGGCTAAGCCTGATCTCTGAGAAAATTGAGCGGTAAAAAAACTTTGCGTTTTGACGGTTACGTCACTTAAACCATTATATTGCCCGAATCATAGGTCATTTGATCTTAGAATTTGATCAATGGCTTAATAATAGCATTCAAATGAGCAAAGTTTTTTTTTTTAATTGAGCTGAGTCGAATGGTATATAACACTATGGGCCTCCGAGGCTACGTTTGAAAGTCAGTTTTTCCAGTAATTCTATCATCTTTCTATAGAGACGTTCAAAATGCAAATTCACATAAAAAAACCTTAGTAATTTCGGAACTTTTGTCTTCGTATCTTTTGCCATTCTCTATAGATTTAGGTTATAGAATTTCAGGAAAATCCGACTTTCAAACGGTGCCTCGGAGATCCACAGTGTTGTATACCATTCGACAAAGCTCGACAAGATCGGCAAATGTCTGTGTGTATGTGTTTGCACCTTTGAACGATTTTTTTCGTGCTCGATTTTCTCGAAGATGGCTGAACTGAATTTAGTTAACTTAGGCTCGTTTGAAAGCTATTGTTGTGTTATTGATCAAGTTCGAGGTTCAAATGGCTGTGACTTCTGGTTCCGGAGATATAGTAGTATAAATGACGTAATCAACAAAACGCTTTTTTTATCGCTCGATTCCCTCAGGGAAGGCTGAACCGATTTTAGCCAATTTAGGTTCGTTTGAAAGCTACTTTTGGATCATTGGTCTAGTTCGAAGATCAAATGGCTGTCAGTAACAATTCCGGCTATGCAATGGTATAAGTGACATAACGGACAAATCGATTTGTGTTATTATCATTAAATTTTCTTGAGGTTGGCTGAACCGATTCCAACAAACATAGGCTTATTTGATAGCTAATATTGAGTTATTGATCAAGTTCGAAGATCTAATGCCGGAAATATAATGACATAATTGACATAAATGTCAAAACTCATTACTGTTCTATTTTCTTGTATATGGATTACCCGATATTAATAATTTTAGGCCCGTTCGAGATTAAAATTGAGCTGAGCGTCGATTTCGAAGATAATAATTGTACAAGTGACGTAATTGACAAAATTACAAATTATCCCTATAATTGTTTCAGCTAGTTTCCTATGATCTCGTTCAAATGTATTACCAAAGATAAACTCTGGTCTGTATTGTAATGTATTACCAAATATAAATTGGTCTGCAATCTCTCGAGTATCATTTGAATTTGACCCCTCGATCAACTTGGTTCGTTGTCAGTTTGAGTCTAATCATGATTTGAAACAAGACAACAAGCGTCTGATCGCTACATGCGTCGTAACTATGACAATTTTTGTATATGTTTGAAAAAATATAAAGGTACAGTATGAGCAATTTTGCCGCATATCCAGTAAAAATAAGAAAGTAAAAATTACTTAATATTGTTTGGCTCAGAATTGATTTAATTTGTTTTTGTCTTATCCCAACGAAGCATTAGAGTCTATCATTTTGTGATGAATGTATACATATGTTTGTTTTCTTTCTAACTTGTATTGTTTCCATGACATTTTACCCGAGCTTGTCGACGCCTATTAACGAAGGGTCAATAGAATTACACTATTACTGAACCTACTGGTTCACGATTACTAAGGGACATTGTAATCTTTGGTATTACTGCTGATACGCTTGGTCTGCGAAATGTTATCGAATATGTGACATAAACGCCAAAGCATGCTTTTGTGAACCGAATTAATCTGAATACATATGTGACCAAAATGAGCGCAATTGAGAATAGCTAAGAATAGTTTTTTCAATAGACTTCGCAACCGATGGCTTGTAAGACCAGTGCCCTATGCATTGAACCGAGGGGAACGTTTCACTTGAGCTAATTTGTGGTAATTCGTGAAACAAAAAAGGCGGGTGGGTAATGTCAGAGACATGACTGGATGTCGTGAATACGAAAACAACTGACATGTTCCTTAACACTTCCGAATATCAATTGGTTGATCAATTGTAAAAATTGTGCAAGCATTCCCCTTTTTCACATTTTTCGCAAAAACAAAGGCTTTACTTGATCTCGATTACTGTGGATTTCACACAGCGAAAAGTGCACAAATCTAATCAAACAGTTCTAGATTTGCACTAAACTGAGGTTTTTTACCTAAATCCTAATAGTTCTTTAGAAAACGTTTAGAGCCATTAGAACGGCTGATTTTGTGTGATGCTCCCCACCATTGTCCTCTTTTCGTTGTTTTTTCATCAATGCAAAAAACTGGCAGCTGTGACGTAATCGCTCTTGTCGGAAGTGAAACTAGCTTTGCAAACGACAAACTGTACATTTACGTGATTTTGTTTGTAGTAGCATATACAATTTTAATGTCAATTATTTCATTTTTGGATTATTTGAGATTATGTAACACAACTGAAAAATTTATCATAAAATTGTGATCATATGTCCGATGGCAAAAATTATGTTGATTCGTTAGGTACAACAAGAGATATTCACGATCAAAAACTTATCACTCTCTCAGAGGGTAAATTTTGAAAAGGCACCCCATAGTAAAGTAAGTCGTATTCACGACAAAATGCCCTTTACCTTTATGGCTATGGTAAAAAAAAAATATGTGCATAACATGTATCCGAACATCGCTTGATTCGATCAACATACAACACTCTTGTTGAAATACGTTCAGCCAGGAGAATCGGAAATTGGTTCGACTCCAGGCCAGGAATTTATTGATTGCAAAAAGATGGAAGAAGATGGCAGTTTCTGATATATAATACCTAGAGTGGGTTCTCAGATTTTGAAAAAAAAATCCTTATGAAAGCTTACTAGTAACTCAGCAATACATTAATGATGAAAACCAATAAGAAATCAAGACTGTCTTTTGACTTTTGTGTTTCTGTGTAATCATTTTCAATTCTAAAGTCTGCGGAGGCTCAGACATTAGTTCAGATGTGGTCATGTTTACCAACTACTGTGGTCTAATCAATTATTAATCAATGCTCAGAAAACCTCACGTATTCGAATCTAAAAAATATTGAAAATGTGTTGCTTGAATAAATACCTACTGACATGAGAAAAATCTGCAAAATTGGAAACTCGAATTATGATAATAGACATTATCATAATATTGCAATAAAATTCTTGAGGAACGAAGATCCCGCGTCGGGTCTCTCTCTATCTTAAAATTTTTTAGTTGGAATGTTTTTAAACCAGTTTTACGGACTGAGAAGAATACAGATAAAAGCGAAATGAATTTGTTAAAAAACTTAAAGAGAAATTTGACTATAGTTTTTATCGACAACTTCACAATATTTGAACGGCTTCATGAAATTTTTTTACATAGTATCTTGATCTCTGATAAAATGAATTAAATGTCCGGCATTAATTAACCGATTGTTCAACTACAAGACTGCAATTTATATTCACTCAATAAATACATGCATGATCTGATCTAGCAAAACGATGACTCTCTCATAGTGCGGTTGTTTCAAATTATAAATAATCCCGTTCAGTCGGGCATTGAGTTTGATATGAATTTCGAGCGGAATATGTGTTAAACTGTTTCTATCTAGTTGACCTTCGACTCGCCCATATCGCATTTTGCTAAAATTGCTACTGATGACAACGGCGAACGGCGCTTTTCCGTGCTTTTCGGGACAAGTTCGCTGGCGTTTCAAGTGGTAAAACCGGTTCTGGTATCGCGTTGATGTCACAGTAAATAGTGCCGGTTTATTAGCAGGCGCGATGGTAAAACACCATCCGTCGGTAGCATCAGACAGAATCACGCTACAAAACCGGGGGATTCTGATGTAAATATTGCGATAGGCATGTCAATGCGCGGCGATACGGGACTATTGATATTTATATATTTTGACGTTCATTCATAGCGAACTCATCAAGAGGGAGAGAGAGAGAGAGACAAATGAGTGGTTAAGGATTTCCATGTCTTCGTCTGTAACTTACTGGTGCTAGGCGTGTCGCTATGGACAGATCTACGTTGAGCTTGGCCGATTGTCCTATTTGGATGTTGTTAATCTCGATATAGCCGAAGACCTGATTGGTACTGGGATCCACCTGATATGTAAATACATCGGGACACGGTGATTGCAGGTACTGTGCTCGAACGTAAATCAATTGAAGAATCACAAAGGCCACTAGAGTCAAAGGACGACTTGCCACACCGAAGGAGCTGCTTGATGCCATTCTGAGTAAACCGATGTGATTTCCTAATGTGTCACTCGATTAAACTGATAACGATACTGATGTCACATTTTCATTATACACGTGAGGAGCAGAACTGCCAGAACGTAATCCAGTATTGTAATCGATGCTTGTAATGCTATAGAACTTGTTTTGTTTATTTTATTAATTCACACACTCATCCACAGTCACTGCCAGTAGACACGAACATAGACCTACTCACGTATCGTGTTACAGCTATTTACTCGTTAATTACTAATGGGATTTGATTTGAATCGTCGTGTTGCATTACTATTTTGATTGTTCTGATATACAGGCAGCGTCTAGCTTCTAGCTGCATGCATGTGAATGAATCCGAACACCAGAAATACTCCGCGAGAATCCGGACAACACCGAACCTGATCTTCACGCTAGCAGATCTACACGCACACTGATCGTTCCGAACGAGATGAGAACTGGAAAAAGATTGTTTTTCTTTCACTCTCGGCGATCGGATCTTCATCTTTATTCGATATTTTCTCATAATAAATTTCGAGAGAATATTTTAGCAGTAGATCATTTTATTCTTTTGTTTTATGTATCGCCGGGGTGATCATTGTTAGAACTATACTTAATTTAGGCTTAGTTTGTGATGTAGACCTTGAAATCGTTCACTTAGTGAAGTAACGTAATTTTATTTTTCAATTTTGGTACAATGAAATATGCTAGCATAGGAAGTTCTAGTATAAGAAAGTAGTTTAAATACCAATTATAGTGGAATTGTTAATTCACAGATAACGACGCTACAACCTCAGAAGCCACGTTTGTGCACTGAATAAATAACGCATTCCTTTTTATAGGCTTTGTAATCTCATCGAATAGTATCTCAAAGAACAGCATCACGAGCATTATAATTACTGTTTACAATTCCAAACGCATCATTAAACTGGCGCCGATTGAGTATTAATTTTTAAATGAATAATATTTTTTTGTATTTTTAACCGCGTGAAGTTACATTTATGATTTGTTAAAATTAAAACTACAACGATGTGCTAGGGAATTAATAGACACATCTCTGTGATTGACCAAAATCATAAATAAAATATATCTAAATACTCCAGAGTAATTGTAATGTGACATAAAAGTTCCGTCTGGTGAAAACTGGGTGCGTGACGCCCCTAAAGTGTGGTCCGGATCCACAATTTAGAGGGAACAAAAACATTTGTGGCTTAGCCTTATACTTTAGAGCTATTATGTCTTCAGAACAAATGATCAATTAAAGATAAGCCATATTTTGATGCGGGTAGTATTAGGGTGGCTCTTATTATTAGGGTGATGCAAAAATTATTTTCCGGGTATGTTGAGAAAGAGGACTGCATTCTTCGGCAAAATTGTAGAAAAAATTATATCAAACAGCTTTGCTGAAGCCACCATTAAAGTACAGTGTGACAGCTATTTTAAGAGAGCAGAAATGTTTTGCTCTATATTTTTTATTTTTCACATCTTGATTTGATAAAATCAATTTTTTGGTGACTGGTGCTTTCTGAACCGAAGTTGTGACCATAAATTGTTCAAAAACAGTTTATTTTTAAACTGCTACGTCTAAGATTGAGGCAAACGAAAAAAAAATCCGTTTCTTGCATTTTAAAGAAAATACTTTCGAGCACTTTTATAAAAATGGTGGAGGAGATATTTTTAAAATTTTTAAAGTTGTGTTCAAACATTGGGATTTTTCATCCGCGAAGAGCATGTTTAAAATTGCAGAATCAAATCTTTCTTTTTTTGTTTTGCAATAAGTAGCTCTACAAACTCCATATAAGAAACTGCAAGCTCTAAGGAAACAATGAATTACACTTGAACCTCAATTTACGCGCAGAGCCGGGGGTGTATAAATTAAATTTCGCGTAGATTAAATAAAACCACAGAGAACAGACATACAAGCAGAGATTTCAATGTGTGTAAGAAATTTAACGGTTGTTTGGTAAAGAGATCACCAAATAGCAATTCGCCTATAGAGGCGCTACGAGCAGCCCAGCAGTCGCTTATGGGCTCTTGGGCTCGAGCTTCCATACAATGATTTTTAACGGATTTACACTTGTATGCTTTACACAGCACTTTTGAGAAAGTTTGTACTAGCTTGGATGCTAACTAACATGAACAGTCCTACTACGTCCAATGCTTTAGCGCTTAAGGACCCTCTGAGTATGTTCTGAGACTATGGAAATACTTAAGAGATGTTCCAATGTCCAAGAACTACTTGGAGTATTGTCCTTAGGGACAACACTGTGTCACAGCAAGAACTAAAACGTCTTTTTTGTTTGTGGTTCATACTTTTAGAGCTACACTTGTTTTTACTTGTCTATTTATAGCAGTTCCAGATAGGTTCCCAGTCGTCGAAAAATTTCAGTGAAAACAGGTCTTTAGATCTACACGAACATTCAGCAGTTTATGTATAATTTTTCAATGCTGCTCATAGTCGTAGAGCTACAACTCCAGGTAGTTTTAGGATGGCCTAGAGCAATCACAATTGTCCTATTGATCGCATGTGGCATCACGAATATGGACCGAGAACGATTCGTTAATGCACTTTGTTACACTAGTAGATCTTAAAGGCTGAGGTCAGTGTGTTTTAAAGAGCTATTTTCACGCTTCATATCTGATTTTCTCAGAAACGAAATAAAAAAACGAATATCAAAAAACCCAACTGACAATCTCTTAGAAAATTAGTTCAGATTATTCTGTGAAAATTTCAGAATGATTCATTGACATTAGCGGTCGGGAAAGTCTTTTTTTCTGAAGGAAGAATTGTATAGCTGAAAACGCCGTCTTTCAACTTGTTCATTGAATATCTCGCCTTCAAAAGCATAGATCAAAAATCTATCCTGCCAAAATCTAGATAATATAATTTAGATGCAATTAGTGCAGGAAACATATAGGTTGTCGCGATAAAAATGAAGTGAATGTTATTTTTGTGAAGGTAAGTCGATTTCTATAGACGCGCCATTTTTTCTGCTCCAGTTTCTTGGTAACGTAACGAAACATGAGAGAGAAATAAAATCGGCTCAGTAAGGCTGCCAAACAAGTGGTAGCTTTATCGGATGCATACACATTTTATGCAAACTTGTAACCGAAAATATCGAAACTTTTCTGATCACCCGGCCCATCGAGAGTCATTGTCAGTTTTGATATTTTCGGTTACAAGTTTGCATAAAATGTGTCTGCATCCAATAAAGCTACCACTTGTTTGGCAGCTGAGCCGATTTTATTTCTCTCTCATGTTTCGTTACGTTACTAAGAAACTGGAGCAGAAAAAATGGCGCGTCTATAGAAATCGACTTACCTTCACAAAAATAACATTCACTTCATTTTCATCGCGACAACATATATGTTTTCATGCACAAATCGCATCTAAATTAAATTATCTAGACATTATCAGGATAGTTTTTTGATCCATGTTTTTCAAGGCGAGATATTCAATGAACAAGTTGAAAGACGGTGTTTTCAGCTATGTAATTCTTCCTTCAGAAAAAAGACTTTCCCGACCGCTAAAGTCAATGACACATCCTGGAATTTCCACAGAATAATCTGAACTAAATTTCTAAGAGATTTTCAGTTGGGTTTTTTGATATTCGTCACCGTTTCTAAGAAATCAGATTTTAAACGTGAAAATAGCCTTCTCAATCATTGTAAAACACGCTGGGCTCAGACCTTAAGGCCTGAACTTCAGGTAGTTTTTGGATGGATCATCGGTTACATTGGTAGACATTAAGGCCATTTCCGACAAGGTTTTGGATGTGAAAGTTTTTCTACAGATCTTATCACATTATGTCAATTTTCTGTGAATAGTACAACGAGTACATACCGCACTTAATAGTCATATAAAAGTGATTATATACAATATTTGCTTTCCAGATAATTCTTGGATTCCCGCGATCTTATTTAGATTCTTTGAAACTGAACAATTTATTAATGTACATTTCACAATATTCAATTCCCTGAAGCATGTTAGATTTTTTGTATATGTATATAAATTGAGATTTCCTTCATTATTCAAAAACCTTTTTTTTATGCGATCATCGCTTAATTTATTTAAAAATTCGCCTTATTTAAAATAAAACGCGTAAAAAAGTGGCGTAAATTAAATTCGCGTAAATTGAGGTTTTAGTGTATAGTTAATAAGTGCTAAAAATAATATCTTACCTCCGCTCATATCAAAGGTCCTTAGCAAAATCACAAATGTATACAGTTCTGGAACTGTTGATCGGGAATGTTACTGCAGATTGCTTTTGTGCCTATATCTCGGTGCGGCTTTTACCGGCGTTTTTGATAGATAGCCGTTTTAAGATTTAAATCTATAAATTATAACAAAATAAACTGGCAGCCTCAGCAGCATTTTATCTGTGTTTCAAATATAGAAAAAATAGAACGGCAGTGTATACCAGTTTTAAATTTGACAGTAGAACTGGTCGAATAAATAAAACTAAAACGGGTTGCTGGGAATACGTTTGTTTCAGTTTCATTTACATTATAGACCACTCATATGAATCATGCAGCTGCTGAATTTGCTCTTATGTTTAATAATGTTACTAGCCTGCTACCAGAGATGGCATTTCACTAGAGTGATACACCAGGGCGTAGGTTTCAATAATACACTGCGGATACATTTGCTCCACTCCACACAAAGAGGAAAGCGCACTTCTTATCAGTGTCCAGACAGACATACTTTTAATGCGTGCTTGTGTTGAAAGAAGCTGGTGCGAGAGAATAACATTCTCTTCGCACGAATCGCTCTCACGTGCTCTCGCCTAAATACACCCAAGTGATCACTGGCGCGTGATGGTGAGCGTACACTTCTGCGAACTTCAATTAATAGAGAGTAGATCTGGCCTTGCTATGAAAAATTTGCAATGAAAACCGAAAATTTAACGATAAATTGTTTTATTTTGCTGATTTTGCGTGCCCACGATTCTTCTACGCAAACCATACACCAGAGTGCTCACACAGACATGTACACGCCGTGAAAGTATCTGCATCCCCCTCAGAGAATTTATTAGCTAATGCTGTAGCACTTTGGTGCGATTCAGTGGAGGAGGTAAAAGGAAATAAACAAACGCACTCATGATGCGTGCACACTTTATACAACAGTGGTGTATATATGTGAAAGAGAAGAGCTCTCGTTGAAGTTGTCAGTGTGAGGGGATAGATTTTGCTTGCTCTTCGTCACACAGAGGAGATGGACATCTCTGCCTGCTACAAACCAAAAGCTTTCCTAGCGATCGATTAATGCGTTGAAGCTGAGTCTCTTGATCAGAATACGTACTCAGAAGCTATACTATGCTGATGAAGCACGACGAAGGACTTCATTCGCTTCGAAAACATCTTCGACATAGTGACAAGATGCTAAATCATCCCAGAGTAGTGAGGGAGCGTCGTGGCTGCTTAGGAATGGTAACTATCGCTTTTTAGGCATTCCTCACGGTATATTTCCTTGTTTACCATTCCGGTAGAAATGATGCTTTGGCTTGCTCGACCACAGCTGCACATTGCATGCCAAACCAAGACTACGCTGGTAGTATATAAAAAAAGTTCCATTTATTTGGCCATTCTTTTTATCATTACGGTTCGGTAATTTCTTCACCTTGAACGACTTTTTATCTTGCCGATGCTTAAAAGTATGCACGAAAGTTGGAGACATTTCTATTTCACTATCCATAGTACTTACCGAAAGGTTCCCGATTTTGACAGGAATGGCGTAACGGGTGGCAACTAAATTTTGGAATTTTTTCGAGGCCTGTATGCTTAGTAACAAACGAGCTCAGAGAAAAATAAGAGTGTGAATGCGTTAGCTCTCTCTCTCTCTCCTCTTTCTGCTAGTATTTTCTGTTTTGTTATTGCTTGCTCAGTTTTGCTCAAAATGCCGTCAAAACAAGAAGTATTTCGCGAGCGCGTTGTACAGTTCTACAAACTGCAAAGAAATCTCGGCAAAAGGTATACGGTACAACATTTTAAAAGCGAAAATGTTGCGGCTTTGACGAACATCCGATTACGGACCGTTTTCAAATGTTCACTAATTTTTTTCCACAATGGACAATGTATGTTTAATTTCAATCAATCAGATCATCTTCAAGTATGTTTATCTTTTTTTTACAGCTTGCGAAAGAAATTCCAAAACTTTAGTTGCCACCCGTTAGTAGGTGAGATCATTCGAATTTTTATTTCCTTTTTTTTCACTTTTTGGTGAATACCGCCTATTTTGCTTAATTTCTGCTTATCCTATAGTCTTATCGCTTGCTGAGAGTGAATCCTAGATCTCATACTCACTCAAATCTCCAACTCCATGACACTTATGGAAGAAAATGATGTTTCTTCGTCCTTTCGGGAAATGTGTTGAACTGTTCCTTATTATTTGTCTATCCCTGTGAACTATGGAAACCAGGGCCGGCTGGCAATGGCGTTCATCATGCCGTTGAAATTTCCAGTTTGAAATGGAATGGTATTAATTCCCAGTATTATTTCCTAAGCATCTCTCATTAGTCAATTAGTTGACATCAAGTAATCGCGAACACGTCAGTCCGGTTGTGTATTTAACATTACCCACCCACCAATTCAGCTATTCAAACTGAATTCATTGTCGTCCACATCCTGTTTGTGCGAGAGTAGTGCTGGTCATTCAACTTGACCTTGGCGTTCGCGACTCGTTGGCAAGTCTCCAACGTTTACAGTTTACTCAACAAACCTGGCCCGATCCAGCTTCCAATATCTTTGCACGTTAACCAAAGCTTCGCTTCTTACGGAAATTTGCGGAATTAATACAACACCAAAAGTAGCTTATTCTACTGGAAATGTCGCAAATTATTCGAAAGATGCAAAAATGTGTAGTGAGCGGTGGAAAATAAGAATAATGGAAATCAATTTTGTTTATTCACAAAACCATAAAATTAATTAGGAGTAAGTAGGAAAATTTACTCATGACAAAGGTGCAAAGAGTTCTGATTGTCCTTTGTGTTTGGCTGACAAACACAAAACAAAACAAATTTTGTCGCATTATTCAACATATGATTAGAAGAAAACGACAGTTTTTACTCTGAAAATACACTGTATTGGTCTACATACATTGTACAACTTGTCAAATAACAAAACGATTGATCGTCATATGCACGAAGATTAATTATTCTTTCATTGAAGATGACTCTTCAACTCATCACGCTTTTTAGCCAAAACCGGAATGGCGCAATGTCCGTATAAATTGCATACTTTGTAGCATCACATTTAAGCGTAACTTTCTCGACTTTACCCCTAGATACGACACCTCGTAAATAGTACTGGTTTCCTCGTCTCATCACCAATCCACTGCCAGAATCTCCATTGCAGGGAACAGAATTGTGTCCATCACCGCAGAAAATTCTCGCTGTATTGGTGTACATTCGGGACCAATTGTCATTACACTGCTGTCGGTCGACAACGGTAGAGCGGACATACGTTGGGACCGATGACGGACCCAGCTCCGTGTATCCCCATCCGGCAACGATACCATCCTGGCCTACGATTTTCAGTAGGTCGTTATCACCACGCCACAAACATATCGGTATAATAAAGTTGGTATATTCCAGCGGAGTTTTCAAACGCAATGTGGCCAGATCCGCGTCATTCACATCATCGTCATACACGTACTCCGGGTGCGGTTGAACCTTCTCGACGTAGGCAAACTCGGCATTCTCCTCCAGAAAGTTGTCTGTATTGTACATTCCCGGTACGGCCAGGATCCGTTCTGGTGGCATAAAATCATCAATTCCATAAACACAGTGAGCTGCCGTGACGAGATATTTCTTGCTGATAATCGTGCTACCACAAATGTATTTCGGATTTTGAGGTTGCATACGATCAAACAGTGGCACGATCCATGGGAATTGGCCTTTGTTTGCCAATTGTCCATTGATAGACAGCCGGTTCAAAATGGCGGTTGACGATTTACCACAGGCGCTGCAAAGCACAATAGACGTTATTGTAGTTTCAAGATGCGAGGATTACATGCAAGTCCTACAAGTCGTTTCGGGATTTTTGAGGTGAAACGGTTTCGGTAGATTTATCCAACGGAGTATGGGGCTCGTTATTCGGTCGGAGAACAGCCATCCTGTCCAGATCCAACTGAGGTTGGTGTATAGAATGCACTGAATGGTGATCAGTTCTGTTCAGGTTTTGTGATAACAGTTGAGTATACCACGTATGCTTCCAACAAAGTGCCCTGATATACCGACCCACACCAGCTTGGCCAGTGCAGATTCGCTGATCGTTAAGAACAATTGACAGTATGAGTGGTAATGGATTTTGCATCGGGAACTCAATCCGATACTGAGCTGGAAGACCTCGTATTATATCGTGGAACGAATCGGCACGGGACTTAACCAATGTGATGGAGCCAACATTGTTCTGAAAATAAAAAGCTGAATGCTAACTGAATTTTTTAGTTCATGCCTAAAATGTTACCCACAGCGGCCGAATTCCTACTGCCAAATCAACATTGAGTTTCACTAATTGTTCAGCTTTTAGATTCCTTATTTCTAAGTGCCCATATATTTGTTTGCTTACAGGATCCTTTCGGTAGGAGAATATTCGCGGGCAGGGTGAATTAGGTAGTTGAGCTCCGACCGAGCTTAGTCCCAACACAACGATGATTATGACCGTGAAGTGGATAGCCATTGCATGAATAGTGGATTTCATTTAACACAATGTAGCACACAAACTGGATATTAAGCAAACATTTAAAATGACTATTCCAATTCAGAGCTTTGTTTTGATAACATTTGTCTATCTATAGGCAGCATCTGAACAAGATCTCACACATACTGGCATGCATCATTTATCGAAAACAATCTATCAAATTCGAGCAATTTATAATATAGACAGAGATTAGATGAATTCCTCGATGACTCGTGTATAGGTTTTTATAATTTATTAAGCTTATTTGTGCCAATCACTTTTGAAAGCCTCATTGAACGAGTCTGTACAAAATACATTTTTTTTAAACCATAATTTTTGAACCACTCAACCGATTGGATATATTGTCAGTAAATGCCTATAGCTTTAGGGAAAACATGCGAATATTGTGGAGTTAAAGTTTTGTGTTTGAAAAAGTCAATTGTATAACTTTTTAACGGTTTCATGGTTTTATTTTTTTTCCAATTTACGATGCATGTTTTATTTTTGTTTTTGAATTGGAATTTTTTGAAAATTTCATGTTTTCCTAGTGTCCGTGTTTTTGCCTTTCACATATAGGAAGGTTATCCAATCACTGTGAAAATCAACTTTTGAATCGAGGTCTGGAGGGCCGGCCATCATATACCATTCGACTCAGTTCGTCGAGTATGCAAAATGTCTGCGTGCGTATGTTTGTATATATGTGTATACAAAATTCGAATTTTGTTTGGGTCTGACTTTCGGTTCCGGAATTATGGTGCAATATGTGCAAAATATATGAAACTAAGTGCACCAACTACAATTCGCTTTCACATCTCATCCAAGTCAGTCGATAAAAAAAAACCGCTTACGTTCGGGACGGAAGAAACCAAGTACAGTATTATGTAGTGAACAATAGAATGACCTCGAAATGAGTGAACCAAACGAACAAAAGCTACCGCCGACACGAAAGAATACAATTGTTGTTGACTTCGACCTTCGATACGAGAACTTGAAGGTTTACTTAAGAAGCAAATACATCTTGACATTAAACGTGTGCATTTACTTCAATGCAATAAGACAAATAATGTTATTTACTTCCAGTTTCATAAAGAGTTTGATGCAATTCAATTCGCCAAAGACAATAACAATATGCACTATGTGGAACACGAAAACATTACGTACAACACACCAGTATATATGGAAGATAGTGCTATAGAAGTGCGTGTGAATGATCTTACCTCAAGCGTCATCGATCCTTATATTCGCAAAACTATGTCCCAATACGAAGAGATTCTCTCTATAGAAAAAGAAAAGTGAAAGAACTTTTTCCCCGGTATTCTAAATGGCGTACGTTTGTTACGCATGCGCTTGAAGAGGCCTATACATTCTTATGTGACTTTCGGTCAGGACACAAGAATTCCGTGCAAATCACTTGTCACCTATGACAATCAGATGGCCACATGTCAATATTGCCAGAAAGCTGTTCACTACGGTAAACCATGTGATAAACTGGACAAGGAGACAACTACACCAAAGGACAACGGTGCTTCCTTCACACCAATCGCAAGCAACCCCAGTACACCTGTGACAGCCACCAACAACAATGAAGCATCCCCTTCAACGAATCCATCATTATCTCCTATAAGGAGTGTATCGCAAAGTAGTTAGCAACATTGATTATTGAATAAAAAAGCGAAAAAAAACATATTTTGACATCAGTTTTCGATATATTGTAGAAAAATTACATTTTTATGAATTTCACTGATTATATTGAAGAAAATCCTAGTTTCTGTGAAACGCTCGCACCTTGGACTTGAACTTCATTAAGTTCTGCACAGTTACTGTTGTGACTTTCCTGGTGGCAGCTGTCCAGTTTTTTTTAACTCCTGCATGTTTTGGGACACTGTACCTTCCTTCCGAAAGTACCGCTTAACAATTGCCCAGTACCTTTCAATTGGCCGAAGATCCGGGCAGTTCGGTGGGTTGATGTCCTTTTCCACGAATTGTACATTAGTTTTTGACAACCACTGTAGAACAGAGTTGGCGTAGTGGGCTGAAGCCAAATCCGACCAGAAGAGAGGAGGAGCCTTATGCTTTCTGTACAGTGACAGCATTCTCTTCTTCAAACATTCTTCCTTGTACACCTTGGCGTTAATTGTGCCCTTCGTGAATAAAATCGACGACCGCAAACCACAGGTACAAATTGCTTGCTAGACCAACACCTTCTGCCCAAACTTTTCCATCGCCACCGTGGTGTCAGCGTCGTCCAGGTCCTGGTACACCGATTTCGTATAATATTGCGGTCCGGGCAGCGCTCGAGAGTCTTCCTTGGCGTAGGTTTCGTCGTCGATCAGGATGCATCCGTCTTTATTCTGTAGAATCTGGTTATACAGTTTTCGCGCTCTTATTTTGGCCTGAACTTGCTGTACCAGGGACTTTTTCGGCACCTTCTGTTTCTTGTACGTTTTCAGGGAGTTCCGAACTTTGATCCGTTGAATCATCCCGATGCTGGTGTTGAACTACTTGGCCAAATCCCGCGTCGACGCCGATGGGTTTTTCCTGATGTACTCAACCACTTTTAAGTCCCGGCCGGGCTGGCTGGGACCCGTTTTCCTATCGGATCGGGGCAAATCCTTCATCCCCCTAGAAAAAGGGTGACAACGAGATCCAACTCAAAAAAAAAAAATATTTAAAAAATCTCACGGCCACGTAAAGCTTGTACGCAAATAGGCCTGAATAAAAAATATCTTTTAAATAAAAAAAAAGTGCACCAACTTTTCCAGGAGATCTCTTACCCGGTTTTGACAAACTTAGATTCAAATGAAAGGTCTTGCGGTTCCATACAAAATTCCTGAATTTTGTTTGGATTCACAGTATGCGTCAGAAAATTGTGAGACTCACTAATACTACCTTACCGCTTAAGTCACTCAACCTAGGGGACTCAAGGGATCAGTTGGACTCCCAACAGTACCAAGAAAACCTGGAAGGGGTCGGAAGCGATCTGTGAGAACGCCAAGGTTGATACAATCCATTAAGATGAAAGTATCCGGATAACATCGAATTAACTAAGTTTCTGTTTGAGCTGTTAGTAGAATGTTCTCACTAATCGAATTAACGTTTCGGAACAAGCATCCAGCAGAGTTGATGGTGTTTGGATTGGTTGGACCCCGTTTTTATCCAAGAAGGCCTGAAAGTAAATACAGATGTGTAATTAGGAATTTTTAAGAATCATGGTTTGCCTTGGATTACATCTAGCTACGACAAGGATGCAAACATTGTGTTTCAGCCTCTGCCCACACGTCGAAGAAAACACAAATGTGGTTGAGGGACAACATGCCTCAATTCTGGTCCAAAGAGATGTTACCACCTAGCTCGACTAAACTAAATCCTCTTGATTTCAGTGTATGGGCGAATATTGTAGCACGTGTATGTGAACATCCTCCATAACCTCCATAACAAAGCATTGGAGAGAAATGTCATCAGATTATATTGCCAAGGTCTGCAAAAGCTTCAGGCGTCGTCTAGAAGTGGTCGTAAATGCAAATAGCGGACATATTTAGTGAAAAGGAAGCCTAATCTTCTACGAACATTTTATGCTAATACAGGTTATGATTTAGGAAATGTTTGAGTCTCATTATTTTCTGACGCATACTGTAACTTCCTGTTTCGGAGTTATGGGGAGAAATTTGCAAAAAAATGAAAATATGTGTACTAACCTTTCACTTCAGTCATCAACCCTAGTCGACACCTGTAATCTATTTCGAAGGCACTTCAGTAGCGTTTTCTCGAAAGTAGTCCTCAACAGTGATCAGGTATCTGAATTAACGTTCCTATTCGTTCTCCTATTGGACCTCACCCTAGTATCACAACGACCATGATTATTACGGCTTGTTCCAAGTTAAATTATTTTACTATCGCCGGACCAGATGGTATTCCTTTAATGAAGACTATCCCAGAAAGTATGGACGCACTTTGATTTCGCTGTAAATAATTCACAAGTGTTAGATATTCAAATTTTTTTCGATATACTGATAATATTAGACTACAACAACAGAATATTATTCTCAACATTTGCTACTTAGCCATTGTACACTAGCTGGCGCACCTTCTTGCGAACGTTCCTCATTAAATTCCGTACAGACTTCTTGGCGACAAGTTTTGACACTTTATCCAATCTTTTTCGAACTGTTGAATGGTTTCGGCGACATGTTTCCTGAGATGTGCCTTCGTTAATTCCCAAAATTCCTCAATTGGTCGAAGTTGTGGTCAATTTGGTGGATTCATGTCTTTTGGGACGAAAGTGACATTTTTGATAGTATACCATTCTACCATTGAATTCGAGTAGTGGTAAGAAGCAAGATCTGGCCAGAACACAACAGGATCCTTGTGGCTTCGAATCATGGGTAGAATTCGTTTTTGTAAACATTCCTTGATGTATATTTCGCTGTTAACTGAAGCAGTGGTGATGAAGGGTTTCGAGCTACAAATTGTTTGCCAGACCATAGCTTTCTTACCAAATTTTTCGACTTCAATCGATGTCTCGGACTGGTTTAACACTTGCCCTTCTCGCACCGTATAATATTGTGGTCCCGGCAAGGATTTGTAATGCACGTAGGTTTCGTCGTCCATAATTATGCAGTTCAAATTTCTAGCAATAATCGTATTGTACAGCTTTCGAACCCTCGGCCTGATCGATGCTTCTTGTTTCGGACTACGTTTTGGTTGTTTCTGCTTCTTATAGGTTCGAAGATTCAAACGTTCTTTAGCACGAAGAACGAACACTTCGAAGTGCCCACTTTTTTTGCCACATTCCGAATTGAAACCTCTTTCTTCTGCTCGACCGCCTTCAGTATACGTTTATCAAAGCAGGACCTTTTTTTCGACCCGTTTTCGGGTTATCCTCAAAGGTGTTATCCTCACCGAACTTCCTGATTGCATTTCGCACGGCTTTTTCACTTACTCCTTCCATTTTTGCTATCTTTCTCAGTGACAGTACGCATTCTGTGCACCATTTGTACACAATTTTTCGACGTTGTTCTGCTGAGAGTCCACGCATTTCGAAACAAACTAATGAAAACTTTAATTTCGCAAAAGAGTAAATCTATGTTTAATTTCTTTTTGTAAATCATTAACTATGTTTTTCATAGCAGGATCACGAGAACGTTACACGTTCTTTTTCTTTTTATATTATTCATTTCTTAGTAAACGAAACCGTCACACTTGTATACACAAATTAGAACGATTCTAAACCGAACAGTAGAAATACGTACGCAAGTCGATCGAGTAATGTTCGAAAATTTAACAACTCGAAAGAATGATATTCGAGTTCATACCCAACTCGAACGGAATACAGAATGGAAATTGCACATTCGATCGAAATATTTCGAATCGATCGACGTACAGAATAGGGATGGTTGACTTTAATGCAGAAACAAATTTTTTTCTCCATACCACCTCACAGAGCGTATCGTGTAAAACCAACACATAGAAAAACGAATTATTTGCAGTGATTGAGCGCAGTGGGTTATGATACGTTTAGTTTTCTAGTAAAACAGGTATTAACTATGTATGGTTATAATCCATGCGTATTTTTAATTAATGATATGAGGTAGACGCATTTGTGCATGTTCTTTAAGACGGTCGATTTGGCCAAGCAGTTCAACACTAGCATCGGGATGATTCAACGGATCAAAGTTCGGAACTCCCAGAAAACGTACAAGAAACAGAAGGTGCCGAAAAAGTCCCTGGTACAGCAAGTTCAGGCCAAAACAAGAGCGCGAAAACTGTATAACCGGATTCTACAGAATAAAGACGGATGCATCCTGATCGACGACGAAACCTACGCCAAGGAAGACTCTCGAGCGCTGCCCGGACCGCAATATTATACGAAATCGGTGTACCAGGACCTGGACGACGCTGACACCACGGTCGCGATGGAAAAGTTTGGGCAGAAGGTGTTGATCCGGCAAGCAATTTGTACCTGTGGTTGGCGGTCGTCGATTTTATTCACGAAGGGCACAATTAACGCCAAGGTGTACGAGGAAGAATGTTTGAAGAAGAGAATGCTGTCACTGTACAGAAAGCACAAGGGTCCTCCTCTCTTCTGGTCGGATTTGGCTTCAGCCCACTACGCCAACTCCGTTCTACAGTGGTTGTCAAAAAATAATGTACAATTCGTGGAAAAGAACATCATCCCACCGAACTGCCCGGATCTTCGGCCAATTGAAAGGTATTGGGCAATGGTCAAGCGGCACTTTCGGAAGGAAGGTACAGTGTCCCAAAACATGCAGGAGTTAAAAAACTGGACAGATGCCACCAGCAAAGTCACTAAAGGAACTGTGCAGAATTTAATGAAGAATGTCAAGTCCAAAGTGCGAGCGTTTCACAGAAACTAGGATTTTTTTCAATATAATCAGTGAAATGCATAAAAATGTAATTTTTCTACAATCAAACTGATGTCAAAACATGTTTTTTTTTTTCGCTTTTTTATTCAACTAACAATGTTGCTAACCACTTTCCGATACACTCCTTATAGGCGAATAAATTTTTTGCTATTTCTTTTGAGATTTTGAATGAATGTAAGACAATTTTTGTCCACGCTTGGCAAGTGCATAAGAAATAAGTTATAGTTTTAGAATTCTTAAAATCCAAGATGTCGGCTTTCGATGGATGTTCTACTTTGTATTTTCTAAACATGTTTAATAAGTATAGAAATCCTATCTTAAATATAGAAATTTTAATTAATTACAAACGATTTGTTGTCAATTTTTCAAATTTAAATGAATTTATGAATGAATGTGAACATTGCATTTTTAATGTCCTCATAATAGGTCTTGTCCCTTACAGAACCTTGCCTTATATTTGTACCTTTACAAATCACAAGCATCAAAAGTATGCAAAAATTCACTCAATCAATCAGCTGCTACGTGCGATTATTGATATTCGGAAGTGTGGAAAAAGCATGTCAGTTTTGTTCGTATTCACGTTATATAGTTATGTCTCCGATATTACCTACCTGACTTTTTTTTTGTATTACCGATGTCAACTTACTTAACTCCATATTTAGATATAGAGCGCTGATCAGCCTCCTTGAACTTGAACAAGTTTTTTTGTTTTAGTTCTGCTTGTTAACAAAGAGAATAATATGCGGACTGATAACAACCTAACTGATCGTTTGGTTCGAAGATAAACTCAAGATGGAATAGTCTGCGATTTCTTATGTATCAGTTTCAGTCTTTTAAAGCAAAACAACAAGCGTCTGATCGCTAGAAGACAATGATTGTTATGTTTGAAAAATTAAGTTACAGTATGAACGCTATTAAACAATTTTGCTTCATATCCTGTGATTCTTACAATAAGAAAGTAAGAACTACTTATAACCATTGCCTAGAATTTATTTAGTTTTGAGGAAATCTCATCCCATGAAGCATTAAAGTCAATTGAGGCAAGAAATCATTATGTGCTAAATGTAAACATACGTTTGCTTCTTTCCTAACTTCTATTGTTTCCATGGCATTTGGTCGAAACTTGTCAACGCTTATTAATGGAGGGTCAATAAAATTACATTATTACTTAACCAGCTGGTTCACAATTACTAACTGGTTCACAATTACTGACCAACTGGTTCACGATTACTGACCCAACTTTTTTCAATGAATCGTATGGGACATTATAATCTTGAGTTTATCTTTGGTTTGGTGTTTCAAATAAAATTTATTTAATATTCTGAAACTATGGTAAAGGTCGTAAGGGATGAATATAACTTTATTTTAGAATATTAAAAATAAATAGATGTTCAAATAACGGTTGAATTCGAAGTCAATGATGTTGTCAGAGTAAATACTTATTTTTTATTATTCAAATTTCAATATCTTGCGCCATTCGTGCCGTGACTATCGGATCGATCGGACGTAAATTCTGCTTTCTCCAATCGCGTGGTGAATTGTTTTATTCCGTTATCAAGGTCATCCCGTATTCTATTGTGTGCATCAGTGCGGTCGAGTGATAGTTCTAATTAATCCGTTCTCAAGGCCGACTGTGAGCTTGTGTAAAGCAGCACTGCGTGTGGTACCGTTAGCCAGCGCCAGCGCTGGGCGCTGCGTATATATCGTTGTACATTAGAAACAGTGATAAATATATATAGTGATAAAAAGATTGGTTTCATTGGACAGTGTAGTGAGAGACTAAAAACAAAGTGCTTTTTCCTCAAAGAGGTTTTTTGCACTTTATTGAACTGGAGTATTCACCGGTCGCCTAGGACCGGGCCTTGTCGGCCGATCACCCTTCGAGAGCTAAAGCTAAGTATTTTTTTTCTTTTTCCCTGTTGTTCAGTACCATTAGATTTTTATTGCCCCCTAATATTTACCCGCACGGACACATTTCCGTGCCATGACAAAAGGCACAGAATTGCCTGACCTTCCCCTAGATGATCAAATGGATGCTTCTGATGGCAATAAATCTCGCATTAGAAGCTATCCCGATGGGCTTGCACTCTCGGCCGGACCGTATGCGGTTTACATCCGGACCAAAGCGAATGGTAAAAAATTGAACCTTCTAAAACTTTCTAATGACCTGTCCTCGCGATACAATACTGTACAAAAAATTGAGAAAGTACGCCCGGACAAGCTTAGGGTCTTGTTAGCCAGTGCAAAACAGGCTAATGAGATCGTTCGAAGTGAGAATTTCACGCGGGAGTATCGCGTATACGTACCAGCTCGCGAAGTCGAGATAGACGGCGTGATCACCGATCCGAGTCTGACTTGCGAGGACGTTCTTAAGCATGGGGCAGGCGGTTTTAAAAACCCCCTACTCAAGAACGTTAAGATACTGGACTGCAAGCAATTGCGTTCAGTATCGACCGCTGAGGATGGGACTAAGTCCTATATCCCATCAGACTCGTATCGGGTGACTTTCGCTGGCTCGGCTTTGCCTAATTACGTCCTCCTGGACCGAGTCCGTTTACCTGTTCGTCTTTTTGTGCCGCGGGTCATGAACTGCACCAATTGCAAACAATTGGGACATACAGCATCCCATTGTTGCAATAAATCCCGGTGTATAAAGTGTGGAGGGAGTCATGCGGATAACTCCTGCAGTGGAGACAATGAAAAGTGTCTCTACTGTAAGGAGAGGCCGCATGACCTCTCTGATTGTCCCGTGTACAAATTGCGTAAGGATAAAATGAAGCGTTCACTTAAGCAACATTCCAAACGCTCTTTTGCAGAAATGTTGAAATGTGCTACGCCACCTACCGAAAATCCTTACGCTTACTTGTCAACTGACGAGAGCGAATATGATGACCCCCTCGAAGGTACATCTTCGGCTGTCCCTCATAGCTCATCAATTAGAAAGAGAAGAAATAAATCTTCTCAAAAGCTCCCTAGTAAGGGTTCGAAGATGTCCTCTGATGGGTTCCGAAAAATTACAACAACTGGTAGTGATGGCAAAAAACCAGAGAAAAAAGCTCCAGGCCTTGGAAAATTAAATTCCGAGCAAGAATTTCCATCACTTCCTGGGACTTCAAAACCCCCGAAAGTCCCTAAAGATCAGTCAGAAAATTTACCAAATACTGGGTTTGTTAAATTCTCTGATATTGTGGACTGGATCATGTCTACTTTCAATATTTCTGAACCTCTTAAAAGCCTGATAATGGCTTTTATTCCTACAGTTAAAACATTCTTGAAGCAGTTGACTGCAAAATGGCCCCTTCTTTCAGCGATCGTATCCTTCGATGGCTAAGACACCCACCGAGGTCACGGATACAATCACTGTTATACAGTGGAATTGTAGAAGTATCATCCCAAAAATAGATCCTTTCAAATTTCTAGTAAATAATCTGAAATGTGACGCATTTGCATTGTGCGAAACTTGGCTAACTTCTGAAATACCCTTAAACTTCCACGATTTTAACATTATTCGTCTGGATCGAGATAATCCCTATGGAGGAGTACTTTTGGGGATCAAAAAGTGCTATTCTTTCTATCGCATTAACCTCCCCTCGATACCAGGTATTGAAGTTGTCGCATGTCATGTTACAATCAAAGGCAAGGACCTTTGCATTGCTTCCATCTACATTCCTCCAAGAGCCTCGGTTGGGCATCGGCGGCTCAATGATATCATAGAGCTTCTTCCCGCACCGACGTTGGTTTTAGGAGACTTTAACTCACACGGTACGGGATGGGGCTGTCTTCACGACGATAACAGATCAACTATGATCCATGATATCTGCGACAACTTCAATATGACAATCTTGAATACGGGAGAAATGACACGAATTCCTGCACCACCAGCAAGACCAAGTGCGCTAGACTTATCCCTTTGCTCGACATCGCTACGGTTGGGTTGCACGTGGAAGGTAATCCCTGATCCCCACGGTAGCGATCATCTGCCTATCGTAATTTCAATCGCCACCGGATTAAGACCATCGGAAACAATCAATGTTTCGTATGACCTCACAAGAAATATTGATTGGAATAGCTATGCGACCTCGATATCTGAGAAACTAGTAACAACACAAGAACTTCCTCCGGAGGAAGAGTACACGTTTTTGGCTGGCTTGATTCTCGACACCGCGACTCAAGCTCAGACGAAACGTGTACCCGGCGCGAAAACTAACATCCGTCCCCCCAACCCGTGGTGGGACAAAGAGTGCTCAGAATTAAACGCGGAGAGAACTGCATCATTTGTCGAGTTTAGGAAAAACGGAACACCTGATAATTTCAGAAACTACGCGGCATTAGACGCTAAAATGAAAAGCTTGATTAAAGCGAAGAAAAGCGGTTATTGGCGTCGAATCGTAGACGGATTATCGAGAGAAACATCAATGAGCACTCTTTGGAACACAGCCCGACGAATGCGCAACAAAAACACCACAAACGAAAGCGAGGA
Source organism: Malaya genurostris (assembly GCF_030247185.1). Classification (NCBI taxonomy): domain Eukaryota; kingdom Metazoa; phylum Arthropoda; class Insecta; order Diptera; family Culicidae; genus Malaya; species Malaya genurostris. The sequence goes on from NC_080571.1 coordinate 44,227,257, forward strand.
ATATTCTAACCGCTGGATATTCGATTTCGCTAAAAAAGTATGTCCTGACTCTGTTCCGGAACAGACAATCATGCGCGTCGCTTCATCAAACAGAAACGAAACACCTTTTTCGATGGTCGAGTTCTCACTTGCGCTTTTATCGTGTAACAATAAATCTCCGGGGTTAGACAAAATCAAATTCAACTTGTTGAAAAATTTGCCTGACTCTGCCAAAAGGCGCTTATTGAATTTATTCAATAGGCTTCTTGAGGATAATATTGTCCCACATGACTGGAGACAAGTAAGAGTTATCGCCATTCAAAAACCAGGGAAACCTGCCTCCGATCACAATTCGTATCGGCCGATTGCTATGCTTTCCTGTATCCGGAAATTGTTCGAAAAAATGATTCTGTTTCGTCTAGACAATTGGGTCGAGACTAATGGCTTACTTTCAGATACACAATTTGGTTTCCGCAGGGGTAAAGGAACGAACGATTGTCTTGCGTTGCTCTCAACCGAAATTCAAATGGCATTTGCTCGTAAAGAACAAATGGCGTCAGTTTTCCTAGACATCAAGGGGGCTTTTGATTCAGTTTCCATAAACATCCTATCTGAGAAGTTGCATCAGCATGGTCTTTCACCAATTTTGAATAACTTTTTGTATAATCTGTTGTCCGAGAAATACATGTATTTCGCGCATGGTGATTTGTCGACAATACGATTCAGTTACATGGGTCTTCCTCAGGGCTCATGCTTAAGCCCCCTTTTATACAATTTTTACGTAAACGACATCGATAAATGTATCAACACATCTTGCACGCTAAGACAACTTGCCGACGACAGCGTTGTGTCTATTATAGGACCCAAAGCTGCCGATCTCCAAGGACCATTGCAAGATACCCTCGACAACTTGTCGACATGGGCTCTTCAAATGGGTATCGAGTTCTCTACGGAGAAAACTGAGCTGGTTGTATTTTCAAGGAAGCGAGAACCAGCACAATTACAGCTTCAACTAGGGGGTGAAACCATAGCTCAGGTCTTCACATTTAAATATCTCGGGGTCTGGTTCGACTCCAAAGGCACCTGGGGATGTCACATTAGGTATCTGAAACAAAAATGCCAACAGAGAATCAATTTTCTTCGTACAATAACCGGATCATGGTGGGGTGCCCACCCAGGAGACCTGATCAGGTTATACCAAACAACGATATTGTCCGTGATGGAATACGGATGCTTTTGCTTCCGATCCGCGGCGAACACTCATTTCATCAAGCTGGAAAGAATTCAGTATCGTTGTTTGCGTATTGCCTTAGGTTGCATGCAGTCGACTCATACGATGAGTCTTGAAGTACTGGCGGGCGTCTTACCGTTGAAAAATCGATTCTGGGATCTATCATATCGATTGCTAATTCGATGCGACATCCTGAATCCGATGGTGATTGAAAATTTCGAAAGGCTTGTCGAGCTCAATTCTCAAACCCGTTTTATGTCCTTGTATTTTGATTACATGGCTCAGAATATTAATCCTTCTTCGTTTGTTTCCAATCGTGCTCATTTCTTGGATACTTCTGATTCTACTGTGTTTTTCGACACATCCATGAGAGAAGAAATTCGTGGAATCCCGGATCATGTGCGCCCTCAAGTGGCCCCAAATATTTTTTATAATAAATTTAGAACAGTCAACTGTGAAAAGGTGTTTTACACTGACGGTTCAAACATCAACAGGTCCACAGGCTTCGGCATCTTCAATCAAAACATCACCGCTTCGTACAAACTCAGTGATCCGGCTTCAGTCTACGTCGCAGAATTAGCTGCTATTCAGTACACCCTTGAGATCATTGAAACCTTGCCCAAAGACCATTACTTCATTGTCACGGACAGTCTAAGCTCAATAGAAGCTCTCCGGGCAATGAAGCCAGGAAAGTATCCCCCATATTTCCTGGGGAAAATACGGGAACACTTGCGAACTTTATCTGAACGGTCTTATTTAATATCGTTAGTCTGGGTCCCTTCGCATTGTTCCATTCCAGGCAATGAAAAGGCAGACTCATTGGCTAAGGTGGGCGCATTAGAAGGTGATATTTATGAAAGACCAATCTGCTTCAATGAATTTTTCAGTATCTCTCGTCAGAAAACTCTCGAAAGTTGGCAAACTTCATGGAGCAATGGCGAACTGGGACGATGGCTACATTCCATTATCCCTAGGGTATCGACGAAACCTTGGTTCAGGGGGATGAACGTGAGTCGCGATTTCATTCGTGTTATGTCGCGGCTCATGTCAAATCACTACACCTTCAACGCACATCTCCGGCGTGTTGGGCTTGCGGAGAGCGGTCTCTGCACCTGTGGCGACGGTTATCAGGACATCGAGCATGTCGTGTGGTCGTGCGTAGAGTATCGTGACGCCAGGTCGAAGCTACTGGAATCCCTTAGGGCCCGAGGTAGACCGCCTGAGGTTCCGGTTCGGGATGTGTTGGCGAGTCGGGATAGTTTATATATGCTTCTCATATACCAGTACCTTAAACACATTGATATACAAGTGTAATGTGTTATCCCTCGCTCAGAAAGTATAAACTCCACCTACAGGTTCGACACTAACATCCGCCCGATTCTCTCGATCCCCGTCCCTGTCCACCATCTTCATTGGAACTAACAAGATCTTTTTTTGTCACTAACTTTTTCGTTACCCCTTCCCTATCTCTTCACCATCCCGATGGCAACTAATTAGATCTTTATCGTTTTCAAACAGTTTGTTCCCACATCCCCTTTTTACCCCGTTTCCACAATATTTACTTTTTTTTTCATTCTCTTCCGTAACATCACCATCATCGTCCACGGAAGGCCGCCCCAGTCGAAAACCAGCATGCGGGCCACCCGCCGGGCCTTCGTAGCCTGGGGGTGTTTCCCGCGGACCCACGCGGACCGAAGGATGCGGCCAACATGGATCTTCGCCAACGGCATATGGAAGACCCTCATGCGATATTCAATTCACCGGCCACTACCGATAGCTTCTCGAGAATCCGCTACCGCTACATTACATAATGATATTTTTCTAGTTTTAAGTTAGTCGTAATTAAGATTAGTAAATACCCTTGGCATCTTAGAGCTTAAGCAGTGTGCCTTAAAATTATACTATAATATTGAATAAAAAAAAAAAAATATCTTGCGCCAGTTTGCACTGAATCAATCAATGTTCATTCAAAAGCACACAATTTAACCTAACTTTTGCGCCGTTCCAAACTGTGCCGTGATGTACTCTGGCTTCATAATTTTGAAGCTCTATTTATACGGAAAAATCACATTCTCTTTTTGCCACTAGGGTGACTATTTCCATGTTAGGGTGGATTACAAAATCGAAAATTTTCGATTATAAATATTCTATAAATCGATAAATCAAATTCATCATAATAGCGTTTTTTCTATTGCTTTAAATAGGGTTATTGTACCAATAGTCACCTCATTAGAAGAGTCCCCATGTTATTTTGCCGATTAGTCGATTTTCAATCAACGAATTGTGAAGAAACCGAATGCAATATCTGCTTCGGCTCTAAGAAGTAATACTGCAGAAAAAATCTGTTGTGAACTTTACTTGTTATATGACATCACATGATAGACAAAAGTTGAAATAGAATTTCTTCAATCTTAAAAATAAACATTTGTACGGGCGCTTCCACTTTTTCGATAGAGCAGATCGGACATCCTCCTATTTTCCCTGGGAGATTCTTTTTTTGTACTTTTCAATTTTGATACTTCATTCAACTTCAACTCTTTTCATTGGGTATTGAAAACAAAACTATCTGTCTATCGCCGCAATAACATTTCGGATCACAGAACAATTTACCATTTATTTGAAAAAAAATATTTACTTCAATTATCAATATCACTTTACGTAAGATCAGATTCTCACATTTTGGTACAGTTATGGCACCCTTCGTGGGCGGGAAAACCACTTCCTTACATATTATCACGCATAACTTCGTTGATGGTAACGCCGTTACTGAATTCATTGTTCCGTTTGTTACTGTACGTAACTACCTTAACCGATCGATCGGTTTTCCACTTGACATACAAATGGCGCAGCCCATAGCCTACCGCGATTACCAGAATGATGGCAAACATTGCCACCAGAAAGGCGACCATTCCGATCAGGTGTGCGATTTCCTCGTCCATTCGCATCAACTTGCGATCGTTTTGCATCCTCAGGAATTGGGTGTTGTTGTTCATTTCGTGCATGTTGTAGAACAACGCATACATGAAGTACGTCATACTGCGGCTGAGATTCTTGACTATGCTCATGTCCCGTTTCACCTGGTTCATGGTGTATTCCGGTTCAAATTTGTCCAGCACATCCGAATCGGCCACATGACTGCCATTGACCCAACAATCTCGGGGATCTGTCGTCGTACGAATGTGGGTTTGGTTCAGGTAGGTCATCACTTTGTCAAAGTAGGAACAGTTCCATCGGTTGAAGGAAAGAGAAATCATTTCGAGATAAGGGAAAAGTTTTCCCATGCGCTCGAAATCGACTAGTTCTTGAAGATAGTTGAAGTTCAAGCTCATGTACTGCAAGGCTTTCAGTTTGGACAGATGACTGATATTCAGATAAACGAAGTTGTTCTGCGAGAGGTCTAGATTTAACAGCGAATCCGAGGTCAGAAGACCTTCCATGTTACTTTCCGTAAGACTACAGTTCTGAAGTCGTAGCGTTACCAGCGTAGGAATGTTTCGAATCGAATATTTCAGGTTATAATCAAACTTCGTAACGTTGTTGGAGGACAGATCCAGATATTCCAGTTGATTCATTTCGTGCAATCCGACAATGTTATCCAGATGGTTATGCGATAGATCTACGTGTTCCGCGGAACTGAACTGGAAGAGATCTGCATCATGAATTTCGTTGTGATGTGCTTCCAGTGCTCTCACGTGGTAACTACGGTTCACCGATAGGATGTTGATTTCATTGTTGTCGATTTTCAGCAAGCCAATTTCTTTAGCTTCTATATAAGGCATGCGCCGAAAACGGTTGAAGGATAAATCAATTTCAAACAGCTCTTCAACCATGGCCAGTGTGTCAAACAGGACGGAAGGCAGGAACAGTAGTTGATTGTGATCCAAATGCACCGAAGATAGATGATCGTTGAAATGGAACTGATGTTGGTTCAGTGTTATCAAGCAGTTTTCTCGTAGGTTCAGGGACTCCAGGCCGTACAAACGATTGAACGCTTCTTTCTCGATTGAATGTATGAGATTAAAGGACAAATCCAAATCCATCAACCGAATCAACGATCCGAAGGTCAAGTTGCGAATCGTAGTTATTCGATTATATGACAGGTTTAGCATTTCTAACGAGTAGAACTTAAGAAACGTTAGTTCATTGATGTCCTCGAGATTGTTGTACGACATATCAAGTTCGTACACGTCGTATCCTTCGCCCACGATGCTGCTCAAATGCCAGTGCACGGCGTTGAAGCCTTGCTTCGAGAGATTCAATTCGGTTTGATTTTCCTTCAGGTTCAACGAATCTTCCGTCAGAATCGTGTTCCACTTGTCAGAGCCTCGGTATTTTTCCATGATCGTACGGTGACGATCGCTCTTTGTGCTGACACATTCATCGGCCGTCACGTGCCCTACACAGCTGTCGATCACTAGCAGTATGAGTAGCGTTATGCGGAAATGACGTATCCGAATCAGGAAGCTGAAAAAAAGAGGTAATAATTAATGATGCTATTTTATATCAATACATATTTTTCAATGCTTATGGTTGTCATTATTATCACCATTAGATCCGGCCTGCACGTTTTATAGTAGATTTAATTACAACTTTAATAATATTTTTATCAAGTTTGAATTCTTCTGTGTATCAAACAGAACCTTAAATGTGTGTATTAATCATCACAACACAGATTCGCATTTCGCATTTACACTCTTCACTGATTTAAAGATGATAAAAATATTATTCTCGTAGAGTTATTCGGCTAAAAGCTCGAGTGTTAAATTAATGAGGTATAATTATTTTTATATATTTAGCAAAGAATCAACAGACAGTACATACTAGGGTGGGACAAGGTTGTAAGAGAAAAAAATTGAAAGGGTTATTTTTTCGTTCCACCAAACTGTTCGTGCTCCTTTTGAGTCCCATAAGAACTATGCAAAGTTTTAGCTTGATTAGCGATACCATATTTTCATGCAAACGGATTCAAATTCGTTTGGAATTTTATATTAGGATACATACTTTTACAAAAAAAAATAGTTTAAACATCAGCCCTTGTATTATTTCCTTAGAAAATTTAACGAGAAAGCATAACTTCGAAGACTGCAAAACGTTTGGGAACAAGGTGTTAAAGAAAACCCAACATTAGGTCCAAACAATGGCTCTTTTCTTAATATATCTAGCAACACTGCCGCTAGTGGTCGTAATGGGATTTGACTTCCTTTTATTGAACATTTAGGGGTTTTTTGTTTTGTGCAAAAAAGCACATATTTGGTTTCAACTTTCTTTGCGTTTCGCCTTCGGCTCGTCAGTGCTTAAAGCAGTTCAAATTGAACTGCCATCTCGTGCCTAGCAGTTCAACTTAAACCGCTAAGCAGACGCAAAGTCCACACTACTTATGTGACCCTTTAAGGATATAACACTAGGTGCCATATCCTATCTGACGTCTCGGGCGTTAAGGGTCACATAAGTAGTGTGGACTTTGCGTCTGCTTAGCGGTTTAAGTTGAACTGCTAGGCACGAGATGGCAGTTCAATTTGAACTGCTTTAAGCACTGACGAGCCGAAGGCGAAACGCAAAGAAAGTTCCTTTTATTGTTTTCTGACGGTTTATTTCAGTTGTGTGATGTATTCACGATAGTTATTCACTATAACATGAACAAATTTTGTAAGTGACAAACCATGTTCCAAAACACACTGTAAAGACACAAAGTGGAGTTTATGAATTCGCAGCATGTGCATGATGCGCACGTTTAAGCTTGAACACACTGAATCGTACTCAAATTCGTACTGAAGCGCAGTGTACAAGTTTAAACATCATGTTTTAAACTCGTGCGCAAACCTGAGTACAGAGGTCACGTTTGTACCTCAGTGTGCCCTTTGATGCGAATAGTTGTGTTACACCTATTTGCAAAACTATTTCAACTAAAATTTCGGAATATGTTATAAAATAAACCCTGATTCAATTCATGCCTCTCAATGCATTCCTCATTCGCTTAAAAAGGCCGCGTAACTTTGGAAATCCATGTGAAAAAACCTTAAAACTAAAGAAAAAATCTTTTTTGAGGCCAAATGTCTTAGAAATGCGTGAAACGTCCAGATCTGGTGCAATCAAAAAATTTTTTTTTGAAAAAAAAGAAAATTCGAAGTGTCAAAGAAATGACTTAAACAAAATCGGAATAACACTAGATCCCGATGTTTCATGCATTTCTGCGACAAAATAAGAAAACCGCGTAACTTCGGAAATCCGCATTGAAAAGCCGCGTAAAAAACGCATATAAAACCGCTATAAAAAAAGGTCTCCGCCTAACATTTATTACTATAAGATTCTCCAAAATACCTTTCCTTGATTCTTTATGGTTTAAATTATTAACATCTACCTTCCACGCGAAAAGAGAAATAAACGTTTTCCAAATTTCTTAATTTTGTGTTTCAGTGTTGGAAAAAATAATCTCTACTGAATAAATTCGCAACTGAACTGCCACTGAGAAATAATGACTGCAATATATTCGATGTAAGTAGGGTAAATAATATGAACAAACATATTTTTGCCAAATTTTAAATACTGATTATAGCAGCGAAAGGCTGTTTTAATTCCAGCAAGCTGAGCCATAACACTATTTAGGTTAAACCCAATTAAACAACAAACAGGAGCGCAGCATTGTCAGCAAAGTTCGAACACACAGTGGGCGCAATGTTTGAATGGCGCATTTGAATTGGCATAGCGATAGTCTGCGCTCCTGTTACTTATGCGTACGTTATTCAAGCTAAATGGCATGGCATGGCTTATATTTTTAATCAGCTGTTTAACATGCTTTATTATCATTACATCTATTATTAATCAAAGCACTTGCTGCTTTTATTATTGATGAAGTGCCGTACAAAATTTCAAATACATCACCACTATTGATCAATTTATCAACCACCCTACACACACTGAACATTTTCAGAAAGGTTCAGTTTTTTGTTCTTTGGCGAATTTATCCATCATGAATTTTGCAAAGGGTTAAGATACAACGGGTATGAAAATTCATTTCCCAAATATCTTCTGTTCGAGAATCCATCTTATATGTTCAATGTGCGAACTTTTTTCTTGAATATCATCGAGCAGAATGTTCGCTAGTGAACTTTTCATAACTGTTTCTTTTTGCCAAACGAAAACAGTTTCAGTAAGAATCGCGTTGTCAAAAAGTCAGTACTGACTGCAGTAAGTTTTCTGATCAATGATTTTTTTTTGTTTAAAAATCATTTGTGCATTTTTTCTGATTTTCGAAATTTGTTTTTTCCCGAATGGTTTTGAAACTAGTTTTGAAATCTATCTCGATCCGACTGCCACAGGGTGATATGCACCAAAAATAAGGAAAAAATAGTCACTCAGGGATGGCTAAACCGACTTCCACAAACTTAGATATAAATGAAAGGTCTTGTGGCTCCATACAAAATTGGCTGAACCGATTTCAACAAACTTTAATTCAAATGAAAGAGCTTAAAATGCCATACAACATTGCGTAAAAAAACTTACTCTGTAAAGAGCTGCGATTTCCTTGAAACTAGTTCATAGAACAACATTTCAGAACAGAATTTCACAACACGAAAGCGGAAACACATCTAGTGCGAAGGCCTCTACCTACGTAAAGACAATGGTACTACACCCGGCATTATTCAACTGGTGCTTTAGTCAATGGCGAATATTAGGTTCTGTTCCTCAAGCCTAAACGCAGAAAAACAACAACTTCAAACAAGAGTGTTGGTCGTTTGCATTGGAGAAAAATAAAACGAAAAGTGGACATCGATGGAGAACATTGTACAAAATCAGCCGTTCTAATGGCTCTAAATGTTATCTAAAGAACTATTAAGATTACTTCTTTGCAAATCGGAGGTAAAAATACTTAGTTTAGTGCAAATCTAGAATAATTTGATGTGCACTTTACGCTGCGCGAAATTTGCACCAAATGAGCGCAAATAAAGCTAGCATTTGACTGCATCGCGTTCGAGAAAAATGTTCCGAACAGTGTTTGATATCGTAGAGAATTCCACAATTCGGCCCTTCTGAATGCCAGAAATGAATCCCGTACAGCATTTTGACAGGTTCTTTCACTCAAATATTGAGATGTATGAAATATTTAAATATATGAGCGATTGTACGACCTTTGTTACGATTATATTTATGTAATGATTTCTTCTCGGTGAATGACTTGGGATGGCGCTCTTCTTTCTGGAATACAAACGTAATCATCCGTAAAAAAATAGTCCTTTCCAGGACTCAAAGCCACAAACTCCAAACGACCCCAAGAGTAACGTAAAGAACTTATTTAGAAAACTATCTTAAAGTGCCGCTCTAAATCCTAGAATATAAACGAATTCTTGCGAAACCAAATGGTCCTTTTCAGGACTACAAAATCTTAAATTGTCAAATCAAATCAGTTAATATCTATGAACATCTCGAATGCAGTCCTACGTCAATCTCGCGACTATGTCTCTGGCATTACCTACTACAAGCTGTTTTTGTTAATAGATTTTCTTAGCAGATGACCAAACAATCTCAATCGATTCCCAGATTCTGGTTCCGGATAGCGAAAAATAACTGAAACCGAACACATTAAAATTTTTCAGAGTAGTTGAGCCCGATTTTCTCAAACTTATCTCACAGAACTTTAATTAGGTTAGAATTACATTTGGATCCGACTTCCGGTTCCAGAGTTACTGGGGGTCATGAATGTTAAAAATTTCATACAGTCACTCAAAGTGACGATGCGAATAATATAAATACTCTCTGGAACACTACAGCCGGGGATAAATAAACGACTTTCGTAATAATAATAATAAGAACGTATTTCTCGGAGTCAATAATTAATTCAAAGATCAGAAAACGAAGGAGTAAATATTTCTCACGGTAATTAAGGTGAAGATATGATAACTTTACCTATTGATTTGACCTTTTCTTCTCGTTGGAAGAAGATGTTCAATCGCCATAGTTACATAATTCCAATGGAAAACTTTCTTCAGTAGTCAATGTTCACCAAATTCTTCAGCTAATAGATCATACTGTACTAACCGACTCGATTTTCCTTCAAATATTCGTGAATAAGTGCTGTTTTACTTTTTTCTAGAGGGACGTGGCATTTTTAAAAAACGATTGCAATAACTGAATCGATTTGTTTACTCTTTGTTTCCTTGACAACGGTACGTACTTTTAATACAGTTGCGGATATCTTGGAATAAGACTTTGTTTGAGAAGAAAATTCTAAAAGTTTTGAAGAAGAAAATTATAAAAGTTTTAAAATTCTTTCAAATAAATGAATTGTGAAGTATACTTGTACCAGAGAGGGACTGAAACGTGTTGAAATAATTGCTGATAAAGTGGGTAAAAAAACGTATAAAAATTTCAAGAAGTTCAGGTTTGATGTATTTTTGCACAAATTCTGCGTTAGAGATAATTTTTTGTTAAAGATTCTGTTCTAAACGATGAATGTTACTCAATTACTGTAGCCATTTGACGAAAAATCTTTTAGTCTCGTGTATAGAAAATTGTGTTTTAATTAGTGATATTTCCTTTGTTTACATACGGTGAGTAGCGAAACAGAGGAAGGAATGGGAAGGCATGCGGCAGCTAGTCGCCATTTTATGGATCGCTTGAGCTTGACGAGTTACAAACATTTCCTATCGCATGAATGTTGTCATTTTGCTTTCGTCTATCGCAGGCATCATTGGAAAGTCACAAAACACTGGATAATATGAGTGTCTATGATGGATCAGTTAGTGATCATGAGCAATGCAACTGCACGTGCAGATGAAGTTGGATTCCAATTTATGAAACATTTTATCACTAAGCATGCATACCGCGTACTAGTGGAATTTTAGACAACGAGTATCGGTAGTTGCAGCGAATCATTAGAACGTGCCTGTTGGAACATTACTTCAGTGTTTTATCACTGCACACATATTAAAATGCTCTTTGTTTATATGAACCAGATGTCTTTTACTACGGTATTTAGTTTGCAACCAGTAAAGAAGGTAATAAATTCAGTTTAATTCTACGATTAACCCTTCAGTGATATGATTTGTTTATTGTTCATCTGTTAATTTGAATAATTTCACCTATGTACCCTATTTCCAAGCCTTACTCACACTCAATTGAACGGCATACATTTCATTCGATGCGTAAGTGAGCGACGATTATGGTCAATGTGATAACTTTCATGTTGCCTGAGCAATCGTGAATTCTCGCATTCAAATGATTGAATGGAAATTTTATTGCCATGGTTCCATGTTTTTTACCAACCACCGTATTCGCCTGATTTAGCTCTGTGTGACTTATGACTATTCATCAAACTCAAACAATCGCTCCGGGGAGACTGTTTTGAGTCAATTGAAGACATCAAACGTGAATCGCTACGCGCATTGAAGGCTATTCCAGAAATTGACTTGAACAAATGTTTCGAGGATTGGAAAAACGTTGGCACAAGTGTATTGGGGCCGGGGAGGATTACCTTGAGGGGGACGAAAAAGATTTGGAAGAATGAAATAAGAGTTTTGAAATTATGAACATAGTCTTACTATTTTTTGCCCACAGTAGTATAGTATGATCTACATTTTTTGAGTGTCTTGTAAAGCTACAAGACGGAAAACTTATCAAACCTGTATAGTAAAAATGGTATACAAACAATCAGAACTCGAAACAGTGTTCATCCAATCGTTTTTTTGGAACTGTAAATATTCACAAACCTCAGCATTTTTGCAGTTGTTGTCACAAGTTTTGAATTCTTGTAGGGAAACTTTTCGACCGCTAATGTCCCTTACAAATTCACTAGCTCATCTTTCGCTTTCCGTACAGCGACTAATGCAGATCGAGAATTATTTTGCCAAGGATAATGTTCAGCTATGTATAGTTCGAAGCCGGGCTCACCTCTTCACCGATAATCCGAACCAGTGTTGGTTCGATACGTTCTTGTCAAGAACTACGTGACCGTAAAGTGTGTTTCTCTCTTTTTAGTTGACAACTATATCGCCAAATGTCATTTTCAACCTTTTCATGTATTCAAGTTCCATAATTGATATGGACTGATATGCTAGGAAAATAATATCACGTATAGTTTGATCGATCGACTGTGTAATTTGTTATTCCACAGTCCATATTTGATCATAATTTTTTTTGTTTCTATTATAGAGGCTTTAACATTAATGTCATTCACCTCTTCGGGCCAGAAAAACTTTCTGACCCTATGTGCGGGGTTGGGAATCGAACCCAGGCGGGCTGCGTGAAAGACATCGACTTACCCATACCCGTCCCCTATGATCATAATTCATATTACTGCGTATATATTTTATAAACTATTCTCCAGGGCCGACTCAAGGTTCATTTTTGGGATAGACATTTTTTGTGAATGTTTCGCAATCTATACCAAATTGATCGACCCGAAAAGGGTCTTATAACATAAAATTTATCCTCTATGGTTGATGTTGTTTAAATGTCAGTTGCTCATCGAGGAAAATGCAAAGATCTTTCACAGTAGTCAATACGAACAGGATTTTTTGTTTCTGTGAATGTTATGATCGAATATTTCTAGGAGTCTAGAATCATTCGATTGATCTCACACCAGTCAGCAAAAATTAACAGTGGGCGTTGCAGGAATACGGCATTATCTATTTTCCGGATTAAGTTATAAATTTTAGGATCATCAGCAAATGAAACCCGCGGCCCATCAAGGACAAAATTTACATCGTTCAAGTACAGCAAAACTATCAGTGGGCCTAGATGATTGCCTTGTGGTATTCCGGATGAAGCGTAAAACTCATCAGATACACAACCGCCGATTCTTACGGTAAGGCGTCGGTCGCTTAGGTATGAATAATCCAGCGGAGAACGTTCTAGCCAAAATCAAGTTTGTCTATTTTAGCAATGGCGATAGCGTGATTCATTTTATCGAAGGCTGCCGAGAGATCCGTGTAAATGACGTCTGTTTGATAACCAACGGACATAGATCCATGTTGAGTCTGTACAATATACTGCTTACAATTGTGGAAAATTAGCTCAAGAACGATCATTTCAAAAAGATTTGGAATGGCACTGAGAAAATTGAATCATTAACGTCTAACTTCCACGCGTTAGAAATTCCGTTTGCCAAAATCGCACGTTTTACTTTTCAAATTGGGAAAAATACAAAAAAAAAGAAAAAAAAATTAAAAAATTCTGTGCTTCGGTGCCCCTTGATCTCAGCGCCCTAGGCGACCACCTACTTCGCTTATGCCCTGTTTTTCTTCAAATCAAGAATTAAATTGAATTGATTGTGAAACATTTAAAATCCATGCGCACCTGTGAGGCAGATCGCATTCTTCCTTCGTCCGAGAGAATCGACACAGAAAAATTATTTACGATCTACACGATAGAAACAAAGAACTGCAGTGCGCTTTCCTTCGGTGAATGACCGAGGCAGAAGCCTAGGTAAAATAAGCCAAACATAAATATAAACACTACCTGAATAAATAGCGATAGCAAACTTATACCGAAGTAAATAATGCCTAAATAAGCAATTATAGTATTTCATTTTACTATAATTGGTATGGAAAAGACGCACCAGCGCATTCATGCATAAAAGCAACGGTAAAATTGAATGATTTGCGATACGCATTGGTCCACCATCCCTCGTATTCTCCAGACCTGGTCCCCAGCGACTATTATTTATTTCCAAACCTGAAGAAGTTTCTCCAAGTAAAGAAATTTTCATCGAATGCTGAGGTCATTGCAGAAACCTATTTTGAAGGCCTTGACAAATCTTTTTTTTTCAGAGGGCATCAAAATGTTCGAGAACCGAAGGGTCAAGTGTATCGCTTTAGATGGAGATTTTACTGAAAAGTGAAACAGTTTTCACGGTAAAAATAAAAGTTTTTCTTTGTAAAACTACTCATTCCATGGCTGTTGGTCATGGGATTTGAAGGGAACATCCTAAATAGACGATGGCAATTGATGCAGATAACGATAATCGACATTTTTCAACACTATAAGAACTAAAACATGCTATTCGTCAGTGTAGTGAAAAAGCGAACTGGCAGCACTTCAGAAATTGGAGTAACGGATACTCGCATAAAGTAATACAGTTGAAATATGTTTTATTAAATACAAAACATTGTGACTAGTAGATTATTATTCGGTTAAAACTGACATGTAAAATTACTGTTACGACTGAGAAATTTTTTTGTGAAATACCTTAAGAAATAAACGTATATATGAACAAAAAAAAAGGATTTTAGGGACCAAAAACTCCATGATAAATCTCATTTACTTTTATCCGAAAAAACCCGAGTTTTTTCAAACATAGATTCAAATGGAGACATGCTTCTAAATTGAAACCAAAACTGTTTCATATAGTAGATTATGTTAGTTGGTAGCCAAACGAATCGTTTTTCGTTTAACCAATTCCCAGTTCTTGGTTCCAAAATTACCAAAGGTCAAAAGTTACAAAAAGGCTCAGAGATATGGTTGAGCCGAATTTCACATGATTCGCTTTAAGTTAAAGGTGTTCTTGCTCCATATGTTGCTGTTTATTTTATCGGATCCGACTACCTGTTCCGAAACTACAGGAAAAAAACAATTTTGAAATTTCAAACCAATATTTAGAGCGACAAGTCAAGAAAAACGGAAAAATTTATGTGTTAATGGTAATAACCAAATCATGTATATAATAGAGCTGAAAAGTCATCACTTTCGACTGAACACCTAACTTAAATCTGAACCATTTAGATTCAACTTATATTGAATGAATACATTGAAAAGGTGGGTGGGTAATGTCAAAGACATAACTGGAGGACTTGAATACCAATAAAACTGACGTGCTTCTTCCACACTTACGAAAACCGATAATCGTACGTACTAGTTGATTGACTGTGTGAATACTGTAAACTTTCAATACTTCACTTACAGAATTCTGACGGCATAAAGAGAAACACACTAGAGAAAAAAAATTAAGGGTTGTGTAGACCCATTACAACGACGCTAAAAATGCAATGTTTAAATTAATTCATAAATTCATTTAAATTTGAAAAATCCACAACAAATCGATTGTGACCATCAATAATTTCTAAATTTATGACATAAATTTCAATAAATTATTCGTCTCTTCTCGAAAACACAAATCATATAGCTTGGACAAAATGTATCTATAATGCCTTCAAATTTTAAGATATAATTCATTCGAAATGAAGTAAATCAATAATAACACATGGGCTGAAATGTCCCGGGCCTAACACATAGATGGCGCTAGTTTTATTGCAGTCACCTTTTTTTCTTAGTACTAACCTTCAAAAGCCAGCTCATGAAATTGCATGATATTCTATTTATTTGTTTGTGAGTTATTGTGCTAAGAGTGACGCTACTTTTGTTATTTTGGATCAAAACCAATTCAGTGTTTTAATTTTACACTGATTCTTGATGGGAAACAGTACCGTTCAATGGCTTGAAAAGTCCGCTCCACTAGAAAAAAAACAATAAAACATTGATTTGCGGACTTCTAACGTAGTCATAGGGACAACGATGATGCAGAACGCAGTGGACTTCCAAATGAGGCAGTAACACCAGAAAACAAAAAAAAATCCACAAAATTGTTTTTAATGATCGAAAAATTAAGTCGCGTAAGTTAGCTGCCATCGTAAAGATATCTAAAGAACGTGTTGGCTTTATATTTCACGAGCATTGGCTATGAGAAAGGTCTATTCAAAGTGGGTGTCGCTTTTGCTCACTGTTGACCAAAAACGAGAACGTGTGATGATTCTGAGCCGTGTTAGGCCATGTTTAAACGTAACAAACCGGAATTTTTGCGTCGATATGTGACAATGGATGAAACATGGATTCATCACTTCACTCCGAAATCAAAACGATGTTCATCTGAGTGGACAGCAACTTGTGAACCTAGTTCTGAAAGCACAACAATCGGTTGGAAAGGTTTTGGCCTAGGTATTTTGGGATGTGCGTGGTATAATATTTATCAACTATCTTGAGAAAGGAAATATCAGTAACAGTGTATATTATATTGCAAAGTGTATGTTAATATTGCAAAGAAACAACCGCATATTGTAAAGAAAAAATGTTTCTTCAGACCAACGCACCGTGTAACAAGTCAATCAAAACAATGGCGATATTACATGAATTGAACTTTGAATTTCTCTATATCCACAGTATTCGCCAGATTTGACATCCAGTGACTACTGGCTGTTTGCAGATCGGAAAAAAATGCTCGCCGATAAGAAATTTTGCACGAATGAAGAGGTTATCGTTGAAACTGAGGCCTATGTTGAGGTAAAAGATAAAATTGCATTGCTCTTGATGGAGATTACGTTGATGAATAAAGTTAATTTTGAATCGAAACAATCGTGTTCTCTTTGTTAGGTCCGGAACTTTCCAGCCCATGTGTAATATTCCACCCCAGTTTTTCTCAACCAATTGGTTTAGTTCTTGAAACAATCCATATTTGTTCTAACCAATCAAGCTCTAATTTACAATAGGCAGATTCAGGCTTGAATCTTTAATTTCTCAGTTTAAAACAACTATTTGTTTTTGGTTTGATAGATAGCTGATCATTTTGTTATTTAAACAATCGAGCTTTCGCTTTCGGTTCATTCGAAACAACTTCTATCTATGGTTCTTTATGTAAAATTGAACATATAAAAAAGGTTTGAACATTATTCAGTTCTTTTATAAAACGATGCATAGTTGGAACCAGCGAGGTGAAGTATTTGCATCATGTCGAAGTTTTTGGTCGATAACAATTAGAACAATTTCGCTATAGGCGAGAAAATCAATTATTTCGTATTTCTATGTGTCGCTTTTGCACGATACGCTTTGTGCGGTAATTCGTTCAATTCATGCGGTTGAAATTTTGCGCGCCTCATTTTAATACTAGAAAACTTCAACTTTGAGTCAGTTGTGGTTATCTCATACTACTGAAAATTTTATCATAAATTGCTGACTATATTGTCGTTGATATGGATTACTGCGTTAAAAACAACAAGAGATATTCGCGATTCAGTTTTACCCATTCTTGTACATTCTTTTTTTTTTGCAATATATCAGTGCTATATAATAAATAATTAATCTGCTCTTTTAATATGCATAATAAACTCAGTTAGGGAAGAAGTTCCATCCGCATTCGAGTCGTTACAAATCGTGGTAATATTATTCAAATGCCCGCCGATCACCTGAACCTCGGAGATGATGTTCCCTTTCGCATACTAATCAGTCTCCTCCCATTTGATTACGCTAGTCAATATGTATGCATGTGATGTGTATTTTAGTACCATATTAGGAGGAATATAGATATGAATGATATTTACATCACTCATTAGGTTAGCATTATCCGCCAATACTCAAAACAAATAAATCAGTGCCTGATGGTTGCTTGATGCACGGTTCGATAAGAATGGTACTTTTCTAGATGTGAAATTTTCTAGTCAATTTATTTCATTCCTTCGGTTGTCGAATGCAGATTATAGCTGTGTTAGGAATGTTTAACTTCTATTTCTTTTTAGCTATTTTTAATCGCCAACACATGTAACGATTAATTGTTAACAATATGTCAATAATCTGAAAGCAATTAAATACTTGATGTGTTAAGTGGTGGTATAAGTGCTGAATCATTTTAATCGCATCAATTCAATGACTGACAACATCATACTGCCTGAAACATGCACTATGATAAGCTACTTTCCCTATAAGGCTTAAAAGTTTAGCATCCATTCTAAAAGGAAACGGATGCGATTATACAATACGTACTGCTAATCTACCGACTGGAACTGTAAATACACTGAGTGGTTGGCTTTTGAAATACACACTAATTTTGGACACAGTTATTTTTGTTTTCACAGAAAAGTAGTCGGTTGTGGTGGTGTTTTGACAACGACGGATCGCAACAATCGTCGAAATTGAATTAACTGGAACACTTGAAACAAAGTCATTTCACGACAATATAAGGCTTGCTCATGAAAAAATCAGGACACCCCCGAATACGTATATATCTGGAAGTGCTACATCACATTCGTCTGTTCATTGTGTAAAATATATTTTTGGTGATACTTCAAGATTAACTTCTAGATCGAAGATGTCGTCGGAAGAAGAGAACGTGCGAAAAGTTATTGCGTGTGGTCGCATTGAAAATCCAGAACTGTCAGCAAGGAAATTTGCAAAAAAGTTTGGTTTTCCTGCAAGTACTGTCCATAGCGCTCTTAAATATGTCGATACACGTTTCATAATAGCCAGGAAGGCTGGGAGAGGGACAAAAATCAAACTCAGGAACCACCAGAAGGACGCAAAAGTGAAGCAAATATTGCAGAAGAGACCAAATCTTTCGGTACGTACTGTGGTTAGAAAAATAAAAATGTCTCCAACAATCCAGCTTACTTCAAAACACCAGCAAGATATAAAGTCGTTCAACATGAAAACTGTAGGAAACCGTAATTATAAAAACTACAAGGATCAGCCCCAGGGGGTTGTTCGAGCCATTGATGTAGAACAAGGAAACCAAAATTTCTAATGATCTACACGGAACCACCCGCGATCCCATTTCAACCAGAATATTAGCTGATTTTCTGAATTCGATTGGTTAAAATTTGGTACAACTAATCGATTGTTGTTTTAACTGAACTGTCATTTTTGTTTTTCGATTAGCAGAAACGATGGTTGAAACAACTAATTTAACTGTTTGAAAAAAAAATGCTGTCAATTAGTGAGGACACATACCTTTCAATTTTAACAAATATTTTAGTTGAAATAACTGGTGTTGTTATTGAAACAAAATTCTGTTAATTTAAACGCGCCATTCAATCGCGTTCTGTGTGTTTGAAACCCTTCGCTCGTGTTACTTTCATAAATAAAATTCATGTCAAAAAGCATTTTATTGCTAATGCATGAACATCATCATCGGTATCAAACAGCTGGAAGCAAAACAGTCTGCTGGAAGTAAATCAATGATCGAATTTGAAACATAAAATTTCTGCGCATACCTGAAAGATTACGAGATGATCATTCATTAACATTTTCTAATTTGTCACCAAATCTTTTTCATCTTAAACAAGGTTAACTTTAGCACAACACCGCTGTTAGATAAACACTTGTTATCATAAATTTCTCAAATCGAATGAACACAATTCCACCAAACGCTTTAACCATCGATGTTGTTTTCATTGACATTTTGAAGCGACGCGAACAGATTTCAACTAAAAAAGTTGTTGAATTTGCATTGCAATTATTGTTTTGCTTTCAACTGTCTCCGGCATTTGACAGCATTCAAAACAACATATCTTTCAGCTACTTGAATATATGCAAATCAAAAACCATATTGGTTGAATAAAAAATAAATTAGTTGAATCAACTATCGCAAAAATCAAAAACTGCGATATCGCAATTTTATGATCGAAGGGTTCTCCGTGTACAATCAAACAGTTCAATCAATCGTCACACTTTCGAATCCGCAATTGAACGAGAGTCTGCTTAGATTGATCTTGATTAGGAACCAACAACGAACATTGTTCGTCTTGATTTGTATTTGTGTTATAGCCGACGAAATTATATCAATATTCCAAATGTATGCAATTATATCTTTGTACATACTTGAGATACGGATTTCGATATTTAAGCTTCTCTTCGCCAAGCTTGTGTTCAAGTTTTGTATGCAAGCAGTCATTTTTATTTAGAAGATATTTTTATTTAGGCCTATTTGCGAACAAGATTTAAGTGGCCGAATTAGCCGATTTTTTAAATAAAGAATTTCTTGAAGTGGATCTCCTTGCCTACGAGGGTTGAGGGGCACTCTGTTCGTGACTCGTCTCGTCATCCATTGCCGCATCGGTGGTTTTGATGTTGATTTCCGTCTTCGTTTCGGTTTTCTTGTTGTTCGCAGTCTTGAGCTCGTTGCTAGTTGCTGTAGAAAAGCCTTGTTGTACATTGGTTACAGGTGCTGGTTGGTTTGATGGTGAAACAGAAGTACTGCGCTCACTAGTTTTCGTCGTTGAACGGTTAACCTTGTCTTTGGTTGAAGATGTCCTTTTCGCAGTTTCAGTGCAAGGTTTACCGTAGTGTGCAGGTTGTTCACAGAACTGACATGTAACCAGCTGATTTTCATAGGTAATCAGCGTTTTACATGGATGTGTCCCACCTTGACCACAAATGATGTAAGATGGAATTGCCTTACGTAGTTGCATACGTACCACTAGTACGCCATTCCGGATACCAGGGAAAAAATTCCGCCGCACTTCCCTTTCGATGGAAAGGATTTCACCGTACTGCGACATATTCTCCCGAACGCACTTATCGCTGGCCTGCGGGGGAAGGTCATGCACGCATACTTCTATGGCATTGTCCACCATGTGCACAGGGATTTTGTATTTAATGTTGTCACATTAAACGTTGTGCACCACGTTGTTAATCGAAGCGAATGCAATTGCAATGCATTCACGTTTAAACATACTGTACACACAGTTAGACGCCTTGTTGAATTGAATCTCACTTACATTATTAGCGTCTAGATGCATTCGTTCTTTAAGTCAGATTTCAATTTCGATTGCTGCTGGTCTAACTTTGCAGCGCTTGAAATCAATACAAATTGAATTTGGTCTTGTAGGCCAAGTTTCAGGCTTTGTTAAATCGTATTTGACCATTCCGTACACTCTATTGTTCACTGTACTGTATTGTCTTTGTTTCGGTTGCTTCGATCGTAAACGATTTTAGACTGTGCGGGTGAGATGCGAGCACGAACTGCAAACAGTTATTTTTATAGCGTTAAGTTTCTTCATCATTCTGCGATTTCGTTGAAACAATAAACTTTTTCTCATTATCAATCGGGTTCATCTTATATAAATTAGAAATTAATCTTAACCACTCGACATTTATCCTGGGGTAGTTGTCAATTTCTCAGGTGAAACGACATAACATGGAATATCATCCGAACTTGTATGACAATAGATCAGAGCATAGTATTGCTCATCATTTTAATGAAAGCTTCAAAACGTGTTATGGCACTTTTTGTCTTGCTGTCTAGCAACAACCTACCTCTAGCACGCAACGCGTAGGACTGAAAAGTTAGCTATAATTTCGCTTTTCATCGATTGACCAATCAAAGCGATGCATTCTCTTTGGTATATCGCTTACTCCTTCAAAACCGTCGTCTATGGCAGGGAAATCCGGTTTGCCGGAGATTTTTAGCAGACAAAATAGGACACTGTTCGCTACGAATCGAAATTTCAATCATATATAATTGAAAATACGTGGCTTGATACATTCAAATCGAAGCTTAGAAATATTTCCAATCGAATGATGAAATAATATTAATAATTGATACAAAATAGACTGAGCTGTAAGTGTTTAAACCCTGACCACATTTCTACGTGTATTTTTCCTTGAATTTCTGATTTGCACCCCTACATATGTTAGAAAATAAAGACGTGTTCCACATCAAAAGAATGTGACGGCTAAAACTCAGGTTCGCAAATTGTATCGCGAATATTTCACGAAGTTTTCTTGCATGGTAATGGACGATGAAACTTTATACTATATTATATTCATACTGCCACGCTACGGAACGGTGGAGAGGAAAATTTCAGGACGATAAGAAAACGCCAAGTTTTCCAAAAACATATTTGGTTTATCAGACAATCTGCAGTTGTGGTCGAGTAAGCTAAAGCCGCATCACTACAGGTACGGTAAACAAGAAAATATACCGTGCAGAAAGCTACAAATATAGAATAAATTCGAAAATCTTGGACGAAATCAGATCAGATTTGGCAAGCAATTTGTAAGTGTGGCTGTTAATGTTTTCGTTGCAAAATGAGTCTATGAACTTGAAGATTTATAAAATTTTGACTAGCTATCACTCCAGTCGAAGTAGATTTGTATAAAAAATAATCAAAATTCTCATTAATTCCAGAAACTCGATTTTTTCAAATAAATGTGTTTTCGAGGGACACTAAATCTCGTGGCTACATGCAATTCTAATACTATAGGCATTAAACATAATCTCGATTTCGGAGCATTTATTTCCACGTGCCACGTTTGCTCACAGTTGTTCAAAAACAACAACGTTTGGTCATGTTTACAAGTAACACATCCGATTATTTGCATCGATATGTGACAATGGATGAAACATGGATTCATCATCTCACTCCTGAATCAAAACGATCGTCATCAGAGTGGACTGCAATCGGCGAATAACTTCCGAAGCCCACGTATAATCTTCATTGACTATCTTGAGAAAAGGAATAATAATCAATAGCGAGCACTACGTAGCGTTGTTAGATCGTTTGAATTCAAAAATCAAATAAACCCAACCTCATATATCGATGAAAAAATCACTGTTTCACCAAGACAATGCACCGATTCTGAAGTCGATTCCTACGATGGTTGACTTGAATGAGTTACACTTCGAATTGCTTCCTCATCCACTATATAGTCAAGATCTGGTCCTCAATGATTAGTGGCTATTTGCTGATCTAAAAAACATACTCGCCGGTAAGAAAATTCATCTCAAATTAAGAAGCAATTGCTGAATGTGAGGCCTATTTTGAGACAAAAGACAATTCATTCTACAAGCACGATATCGAGAAGCTAGAGAAGCGTTGGAATAATTGTATTGCTCTTCAAAAAAATTACATTGATAAATAAAATCGGTTTTTGACCAAAAAAAGTGTTTTTCTTAGTTGATCATACGATTCATTGAATGATGTGTTATGAGGTGATGGCCAAAGAAACTCAGTTTGGCTGTTCCGGTTGCTAAGTTCTGGTTTCGAGAAGACCGGAAATTTTGACCAAAATACTAAGGAAAGATACTAATTTCGATTTCCAGTGCCGACTGAACTGATTTGTACAAACTTAAATCTAAAGAGAAGATCCTATGATTGAATCGACCACGGATCCAACTTCAAGCTTCGGAGTTACATGTTCATGAGTGTTAACAATTTCAAACCGTTTTTTAAACGACACCGCAAAATTGTAAAATATATTTAAAAAATCTCCATAATTTATACCAGCACTTTTCAAACTTTCGAATCTTTTTATGTGATAGTCAAACAAACACATTTTAATTATGTCAGTTCTCAGTTCATGGCTTCAGCTCCATCAATCCGTCTGATGAAATATCGATAAAAAAATTTCATCGAAATTTCACTCAAATGCTAACAGGAAAGGCTTCATTACACCACTAGATGGACAGAAACAGATTTTTTCCTTTCTCGCATAGAAAGCCTATGCAATTACTGCAAATCGAAATCTAAACCGAAGGCCGGAGAACCGTCAGGTAAGAAAAATGTTTGTGTGTGTGTCTTTCTCCCTTCGTGTGTGTGTCTGTATGTATGTTAGTCAGTTATTAAAATGTGCATCAAATTTTCTCCGAGATGTTTGGACTGATTTTCACAAACTTAGATTTAAATGAAAAAGGACTCTCGGTCCCATAGCCTGCTATTGAATTTTACCCTGATCGAACTTCCGGTTCGAGAGTAACGGGGTAAATGAGCAAATAAAAGAACACAGTTCACTCAATTTTCTTAGAGACCGCATAACCGATTTTCTTTAACTCATATTCAAATGAAAGGTCCTTCATAGCATGCTTCTGAATTTAATCTCGATCCAACTTCCGATTCCGGAGTAACAAGGTAAAATGAGCAAAAACTCATTTAAATTTCATCCGGATACGACTTCCAGTTCTGGAATTACAGGGTGATAAGTATAAAAAATTCATTTTCATGAGCGTGTTTTTTTATACGTGACACTGAGAAACTGAGAAAAACATTTTCAAATAGCCTCAACTGAACAGGTTCAGTTAGTTGATGAACAAATATACTGATATTGTCATTTAGGGGTTAGCCAAATTTTCTGCTAGGGCACATAACCGTTTTAATTATTTTTACGTTTCGTCTTTGACTAATCAGTGCAGAGCAGTTCAAATTGAACTGCTTAGTGCTAAGCCCGGCAGTTCAATTTGAGCCGCTAAGCAGACGTAGTGGAGACTTTGATGAGTCAAAGGCGAAACGCAAAAATAATAAAAAACGGTTATGTGCCCTAGCACAAAATTTGGCTAACCCCTAAATGGCCAAACCTGCATCGGCCAGAAATAGTCGAAAACACGTTTTCGTTCGGCACGTCAGAAAAGACATTGCACTCCGTTGCAAAACAAAAAGTGTTCTGTAAATAGCAGAAACTTTACGTCTGCTTAACGGTTCAAATTGGACTGCCGAGTTTAACACTAAGCAGTTAAATTTGAACTGCTTTGCACTGATGAGTCAAAGACGAAACGTAAAAATAATACTGATATTGGTTATACCGGATCTTCGTCTCCGGTTCTGGAAGTACCAAAAAAGTGATCGTGTACTCCAACCCAGAAATCACTCCGATTTCTCAGAAACGACTTAACCGATTTTCATTACCGTAGGTTCAAACGGAAGGTGTTATATTCCCATCAGTAAGTGTAGAATTTTGTCCGGATCCCGGATTCCAGAAATACAGGGCTAAGTATGTATGAAGTTGCAAGCAGTTATCTAGAGCAATAATACAAAAAAAAAATCTTCTAAATTTGGCTCAGAATTGTTTTAATTTGTAGGTTGTGATTTCAGCTATGCCGGATCCCTGTTCACGGAAATAGTGGTAAAAAAATTAAAAACGGAACTCTCTTCATTTTTTTCAGAGACGGCTGAGTAGATTGTCACAAATTATACTGTAGAGCGAAAATGCCAAAAAAGCGAAGAATTCCAATAGACTTGGCACAAAACTTTTTATAATTTGGAAAGTTTATGCTTGGGTATTTTGATGTGGAACACATCTTTGTTCGTTTTATCTGTTTCAATATTCAAATAAAAGTGTTTTGAATAATCCCTTAGTAATATTCATGAAAATATGAGTTATATGAAAAAGGTATAATTAAACCACCATTCTATCATCACCTTCCCGTCGGGAAAATCATAAGGAACCAAGATACAAATCCTGAAAGAACCAGGAGAACGTGCCACCTGAGCCAATTTTTTCGAATTCCTGAATCCGTTCAGGAATTCCAAGATCATATTTTCAAATAATATCAATATGTTTGTGAATATATGACAAAGATTCTTGTCTTGTGTATCATAGACGGTGCCTGGGTTTGATGTTTGGGGCTACCACAAAAGCAGACATGCCTGTAAATTAGGCAGCAGTTTAGAAACGTTTTTTTGTTTGTAATCCGATTCAATTTAGATGAATGAACAAAACTGTGCTTGTTTGAAGCTATACCGATATTCGACGAAGAAATATATTTCCTGTTTTTTGTACGATCGCACTTTGCTCCGCTAACCTCGCTTCAAACTACCTCTTCTCCAGTCAAGGTCAAAAACGTACATCAGAGCGTGACCAGCGACTGGGAACTAATATCTTACTTAGTCTATCGCAGGCAGATTCCACTGAATGATAAAAATAATTCTGCGTCACAAAATATAAACTCTTAATTATACACTCCCTCCCCCGTCACGAGCTCGGTTGATGTGATTTTAGTACCTTGTAAAGTGCATTTCTGCTAGATTCGGTAGAGGCTTTTCCTGCACCCGGTTGGGCGGTTCCAAAAGCTGGCAGCAGCTAACCACAACGTGAAAGTGAAAACTTCATCCACTAACGTATGTACTGTTTATTTGTGATGACACTCTACATCAGCTTCCGGTTGGTTATGCAGTGATGATGCTGTTCGAGGCACGTTATTCCAACAATGCACTAGGCGATGCACTAATTCTGCGATCTGTCTGGATAGAGCTTTTCTCAGCTGTCTCACCACCGGCAATTTCAACACACTGTTTGATTGTTTTTTTGTATTGTTACTAGCTCTGGTCTCACTTTCCACCGGTTCAGTCTGCCGTACGCCCGCGCGAGTGCGATCGCGTCATGAGAATAAAGATGATTCCGTACACACGATCCACGCCGTGGTTTGTTTGCTACTGATTCTCGACTGGCAAACCTGTTGGGTTATCCCAGGTGGATACCGCGATTTGCACCGAGTAAGCCGGAGTTGCTGATGTAATGCACTTATTGTTTGAGCACGTCTACACTTTCTGTGGCGAATAACCACCGAATATTGTGTGTTGTGATTGTGGTTTTTTTTTGTTGTTGTTGTACCGGATGGTACAAAACCTCCGATCGATCGGGCAGAACGTTCTACCGCTAATGGATGGAATAGAACTGATCGTGTCTCACCGATGGTTCTGAAAATTATAGTAACATATTGAAACATACGAATAGCGTTTTATCATCATCGACAGCGGGCGCACGGTAGCGGCCGCGACTTTGGAGTGTTTACGATCGCTACGTCTAGGGATGCCCATCGCGAACAAGAATTCATAATTTTGTGAACTTCTAAGATGTTCTGAGAATGGCCGTGACCAAAGTGATCTACGAAAAGAGGTTAATCAGATAAATATCCTAATTATTGAAACAAAGCTGCATGAGTCACACCGAATGAATGATCATTCATTAAGAGTAATATAAATTTAGCTTGCATTCGTCATGCTTTTTTTTATAAAGTTTGCTTTACCCGGCTCCTTTGCATTTAAGCTTATTCTCGTTATTATTTGCTTCCTTGGAGGCGAAGCGCTTTCATTGCTATCCAGCGAATGAAGGGAGAGCAGTGGTTAGCTATTCACGCTCCCGTCCATTGGTTCGGCATTACTGTTGTTGACGGAACAATCGGTGGGGCGTAGGGTAAGTTGTTAGCTGCAGCTAGTGTACCTTGTTCTAAAGACTGTCCCAGAAAGTATGGACGCACTTTGATATACTGATAATATTAAACTACAACAACAGAATTTTATTCTCAACATTTGCTACTTAGCCATTGTAGACTAGCTGGCGCACCTTCTTGCGAACGCTCCTAATTAAATTCTGTACAGACTTCTAGGCGACAAGTTTTGACACTTTTTCCAATCTTTTTCGAACTGTTGAATGGTTTCGGCTGCCGAGACATGTTTCCTAAGATGTGCCTTCGTTAATGCCCAAAATTCCTCAATTGGTCAAAGTTGTGGGCAATTTGTTGGATTCATGTCTTTTGGGACGAAAGTGACACTTTTGGTAGCTTACCATTCTACCGTTGATTTCGAGTAGTGGCAAGAAGCAAGATCTAGCCCGAAGACAACAGGATTTTTGTGGCTTCGAATCATGGGTAGAATTCGGTTTTGTAAACATTCCTTGATGTATATTTCGCTGTTCATTGAAGCAGTGGTGATGAAGGGTTTTGAAATCTTACCGCAGCTACAAATTGCTTGCCAGATCATAGCTTTCTTACCAAATTTTTCGACTTCAATAATATTGTGGTTCCGGCAAGGATTTGCAATCGAGTTTCACGTAGGTTTCGTCGTCCATGATTATGCAATTCAAACTTCCAGCAAGAATCGTATTGTACAGCTTTCGAACCCTCGGTTTGATCGATGCTTCTTGTTTCGGACTACGTTTTGGTTGTTTCTGCTTCTTATAGGTTCGAGGATTTAAACGTTCTTTAGCACGAATAACATTTGACTTCGAAGTGCCCACTTTTTTGGCCACATCCCGAACTTAAACCTCCTTCTTTTGCTCGAACGCCTTCAGTATACGTTTATCCAACTGAGGGTTAGCAGGACCTTTTTTTCGACCCGTTTTCGATTTATCCTCAAAGGTCTTATCTTCACCGAACTTCCTGATTGCATTTCGCACGGCTTTTTCACTTACTCCTTCCATTTTTGCTATCTTTCTCAGTGACAGTCTGCGTTCTGTGCACCATTTCTACACAATTTTTCGACGTTGTTCTGCTGAAAGTCCACGCATTTCGAAACAAACTAATGAAAACAAATAATCAACTGCACAAGTGGTTAGAGACAGATTCTGAACCATTGCGAAATGGCAGCGGTTTTTGGTTGCGTTCATACTTTCTGGGACAGTCTTTATAGAGGATAGTCTTAATGGTTTCGTTGAGCAGGATAGTTGATAGCTGTCTCCGATATACTGCGGTTTTTCGGGGTTGGTGTGGAGGGAGTGCTGTTATTCTTTGGTGCATATGTCTTCTTGTCCAGTTTTTCACTTGGCTTACCATAGTGAGCAGCTTTTTGGTCATCTGATTGTCATAGGTAACAAGTGATTTGCCCGGAGACCTTGTATCTTGGCCGAAAATCACATAAGAAGGTGTACCGGGGAAAAAGTTCTTCCACTTGTCTTCTTCGATGGAAAGAATCTCTGTAGCCCACAACAATGATGCGTTATGCCCCTTAAAATGTCCGTGAAGTGACTGTTTTGAGTAAATTAGTATATCAAAAAATGGCTTATGCAATGCTTATTTAGTCGAACAAAACCTTACATCGAAAAACTGTCGAATGATATTTTCAGTTTTTATCATATTTTCCAGCAAACGACAACTGTCAAATTTGCCTAGCAGGAGAACCCTATGAAAAGATAGTACATACTTTACTTTACTTTGATGGTGCACACCCCGTTTTCGGAACATGACCGAACGAATTGTAGCTTTCCAGAATACTCGATTTTGAGCCTCCGTTATCCAGTCGTTTTGTACTCCCGTTGCGCGTGCATCCTCTTCGGTCTACCCTGCAGTCGACGATCGCTCTCAGGTTCTCTGCTGAGCATCACATAGGCCATTCTCTCTTCCGGCATTCTTGCTACATGTCCAGCCCACTGTAGTCTGCCGTGTTTTATAAGCCTTCCAATGTCCGCATCTTTGTATTCTTGGTACAGCTCAAGATTCATGCATCTGCGACATTCTCCATTCTCTTCTTTGTTGCCGAGTAAGAAGTGTGTCGAAAATAAGCTATCCACAATTTCTTTTTTCAAGTTATGATAAAAAACGATATTTTTTTCAAACTAAATTTGATACTTTATTGTATGAGGATGAACTTGAGCATAATGAAAACCGGATGAAATTTAAGCTATTCCTTCACGAATTTTCGAACTTTTGATTGAACGCTCTTCATCAAGTTCCGGACAAGTGTTGCATCGCATTTTTTGGACGTTTGAGCCCAAATTTTTTTGAATTTCTGCATGCTCCCAGCTGGCTTACCAGTCTTCTTGAAGACCCTCTTCACGATTACCCAGTAACGTTCGATGGGTCGATGCTGAGGGCAATTTGGTGGATTGATATTTTTCTCAACGAAATTCATACCCTTTTCCGCAAGCCAATTGAGAGTGGTTTCGGCATAGTGCGTCGACGCTAAATCCGACCAAAACAGTGGAGGTGTACTATGCTTCTTATAGAGAGGGAGCAATCTCTTCTGGAGACACTCAGATTGATAGCTTTCTGCATTTATAGTTCCGGTGGTGTAAAAAAATGGTTGACTTCACAGGAACATATTGCTTGCCATACCAGTACCTTTTGACCGAATTTCTCCACTTGAATCGACCTGTCCGCATCGCTCACATCCTCTCCAATGACGACAATAAAGTGTTGTGGACCTGGAAGGGTTTTTGAGTTCTCCTTTACATAAGTCTCACCGTCCATTAAAACGCATGTATCCGGACGCTGCAAAAGGAGCGAATACAACTGCCGGGCCCTTGTTGCTGCTCGCTTCTTCTGTTCTACACCTTGTTTCGAGATTTTCTGCTTCTTGCAGGTCTTCAGGTGATTTCGCCTCTTGATACGCTGGATCATCCCGATACTCTTTCCTGCTTTTTTGGCCAAATCCCGTATTGACATTGATATGTTCTTCACGATTAGAAATACCACTTTCTGATCCCGTTTCGGGTTGGAAGAACCGAGTTATCTGCCCTTTCGTGGTAGCTCATCCAAAGAATAGTGTTCCCCAAATTTATTACTGATGGTTTTAACACTGGCATGATGAATTCCCAACCGCTTCGCCAATTTTCGCATAGTAATACCCTTCTTACTTAGTCATGTGAACCTTAATTTTCACTTCCTTTTCAATACGTGACATTTTGAAAACGCAGAATTTCAATCTCACAAACAAATAAACATACGAAAGCTGACAGCCAAACGCACAGCATGCTGTGATCTGAGCATAAAAAACGAGTTTAATCCACCTAGCAGTGAGATGATACCTTTTTTTATCAATCCGCATGTGTTTTTTGCATGAATATTCTTCGGTTTTTAAGTTTTCATGACATTATTTTAATGACCGAAGTTTTAAGCGACAATTTGAGATTTTAATTACTAATTACTCTGTAATGTCGAAACTGCAAATCGGATCGAATTTGAATCTAAAAGTGTGATAATCGATTAAACATGCCTTGATATGTCGAAGTAAGTTCCACTTTAGAGTTTACGGTAATTTAAGGTACTTCCAGAGCCGGTATTCAGGAACCAGCATACCCCAAACCGATTCGTATGGCCATATGACGAATAAATTACAGTTTTGAGTCCAACTTTGAAGTTTTTCGGGATTGTCATCTTCTATATCGGTTTGAATTTAAAAAATTCATGTAATTCGAGAATCGGAAGCCATAATTGGATAAAATTAATTAATTTTGTATGGGACTATAAGTTTTTTTTTAATTTGATTTTTTGTTTCTAAAATTCGATTAGGCCTTTTTTGAGGAAACGATTGAGCTTTGAGAAACTATTTGATACTGGAACCGGAATTCTAAAATCGGTATGGCCGAAGTCAGATAAATTCACCTGAGTAGCTGTATAGTTTACATTTGTTTCAAAATATTTGAAAATTGGTGAAGACATCTTTGAGAAATCATAGCACGAATTAGATTTTTAGGTGCCTTCTGAATCGACAACTGAATACCACTAAAACTGAAAAAAGTTAATTTTTATATCGGCTATCCAAATCTGCTAACCCGATAAACCTGATTATTTTTTGTGGAATAGACATTTTTATACCAATCACCCAGTATCCCCGAAACCGGAAGTTGGATCTGACTGAAGAGCAAGATGTTTTATAGAATCTTGAAACTTTTTATTTGAATCTTAGATGATTCTTAGATTTCATTTGAATCTTAGATCGGTTCAGACATCTACGAGAAGAATGAGTTACACAATTTTGATTTCGTTTCACATATCATCCTGTAGTTCCGGAACCAGAGGTCGGAACCAAACATAATGCAGGAACTTTGTTTGGGAGCATACGACTTTTCGTATGAATCTGAATTTGTAGAAAAGAAATTTTCCGAGAAAATTGAGTGAAATTATTTGTCACACACGCATTTGCTGATCTCGACGAACTGATTCGAATGGTATATGGATGTTATCTTCTTCCAGCATTTATTGCTGTAAGTAGTTTAAAACAATATAATTAAAAAAATTCTGCCATAATCTGGTTTATATATGTCATATTCGAACGATTATGTTGCCAAAAACGAACCGTGCTAAAATCGGTCCGAGGCTAAATGTCATGAAAAAGGATGCTGTACACTGTCTCTTTGGTACTTAGAAACAATTGTATGTAACAGTATAAAAATCGTGTTTTCCGTTGCTCCCAAACATTTCTTTGTCATACAGCGCTCAAAACTTCTGCTGCTGGAATAGGGGGAAAAGTCGTTTTCACAAAAATTTCGATATCTCCGTTAAAAATGGACGGATTTTAACAATCTATGGCTTGTTGGATAGCTATTATCGTGCGGAATCTAAGTCTGAAAACATATTCTGTTTTCAAGGTCAATTGTGACAGATACCGTCAAAAAACTGAAAATTTTGACATAAAACTTCGTATAACTCAAAAAGTAAACATCCGATCTCAAAACCATTCAATAGCGTTTTGGGTGACGAGGAGACCTTTCATTTGCGACTAGTTTGATCAAAATCGGTTCAGCCATCTCTGAGATCTCGACCTCTTAGTTGACAACACACATACAGACACACACACATACACACACACACACACACACAGACATTTGCTCAGTTCGTCGAGCTGAATCGATTGGTATATGACATTCGGCCCTCCGGGCCTCGGAAAATTTTTCGAAAGTTTGAGCGAATTCTATACCTATTTTTTATATATATAAAAAAAGGTAAAACCATCACAAATACATGCGTACAACACAAATGTATGTGGATAACTCCTTAGATCAAATGATTGTCATTTTCTTGAACAAGTGATGCGTATATGATACCATATAACTTCTATAAATTATATTATGAGATTATGGGAATCGAAAACTACAACAAAAATAATTGTCTTTTTTTTATTCAAGAATATAATGTTTAAGGCACACTGCTTAAGCTCTAAGATGCCAAGGGCTTTTACTAATTTAAAATTTACGACTAACTTAAAACTAGGGTTGTATCATTAAGTAATGTCATATTTGGGTCGCAGTGGTTGACTTTGGCAGATCCAGCCTTCATGTGGTGATCGGCCGGTGATCTGAATATTTCATGAGAGTCTTCCATATGGCGTTGGTGAATATTCATGTTGGCCGCATTCTTCGGTCCGTGTGGGTCCGCGGGAAACACCCCCAGGTTACGAATACCCGGCGGGTGGCCCGCATGCTGTTGATAAGTTTCCGTGGGCGATGATGGTGTTGTTACAGAAGAAAATGAAAAAAAAATATAGCGAAGTAAATATTGCGTAAAACGGAGTAAAAAGGGGATATGGGAATGAAATGACTAAAACGACAGAGATCTAATTAGTTGACATCGAGATGGTGAAGAAACGGGGAGGGGGGAAGCGAAAAGGTTAGTGACAGCAAAAAGATCTTGTTAGTTCCGATGAAGATGGTGGACAGATGAGGAATCGGGATAATCGGCGGAAGTTAGTGTCGAACCTGCAGTTGAGAAATAATTCTCAACAGTTGAAACAACGTCGATAAATAGGAGGAACTTTCTAAGCCAGATGTAACAGATTACACTTGTATATTAATGTGTTTGAGAAACTGGTATATGAGAAGCATATATGAACTATCCCGACTCGCCAACACATCCCGAACCGGAACCTCAGGCGGTCTACCTCGGGCCCTGAGGGATTCCAGTAGCTTCGACCTGGCGTCGCGATACTCTACGCACGACCACACGACATGCTCGATGTCCTGATAACCGTCGCCACAGGTGCAGAGCCCGTTCTCCACGATCCCGATACGCCGGAGATGTGCGTTGAATGTATAGTGATTTGACATGAGTCGTGACATAACGCGAATGAAATCACGACTCACGTTCATCCCCTTGAACCAAGGTTTCGTCGATACCTTAGGGATAATGGAGTGTAGCCATCGTCCCAGTTCGTCATTGCTCCATGAAGTTTGCCAACTTTCGAGAGTTTTCTGACGAGAGATACTGAAAAATTCATTGAAGCAGATTGGTCTTTCATAAATATCACCTTCTAATGCGCCCACTTTAGCCAATGAGTCTGCCTTTTCATTGCCCGGAATGGAACAATGCGAAGGGACCCAGACTAACGATATTAAATAAGACCGTTCAGATAAAGTACTCAAATGTTCCCGTATTTTCCCCAGGAAATATGGGGGACACTTTCCTGGCTTCATTGCCCGGAGAGCTTCTATTGAGCTTAGACTGTCCGTGACAATGAAGTAATGGTCTTTGGGCAAGGTTTCAATGATCTCGAGGGTGTACTGAATAGCAGCTAATTCTGCGACGTAAACTGAAGCCGGATCACTGAGTTTGTAAGAAGCGGTGATGTTTTGATTGAAGATGCCGAAGCCTGTGGACTTGTTAATGTTTGATCCGTCAGTGTAAAACACCTTTTCACAGTTGACTGTTCTAAATTTATTATAAAAAAATATTTGGGGCCACTTGAGGGCGCACGTGAGCCGGAATTCCACGAATTTCTTCTCTCATGGATGTGTCGAAAAACACAGTAGAATCAGAAGTATCCAAGAAATGAGCACGGTTGGAAACAAACGAAGAAGGATTAATATTCTGAGCCATGTAATCAAAATACAAGGACATAAAACGGGTTTGAGAATTAAGCTCAACTAACCTTTCGAAATTTTCAATCACCAGAGGATTCAAAATGTCGCATCGAATGAGCAAACGATATGAGAGATCCCAGAACCGGTTTTTCAATGGGAGAACACCCGCCAGCACTTCGAGGCTCATCGTATGAGTCGATTGCATGCAACCCAAGGCAATACGCAAACAACGATACTGAATTCTTTCCAGCATGATGAAATGAGTGTTCGCCGCGGATCGGAAGCAAAAGCATCCGTATTCCATCACGGACAATATCGTTGTTTGGTACAGCCTGATCAGGTCTCCTGGATGGGCACCCCACCACGACCCGGTTATTGTACGAAGAAAGTTGATTCTTTGTTGGCATTTTCTTTTCAGATACCTAATGTGACATCCCCAGGTGCCTTTGGAGTCGAACCAGACCCCGAGATATTTAAATGTGAAGACCTGAGCTATGGTTTCACCCCCTAGTTGAAGCTGTAATTGTGCTGGTTCTCGCTTTCTCGAAAATACAACCAGCTCAGTTTTCTCCGTAGAGAATTCGATACCCATTTGAAGAGCCCATGTGGATAAGTTGACAAGAGTATCTTGTAACGGCCCTTGCAGATCGCCAGCTTTGGGTCCTATAATAGACACAACGCTGTCGTCGGCAAGTTGTCTTAGCGTGCAAGATGTGTTGATACATTTATCGATGTCGTTTACGTAAAAATTGTATAGAAGGGGGCTTAAGCATGAGCCCTGAGGAAGACCCATGTAACTGAATCGTATTGTCGACAAATCACCATGCGCGAAATACATGTGTTTCTCAGACAATAGATTATGTAAAAAGTTGTTCAAAACTGGCGAAAGACCATGCTGATGCAGCTTCTCAGATAAGATATTTATAGAAACTGAGTCAAAAGCCCCCTTAATGTCTAGGAAAACTGACGCCATTTGTTCTTTACGAGCAAATGCCATTTGAATTTCTGTTGAGAGCAACGCAAGACAATCGTTCGTTCCTTTACCCCTGCGGAAACCAAATTGTGTATCTGAAAGTAAGCCATTAGTTTCGACCCAATTGTCTAGACGGAAGAGAATCATTTTTTCGAACAATTTCCGGATACAGGAAAGCATAGCAATCGGCCGATACGAATTGTGATCGGAGGCTGATTTTCCTGGTTTTTGAATGGCGATCACTTTCACTTGTCTCCAGTCATGTGGAACAATGTTGTCCTCAAGGAACTTATTGAATAAACTCAACAAGCGCCTTTTGGCGGGGTCTGGCAGATTTTTCAACAAGTAGAATTTTATTCTGTCTAATCCCGGGGCTTTATTGTTACATGACAAGAGTGCAAGTGAGAGCTCTACCATCGAAAACGGTGTTTCGTTTGTATTTGGTGTCGCGGCGCGGGTGATCTTCTGTTCCGGAACAGAGTCTGGGCATACTTTTTTAGCGAAATCGAATATCCAGCGGTTGGAATATTCCTCGCTTTCATTCGTGGTGTTATGATTGCGCATTCGTCGGGCTGTGTTCCAAAGAGTACTCATAGATGTTTCTTTCGTTAAGCCGTCTATAAACCGACGCCAGTAACCGCGTTTCTTGGCTCTAATCAAGTTCTTAGTTTTAACGTCTAACGCCGCGTAATTCCGGTAATTATCAGGTGTTCCATTTTTTCTGAATATTTTATACGCGGAGGCTCTCTCCGCGTTTAAATTTGTGCACTCTTTGTCCCACCACGAGTTGGGAGGACGGATGTTAGTTTTCGCGCCGGGTACACGTTTCGTCTGAGCTTGAGTCGCGGTGTCGAGAATCAAGCCAGCCAAAAACGTGTACTCTTCCTCCGGAGGAAGTTGTTGAGTTCTTTCAAGTTTCTCAGATATCGAGGTCGCATAGCTATTCCAATCAATATTTCGTGTGAGGTCATACGAAACATTGATTGTCTTCGATGGTTTTGAGCCGCTGGTGATTGATATTACGATCGGTAGATGATCGCTACCGTGGGGATCAGGAATTACCTCCCACGTGCAATCCAACCGTAGCGATGTCGAGCAAAGGGATAAATCCAGCACACTTGGTCTTGCTGGTGGTGCAGGAATCCGTGTCATTTCTCCCGTATTCAAGATTGTCATATTGAAGTTGTCGCAGATATCATGGATCATAGTTGATCTGTTATCATCGTGAAGACAGCCCCATCCCGTACCGTGTGAGTTAAAGTCTCCTAAAACCAACGTCGGTGCAGGAAGGAGCTCTACGATATCACTGAGCCACCGATGCCCAACCGAGGCTCTTGGGGGAATGTAGATGGAAGCAATGCAAAGGTCCTTACCTTTGATTGTAACATGACATGCGACAACTTCAATACCTGGTATCGAGGGGAGGTTAATGCGATAGAAAGAATAGCACTTTTTGATCCCCAAAAGTACTCCTCCATAGGGATTATCTCGATCCAGACGAATAATGTTAAAATCGTGAAAGTTTAAGGGTATTTCAGAAGTTAGCCAAGTTTCGCACAATGCAAATGCGTCACATTTCAGATTGTTTACTAGAAATTTAAATGAATCTATTTTTGCGATAATACTTCTGCAATTCCACTGTAAAACAGTGATTAGATCCGTGACCTCGGTGGATGATTTAGCCATCGAAAGATACAATCGCTGAAAGAAGGGGCCAATTTGCAGTCAACTGCTTCAAATATGTTTTTACTGTTGGCATGAAAGCAATTAAAAAGCTTCTAAGAGGGTCTGAAATATTGAAAGTTGTAAAAATCCAGTCCACAACATCAGAGAACTTTATAAGTCCAGCACCTAGTTGGTTCTCTGGTGGATTTTCAGGGACGCTTGGGGATTTTTTAGTCCCTGGAAGCGGTGGGAATTCCATCTCGGAATTGAGTTTTCCGAGACCAGGAGCTTTTTGCTTCGGTGATTTTTCCCGATTCCCGTTAGCTGTAACTTTTCGAAGCCCTTCGGAAGACACCTTCGAACCCTTACTAGGTAGCTTATGAGAAGATTTATTCATTCTTTTCCTACAGCTATGAGGGACCGCTGAAGATGGACCTTCCAAAGGGTCGTCAGAATCGCTCTCGTCAGTTGACAAGCAGGCATATGGATTCGTTGCCTGTTTAGGAGGGGTGGCACTCTTAACCATCTCGGCAAAGGAACGCTTGGAGTGTTCCTTCAGGGAACGCTTCATCCGATCTCCTCGCAGTTTGTAAGCGGGACAGTCAGAGAGGTCATGCGGACCCTCCTTACAGTAGAGACACTTTTCAGCTTCCTTACCGCAAGAGCCGTCCGCATGAGCTTCCCCACAGTTAGCACAACGTGGCTTATTGCTGCAATGGGTAGCTGTATGCCCCAGTTGTTTGCAATTGGTACAATTCATTATCCGGGGTACAAATAAACGAACAGGCAAACGAACCCGGTCCAAGAGGATGTAGTTGGGCAATGCCGAGCCGGCGAAGGTCACACGATAAGAGTCTGATTGGGGATAAGACTTTGTTCCATCCCCGGCGATCGATACTGAATGCAATCGCTTGCAATCCAGTATCTTGACATTCTTAAGTGAGGGGTCTTTAAAACAACCCGCCCCGTACTTAAGAATATCCTCGCAAGTCAAACTCGAATCGGTGACCACACCGTCGATTTCGACTTCACGAGCTGGCACGTAGACGCGGTACTCCAGCGTAAAAGGATCATTTTGAACAAGCTCATTAGCCTGTTTTGAGCTGGTAAACAGGACCCTGAGCTTGTCTGGCCGTATTCTATCTATACTTTTTATGGTATTATATCGCGAATTCAGGTCCCGCGATATTTTTAAAATATTCAGTTTTTTTTCCTTTGATTTGGTCCGGAAATAGACCGCGTAAGGCCCGGCCGGTAGTGCGAGCCCATCAGGATAGCTCTTTATGCGGGACTTTTTACTGACAAGGGAAGTCTTCATTTGAACATCGGGAGCGGGGGGGGCAGGTTTTAAATTAGACATAGCGGAACTACTTCCGCGCAAAAACAAATGATTCGGGGGGAAATATAATGGTCAAATAAAGAAATAAAAATAAACGAAGTAAAGGTACTTAACTAAGATCCAACGGGGGACACCAAGCTGGACTTCGTCGATCGGCGTATCGCCGCTTTGATGATGTGCAAAAAACCTCCGAGAGGAAAAGGCACACTTATTTATAATCCTCACACAATGGCCGCTTGTTTATAATCCTCACACTTGGCCTTGATCGGCGAAACAATAATCGGCTAACGGTACCGTTTCGATCGACCGCTCGCAATAAGGCACTGTTCTATTATATAATGCGAAAAAAAAAACCTCTCAGAGGAAAAAGCACTATTGTCTATCACACAATATCGTCCGACCACTTTATCACACACACACAACTGGTTTTCAATGCTTTCGCAGTAAATCCAAATCACGTCCGTTCGCTCGGAAGGTTGAAACGGCAATGAAAATAATTGTCTTATCAAAAACTTATTGTTATATTTTTTGTATGTTTCATAAAATAAATTTATTTTAATATTTCAGCTACACCTACTTCTTTGAGACTGGCTGATTTCATCGGATATTTACTGCTACCAGACGATTCAGATGCACTACGAATAGTAGCTAATCGCAAACTACTCCTGATATTTGCGGAGGAGAAGTGGGATTCCGAAACTAAAATTTAAAAAACTAAGGCAGACAGAGTAATCAAACGTACCGAATATTTATTTCATTGTTCGTTGGGGCATATCCTTGAACGAAGTTGAGTGAGCTGTTTTGTCAGCGATTTGAAAAAACGTCGAGAACTTTTTTTAAAAAAACTGTCTGGAGCAGTCGATGAATATCGAGGACACAACGATTCACGACTATTCTTTCGTAAAAACAAGCTCCATTATATGTGTAAATTAAAATATTATATCAATAAAACTTGCTACTTTCTGCAACTTAAGAACACAGTGTCTCTTTTTCTTCCTTGTTGCAGATTTGATGTAAGGTTGTAAGTTTTCCCATGACTTCTATTAAATATAATCAGCATGCGATCTATAGAAAAATATAATAAATATTAAAATTATATTTGCTTAAGTTTAATCGACTTTTCGCATAACTTGTATATGGTATTCTTATCACACACACGGACATCCGCTCAGTTCGTCGAGCTGAATCGATTGGTATATGACACTCGGCCTTTTGGGCCTCAGAAAATTTTTATTAAGTTTGAGCGAATTCGTTACCTGTTTTTTATATTTATAGAAAAGGTAAAACTAATGAATCGAATAATTTTAAAATTGCAGGTGTTATTACAATTACTAGGTGGATTGAGGAAGGTTCATTCATTAAACGTGTCTATCTTGCGATATATGGAACATAAATGCTTTTTTTTTCTCATAAATACGTTTATTTCATAGCAATATACATAAGTTTTTCTTCGCCGTGTCATCCACAATACATAGTACTTTAAACCTAATACATTTCGAATGTCATATTAGTATGTTGGTATTCATTAGTTAATCTAAACACTGTTTTTATCAAGCGAGTTGCTATTTTAAATTACATTAAATAAAATACATTTATTTTGTGCATGATCTTATAACTATTTCAGGTTTGTTTGTATCAGTTCATCACTTTTATTCAATATCATATAGTTGGCTATTGGTTGCACTCATGGAAGAGAAAAAAGGCAAACATAAAATAAAATTTAAATTGGAACTCCAATGGATTTAATAAAATGATAAAGAAGTTTCATGTATGTAAGGTCACCACAAGCAAGAATGTCGCGAACTGGGACATTGGATAGTCTACCTTGGGTACACAAGGAATTTAATAGTTGAGATCTGACATCACGATACTCCACGCATGTCCAAACGACATGATCAATATCGCGATAACCTGCGCCACAAGCACAATGATTAGTTTCGGAAAGTCCAATTCGAAGGAGATGTGCATCTAACGTGTAGTGATTGGACATGAGTCTGGACATCACACGAATGAAGTCCCTATTCATATCCAGTCCCCTGAACCATGCCTTAGTCGATATTTAGGAATAATTGAGTGCATTCACCGACCCAGATGATCTTTAAACATAAATGCTTGCTAGAGAACATAATTACCTATAATGAGACGAAATTTCATCCAAATCGAAAATGGTGTAATTCGTAAAACGACTTTGAATTGTAATAATCTGTTCTTTACAGTGCCGAATTCAATTTGGAGTTTTCCTATTTGTTTGACTAATTCCACGCAAGTCACCCATACAACACAAGATTGGTAATTTTTCGATTATACCCACTTAAATAATTCGAAAATTTTTGATTGCGTTTTGCTTCAAACGAATTTGTCATACATTTCCAGAAGTTCAAGTTGGCGCGAAATTCGTCACATGCAAAGAGGTTTACATACTTGTAGTTACCTAGCAACGATCCATTGTATTATAGTTAGTGGGCAAACAAACAAACAAACAAAACCGTTTAATATGTTAGTTACGCAATACACTATCCAGTTGATTTTGTCATCGCCGCTGCACGTGATACTGACTCTGAACAGTTGTTTAACCCAACAGCCAGCCAGAAGAAAAAAAATGAGAGCTTTCGAGCACCCCAAATGCATCGCACGTATCAGAATCGCTTAAACGGCGACTCGTCACGTCGCCGCCGTCGGGCTAGCACAGCGGGCCCAATATAGTAGGTCTTCCACTACCACGGCACTAGCGAATTCGTAGCTACGCAGATGAGTTAGTGGGTATGATTAGTTATGACTTTGATAGCCAGCTAGCCCATAAATTCAAAGGAATGCGTAGAAGACAAGAAGACATACACACGTTCGGATAGTCCATGTGCTATATCGGCATGTGGAGAACGCAAACGGCACGGTCGCGATGGTACGGGGAATGGATGGTAGTTCCTGTGATGACAGAACGGTAAGTATGTGGTGTGCTAATAAATTATAAACAAAAAGAGTGCTATCCGCATACGTGATTTGTATTTACTGGGCGTGAAGTAAAACGAGCCATTGTGCCACTAGAACAGTAAACATCGAACCGTCTTAGTGGAGCACCTGCGAGGCCATCTAATCACTTCGGCAAGAACCACGGAACTGTGTCATTCATTTATTGTTGCTTGTAAGGGACTAAGTTGCTTCGTTCAAGGTCAATGTCGACGAACAAAGCAGACAGCAAATTATTTGTTAAGCAGAAACAAATCACCGAAAGTACGAAGTGATAGACTGAATACCAAATTCAAAAGACTTGAAAGTTTTTAAATCTGGTGTCATCTTTCAGAACATAAGCTCATGACGAAGTCATTGTCAACAGGTTCGTGGAATTCTTAAACTAATAGAGTTTCCGTTATGCATTCCAACATGGGTTTGTGCAGTCCCGGATTGGCGGTTCAATGCATAGGACGCTGGTCTTACAAGCCAGTTATCGTATGCTCGAGCACCGACCTGGGAGGATTCTTAGTGTCAGTAGGATCCATAGTACTAGCCATGCAATGATTCTGTACACTAAGAATCGGCTGCGAAGTCTGTTAAAACAGGAAGGCCAAATTCCACAAAAGGAATGTTATGCCAGGACTTCGCTTTGCTTTTTATGCAAAGTTCTAGCACACATCTGGCAATATTGCAATTGTTTAAATTGACGAAATAATGAAAAAAAATAGATCAAAATTAGATAGTTTAAGAATACAGTATTATCTTGGTCCAGCTTGATTGCTTTGGTGTCATGATCATCGAAAATTCGATCTTCCGTAGTTGTCAAACACGTGTTCCGTAGCTGTCAAATACATCTATCCGTAGTTGTCAAACATCGTCGTACTTGTCAAACAGAAAACAATATATTTCCGCAGAAAACGGCCATAGCAACCGTAAAAATAGAATCTCTATAATGCAAGAAGATATTGGGCCGTATGAATAAAATGTAGTAAAGTCTGTTGTTTGTAGTATCTTCTCAAAAACAAAGTCCACAGAGTATAACGCGGTTTGGTATGAATAAAAAACAAGTTCGAACATGTAGTTAATGTTACTTCCGAATTTAAGCATTTACTGCATACCGTATCGACACAGAGCCGGAAAAGCTGGCATAGCATGCACAAAGCAAGAAACGTACTTACATCTGTAAAAATGCCACTTTTTTAATTTCTGTACTTCACTTTATCAGCAAACATACGAGTAGCAACCTCTAGAGCTATCTACCGAAAACTTGTAGTGGATACTACAGTTTGTAGCATGTTTTGACCGGAACGTGATCCACACGTAGCATTTACTACCGAAATTCAAGCATGCTACGTTTTATTCATACGACCCATTGTTTCGTATATTCATTACATCGGTAACTTACAGCTGGAGGGACGGGCAGGGTCTAGCACTTTTGAAAAAATATTTATTTTTCCTATGTATTTTCCTATAATACAACATTTCAAGACTATTTTGTGAAATTTTCAAACCACAAAACTCTGGAAGTTATGGACCTTCATCGTTTCTTATCTCATACTGCCAAGAGGCAAGAAGCCGGCTCGCAGACCCAAGATTGACGAAACATTCTTGAAATGCTTTCTATAACAAAATACAAAGAAAAAATATGATTTTTCGAAAGTGCTAGACCCTATCTGGCCCATATTTATATATAATAAACTTAAAACGCATTTTTCTTAAAAGCACGTTTTAAAAGTCCGTGTCCATTGTCATTCAAAGACTACTACTTATTTTCAAATTTTGCACACACTTTCTACATATAAAATACCTCACCCAACGTTTTCCTTTTCGTTTTTGTTACTTTGGAAAGGTTTTACAGCCACAAAATGGCGGTTTGCTTCACCTTCGCGTTCTTCTTATGATTCCTGAGATCCATTTGTGCTCCGCTTCCAGCCTTTCTGGCTGTTATCAAACGAGTATCGAAACATTCAAGATCGCATTGGTTAGTGCTTGCAGGAAAACCAAGCTTTACGTAAAAAGAGGTAACGTAAAAAAATGTATTCGTAAACGGAGGTTCGGGTGTATACGTATTTAGGGGTGTCCAGAACAAGCCTTACTACTGTGGACAAAAAGTAGTAAGACTTTTGAATTATATTTCGCGCGGAAACTTTATTCGTCGAAATATTTTTTTTTCTAGGTTGCCAAGTGTCATGCCAAAATATTTAGTAGTGTTTAGTATACGTCTGTCTTTTGGAAGTATTAAAAGCACGATCGGCGATTTGTACAATGAGTCAAATTATTCAACAAAGAAGTTCCATTAAATTTTGTGTGCGGCATCATATTTCTGGTGCCGAAACGTTCAGAATGTTGCAAAAGGCTTTCGGTGATAATTTTATGTCACGAGCAAGTGCAACGCGTTGACGACGAACCACGTTCAGAA
The DNA here is from genome assembly GCF_030247185.1 of Malaya genurostris. Classification (NCBI taxonomy): domain Eukaryota; kingdom Metazoa; phylum Arthropoda; class Insecta; order Diptera; family Culicidae; genus Malaya; species Malaya genurostris. The sequence continues at coordinate 44,270,572 of NC_080571.1, forward strand.
CGACCATTACTGGAATCGTTGGAATATCGGAAGGATCAGTAAAAACCATTTTGAAAGATCACTTGGGCCTAAAAAAGTGAAAGCACGATTGGTTTCAAAATCACTCAATTTTTTCGAAAAACAGCGTCGCCAAAAATTGTTGTTTTTCGCCAAAAATTCAACCTATACCGTTCCGCATCCACCGTATTCGTCTGATTTAATTCCGTGTGACTTCGGGCTTAAACGACCTCTCCAGGGAAACCGTTTTGAGTCAATTGAAGACATCAAACGTAAATCACTACGCGTATTGAAGACTTTTCCGGAAATTGACTTTAACAACTGTTTCGAGGAAGTTTTTTCCACAGTAGTATGTGCCCTTTTCACCTGTAGGTATCGAATTTTTCTCTAAATGATCCACAGCCTTAGACAGTTTGATAAACTTAGAAAAAAATCTTACAAAAAGTGCTAGTTTAAAACCTTTTGAAATAACTTCATCTGTGTAATTTGTTTGTATATTATCCGTTGATTAAAATACTGTTATTTCTTTTATAATTTTGTTTCGGGTAATATTAAATTTTGCCAGTGTCCGTTACTGAGAATATGCCACCCAAAAGTAAACGATTATGACCGATCAAAGCGCCACATGTACATCATCGGTATCCTCTGATTCAAACATTGTGGAAATAGCCTTGTGATCGTTCTGTCGAACGAAATTCCAGTGGGAAATACAGAATATTGGTGAGATCGTTCTTTTAAGGGCTGAGGCCAGTAGGTCGCGTAAAACCACATAGCTTGCTGTGCGTATTACATATCACTCCATGCTCTCTCGTAAATGTGTAAAATGACTCTCGATGTGGCCGGGTGGCCAGGAAAGTTTTGATATTTTCGGTTACAAGTTTGATTACATCACATAACATCCAAGAAAGCTGCCGCTTGTTTGGCAGCCTTTTTGAGCCGATTTTATTTCTCTCTCATGTTTCGTTACGTTACCTGGATACAAGAGCAGAAAAAAATGATTCCGCCATAGAAATGGACTTACATTTACAAAAATAACATTCACTTAATTTTTATTGTGACAACATTTATGTTTTTATGCACTAATCGCATCTAAACTAAATTATCTAGACATTGTCAGGATAGATTTTACATGCTAATGATAGATAGGATATGCTAATGCTGTCTTTCGTTGGAAATATTTAAACAAAAAGTGTGGATATATCATCAATCGAAGCAATTGTTGCTCGAAGTTATTTTTATTATAACTGTTGTCATACTGTCAAATATCAAACTACTTAACATTTTTTTGTTCAAAAATTTGGCCCGTATGAATAAAACGTAGCAAGCTTGAATTTCAGTAGAAAATGTGGATCACGTTCTTGTCAAAAGCAGAGACTTTACTGCACAACAACTTTCGAGCATGCTACAGTTTTTCGGTAGGTAGCTCTAAAGGTTGCTACTCGTGTGTTTGCTGATAAAGTAAAGTAGAAAAATGGAACAAAGTGACATTTTTGCAGCAGTAAGTACGTTTCTTGCTTTGTTCATGCTTATTCCAGCTTTTCGGCTCCGTGTCCATACGGCATGCAGTAAATGCTAAAATTTTAAAGTAGCGTTAACTACATGTTCGAACTTGTTTTTTTTTTTCATTCATACCAACCCGCGTTATACTTTGTGGACTTTGCTACATTTTATTCATACGGCCCATTATTTCTAAAAATATTAAAGTAGAACTCATAGTCAACTCGAAATATTTATCTGGATGTAGTCTATTTCAACATTGAATAACTTCACCGATTTTGATTGATAAACAGTTCTGAAGCGTAAAAAATATGGCATATACTAGGCGCCACCTCATTCTCCACATTCATTGATACCAGCCTTTTTTTTTAGTGGGGTCATTTCCAAAGTAAAGTTTATTACAGCAAGTCGAACAACATTAACGATCTCAAAGCTAATCTACAAAGAGCTGCTTTTCGTGTATCAAATAGGGACGGTCATTCAATCCATGTTGTATTCTAACCCTGATTTGAAAAAATTGTTTATTTAAGTAAATCGGTTGACAAATGGCAGAGTTGTTCAATATTGAAACAGAAAACATCAATTTGACGCACCCTGTTTTTGTATCTCAATGGATGGAATAAATGGTCATTATTTTATTCTAAGGCTGTGAACCAAATGCTCGAGAGCATGGTTAGTTTTGACAGATCCATGGTTGAAAATTCTAATATTAATTCTTTAGTTGAAATTATTTCCAGTAGACAAAAAACACAAAAAACTTTCCGTCCGTCAAATTTTGAAATGGGTCACAGTTTTAGTTAAATTTAACTACTCGACACAAAATAACCATTCAAGTGTCCGATTTCAACCAAAAGTTAAAATTAACGGCGAAATGGTTCACAGCCTAAGGTAACATACGTACGTGGCAGGGTTACCACCTCGTATACATCCCTTGCCCGGAAGTAATTTTATTTGTGGAAAAACGATCTTGAATTTAGAGAGTTATTCGTTTAACTCCGACTTATCAAAACATGCAATAGTTGCGTTGTATTACCTGTTCCTGGAAGCTTATCTGAATGTTAATTGTAACTAACTATAGATCTAATTACTAGAAATTTAACAATGCGTGAGAGAGGCGGATTGCATTGTCTAAGTGACATGTGGTGTCTTTTCTTCAGCCATTTTATTTTTTATACTTTGCGAAAATATTAAACCTCATGAAGATAAGGTAACAAAAATTCTTCCATGACTTATGTTCAAAAATTCAACCAGCTGTTAAAATTATAGGATAAAAAGAAACCATTCGGCAAAGCCCACAACGTTTCACCGACTTTTAACAGTGTACAAAGAGCTCCGACGTAACAACACACTACACAGAAAAAAAATAGTAATACACGGTATGTAAACCAACAATGCTTTGAAATCGACTTTAGATGAATCGAATATTCGATTGAAAACCAGAAGTAATGGAAAACCTAATAAGAATAAGAATAAGAAAAATGATTTTTCAATAAATAAGATTCTATATTTAAATAAACGTTTAATATAAAGAACCGTAATGTAACTTTGTTTAAGATTTCTTGCTCCAAATATGTGCACAATAAAAAAGAAAATCTACAACATATTTTTGTCTGTGTACATGCATAAAATGCATAAAAATATTTTTGTCTGTGTACACGTGATAAAATCACGACGAATTTACATTGCTTCTTCGGTGTAGTAAAATAGTAGAATTAATCATATGCATGTAAACAGGACCTATTTGATTTTTGGAATTTAAATAGAATGCAACATATAAATAATAAAATTTTAAATCAAAATTATAAACTGCAAAATTTCACCTAAATCGGACAGAAATTAGAGATGACCTGTTTTTATTAGCACCAGCTAAGGCTAAGTCTCATTATTTATTGTTTTTACTCAATTTGTTCAACAATAAATACACTATCAGGTTATTACTAAAAAATAGGTTATATTTTGCAATTCAATGGTCAAATAGAAGAAATGAAGAAAATAGCTCTTCTTCCAATTTTACTCGTTGAAAATTCATATAAACTATAAACTCAAATACACTCCACCTTTTCGAAATCGTATTGGATTTAAAAATCGGTCAAATTCGCCAGGATATCCATATATTAATGATTATCATTTCAAAAACGCTTTTTAAATAAAAATAATTGGAGGGAGCAAAAAATATAACAAAAATATTTTCGTGCTTTACTCATCACTGTACAATACTATCAATACCAGATGAAGATATGCAAATCTTATAAGGATAAGCTTGAACGCAATATAAAATATAGAGGTTCAAGATCACAATTTCGAATGCCGTGTTTTAGTTAAATTTTAGTGAAATTTGAAGAACAGTTCCCTAAAATCCAGGAGACGGTTGAGTCGTGCTGCGGCCCGGCAGATGTTTTGTTAGTCCGGCAGCCCGGCAGCTACAATGCCGGGCGAGGCCCGTGCAGGTGGTAACCCTAGTACGTGATGATATTAGAGATGGGCAAAACAGTTCATTTCAAAGAACCGTTCAGTGAGTCAAAGTTCTATTGAAAGAACTAGTTCTCCAGAGCCGTTCGTTTGTTCTTTTCATAGTTGGTTTGTTTGTTCAAAGACTAAATGAGAACTTAGTGTTGTTAGGTTAGGCGAGAAAAAAAAGGTCCCACGAATTGCAACTGAGCTTTTGTGATGCAGCTTTCTTATTACATAACTACCCTTCTCGAAAAAAAGGTTAAGCGAGCAAAAAACAGTTCCCACGACTTTGAACTGAGGAACTGCCGTTCTCGAAAAAAGAACTACTGCTCATTCATTCTTTCAAAAGAACCGTTCACGAACGAATTGCCCATCTCTAGATGATATGAACTACAATGACTAATCCCCCATCAAATAATCTTATGGTTGAGGAAATGAATAATAATGTAAAATAAAGTAAACATTAATAACAAGTAATTGATTAGTGGTTCACATTACCCCATTTCCCCTATTTACAAGCTTTCTTCAAAAACCCTCTCAGCAGGCCGTTCTATTTTGTTGATCGTTGAGGGCTTGTACGACGACACGACCTGCCACTCGTCTATTAAAACTGTATCGTAAATTTAACTACCCCTCAGTAACTGGTAATGTCAAAACGTAATCCCTTAGAAAATGTTGAAACTGGCAACACATGTTGATAAATTATTGATTTTAATTAACAGTTACCATAACCTTGGTTACTGCACATGAGAAATGTAAACACAACAAACTGCAAATCGGATATTTTAAAGCGAATAATTAAAATGGATTTTCCGAGTGGGAAAATCTTTTCCCATGGAAACTGCTTCAGCATCAAAGCAGTGGATCGACTAGTCATTCGGATTTGTTAAAAGAATTCTTCTGTTGTGAAAACCGAAAAGGATCCACTTGCAATTGAACGAACGAAGTTTTCTACGGATTTAAAATCCTACATTCAAGTCTGAGTTATGGAATTTTTTGATATACTAAGGGCATGTTCAGGAGTGTTCCAGTTCTAGATGCACAATTTATGTCAGTTTCGAAATTTAAATCTGGAAATTATAGCAAGAAAAACAGGCAGCCCCAGCAGTGTTTTACTCGTGTTTCAAAAATACAAAAAATAGAACGGTTACCAGTTTTAAATTTGACATTAGATCTGTTCGAATAAATAAAATTAAAACGGCTTGCTGGAGATACGTTTGTTTCAGATTCTGTTCTATTATAGGCCACCCATATGAATCTTGCAACTGCTGAATTTGCTCTAACATTTACAGTCAGCCCATAGAAAAAATAATTGGGTTAAAAATAATGTGAGCTGTGAGTGTACTTTCTATTTGCGAAAAGGATTTCCTAATTATACTTATAAGAATAATTTATTATTATTATAAAATCCGTGTATTGCACCTATTGTGAGAAGAAACCAAGTGAGGGAGAAACATTTTCTTCAAGCAATAATATGCATAAAACAAAGAAAATTTCTGGTAACTTAAAAGAACTATCTAACAAAAGATGTGCATCCGGATCAATATAATACTTCTCGAATTTTATTAATTATACTGGTCCTTATTACGGGTATCACTACACGGTGAAAACCAAGTGAAGTGATTGTGACCCTGATTATCGGTATCACTTCACGGTGAAAATCGAGTGAAGTGAATTTAGGTCCTTAGCACGGAAGTCGCTTCAAAGATTATTATTTGGATGAACTTGATGTTATTATGAACATTGCCATTCAACATTTCGTTGAAAAAAATATTTTTTTCCACTACAGTAATCACTTCACTATGCGTGATATTGGTAATAGGGAAAATCAAGTGAAGTAACGTGTAAGTGAAGTGAATGTGAAAGTGGAAGTGAGAACGGTAATAAGGGCCAATGTTGGAGGCGTGATGTTCATAATGACATCAAGTTCATTCAAGTAATTACTTTTGTCTCAGAAGCGACTTCCGTAATAAGGACCTACATTCACCTCACTTGGTTTTCACTGTGAAGTGATACCCATAATAAGGGTCACAGTCACTTCACTTGGTTTTCACCGTGTAGTGACATCGGTAATAAGGGCCACTATTTTTCTTGCGTAACTCTCATCTTGTGATTGAAAGAGCTATCAAAAGTATTGGTTTTGTTTTTTAGCCATGCATTGATTGTGGCACAACGAATTAGATGATGATTAGTACAGTTGCTTTGAATACGAAAAATTTTTATAGAAAAAAACATAACGTGGAATTTAAAAGTTGCTTATGTTTCCTTTTTATTTATTTTACTTTCTTTTTCATAAAAATATTGATATTATAAATCCGTCTTCTGAGCTTTGCTTCTGTAATGACTGTTAATGTCCCACTTCAGGAACACTGCAATGAACAGAAATGAATCTGAATAAAAAAAAATATGCAATAAACAGGTTATTCAAGATAATGTTTGGAGTGTTTTGATAGTATGTTTACATACAAAAGAATTAATGCTCTCAAAACACAGAAATTTTGAGGCACTCACTTTAATCGTACTGATGATGGCTGTAGCATTTCATTGGTCTACATCCTCGAGTTGTTCTCAGGAATTCACTGCACTGGCGCAGAGGGAATCAAATTAAAAACTTATGGAACGATTCGACAACTTCCTCAAAATGTTTGTTTATTTATACTTGGGATCCCTGGTAACTAGTTCATAGCAACTTAAGCAGTGTTGCTCGAGTACATTATTTTTATCTTTATCAGGGGGTCGCTATATTTTTGGTAACTGGCGGTAAATCGTTAACGGACAATTTTAATGCAAATTTTTATTCGGAGTGCCTGATCGTGTCGTCGGCTTGTTGATCCACATTCTGCAAGAAATATTCGTTCAGTTTGCTGGAACGGTTTGTTGTTGTTTTTTGTGTGAAAGATAGGTGTTGCCTTCATATAGAAAGAAAATGTGTTGTTATTCTATGTGAAGTAGAAGTATTGTACAGGTATGTAGTGTTAGTTTAAAAAAATAAGTGGAAAAACCTTCGAAAATTCTCCAGTAAACCTAGTCCAACGGGGCTCCAACTCCTCATATTAAAAAATGGGCCTCTGTCTGCCGGATTTCTTGAGCGAAAAATGGCGTTCGGTACAACGGTCTGTTTCAAAATCGGCAAACGAAGGTCCCATGTTGGCCTCCCGTTGAACGATTGATTCGACTTTCATTGGACCAATGATCTAACGTATTGGAGTAACGTAGGACCACTTTTAGCCTTTTTTTGCTAAGAGAGAATCCACAAATATATTATCATGCTTTGAAAATCCACAAGGTAACAAGATCCACACTTGGAAACCGGAGTAACAGGCTGTTGAAAAATGTAAAATGAAAATAACAATTGCAGTGAGTAACGAACGTGACATGTCCGATGAATTTGGATGTCCCATGGCCGACACCGAAATGTCCGCTGGATTTGGTATTCCGATGGTAAACAACGGCGAAAAAACTTCGGCTGATACAATGGGGCTACGAAAACGGACTCGAAAGAAATCCTCACCTTCCTTTGAAAAGTGAAAGCTTAGTCAGTTTCTCTATATATTCAACCCAACAAAAATAATTTCATTGCTGCATAACCAAAGGCGCATTCGATTTCGGTGTACAGTTTTCGTTTATTTCGTATAACCGTCTAGACTTCTAATGTATCGATATCTTGCAGCTTCTCGCTAGCATGCTTGTTAAATGTTAGCACACATAATCGAACATCGTTTTATTCGTCATCTAGTTACTACAGAGCTAACGTGTCTAGCTCACTACGGAACTTGCCATATCTATATCACGCATATGCCTAATTCTAACGTGATTTGTTTTGTGATTCGATCAGTCAGTGTTGGCGCTAATCGCCGTATTCTTCAACATTTCGCTAAACTACTGTATAAAATAAATAAAAAAAAACTTCGCGCTCTCCCAACTGCACATTAAAAACAAGTGACTGGAAGTTCCGCTTCCATTCGATACTCCTTGTCGGGGAACTGAGGCGCTCCTAAATGTTCAGCTGGGACGTGAGAATCGATGCTTTGCTACTCCCGGTTAGCACACTTGACTCTTCGGCTTCGATGTCTCGCATCTGTTGGGAGATTCGCTTGGTTCGCGGCGGTGGCACCGGAGGTTTCTCCACGCTTGGTGCATTTGCTTCCGTGTGTTGAGCGCATTTTTGGTTCTTGTTCCGGTTCCAGCGCATCAGCGCCTTTATCCGACCCCCATGATAGTGGTAAATATAGAGTGCAGCAAATCCACATAGGACCAGAAAAAGCGACAGAATGGCGACCAATGGTCCCATGTACTTGACTCCCGGCTGTAGCTCATCGTCTGCGTTCTGTTCGTCGGTACCATTGCCACCGGATGAACCTTGCTCGGGATTGATAGCGGGTATTCTCGTCGGAAGAGGACGTTGTCCCGGTCGGATCGGAGTACGGTTGCCACCGTCGCTGGTATCGCCAACATAAACATCCGCACAGGCTCTGAATTCCTCCTGTGGCCCACAACCAACGGCTCCGTTCCCATCCGGGCAGACGCCCCAGTTGTTGCCGGCAACGTACTTCCACTGAATAACGCAATTCGAACACTGCAGATCTACAAGTAAACATTTTGTTAGCGATTGTGATAGAGTACTATGGACAAACACTACCTTCTGGAAGTTCTGCCTTCATGTCGTAAATTCGGCTACCGTTGCGAGGATAAAACCGAGTTTTAAGATCATTGGGATTCGTTACACTTGGGGTACCACTGAGAATCTTCATCAAATGTTTGTCCAAACAGTCCTGCTGGGCTTTCACGCTATCGCAGATTCGGAACTCGAAATAGCTGAAATATGTTAGGTTTTTCAATAAATATTTTCCATGATTCATATCCTTTCTAGAAAAAAAAAAAACTACCAGGCACCTGCGCCAGTTCCATGCGCAATGCGGACAAAATATTTATTTTACGTACCCCATGTGACTGGCTGTCAGTTCGACCCTCAACGTAATGACCGATCCTGGCCGGTAGCGTCTAACAATAACACCTTGACCCCATTTGCCACCGTACTCGTGGGGCCGTGGTTTCGGGACATCGTATGCATCGCCACATTCGCCACATTTTCCATCATTCTTTTGCCACTGCCGGTTGAACCCACCGCAGTACAGCTCGTGGTCGTTGTAGTTCGGCGGAGTGGAAAATCCATACCGCCACGCCGAAGCCCGACTGGGTGGTTCGATTAATCTTCCATGGCCGCTACTGGGGGTCACCAAGGAAAGCAACATCACCAGTGTTCCTCCTGTCACGCATTTCACCAACAACCAGGCGTTCGCATTTCGCCGCCTAGTCATTGCTGGTGTTGATTAGACAAGTCAGCTTCTGCAACGAGAGATAACATAATTTGAATTATAATGATCATGTTCATGGGAAAACGAAGCATAACACCTAAACCGAACTGGCAGAACGTTCGTTAGCGAATGAGTAGGGCTAATAATTTAATGATTGGTCTCGGGTTGCGTGGCATGTCGTGGATACCCCTCACTCTCACGAAGAGTATGGTAAAGTAATCAAAGAAGGGAAAGTACGGTGAGAAAGAGCTCGAGGCGTGCGAAGAGGTTTGATGCGGAAGATGCGGCCGGCGTCAAGCCAAAACAATACTTCGTTGCAAAAGTAAGAAAAAGAAAAAAATGGTAATGATACGAGGTGCAACCATTAGGGGACTGAACGAACGATATTGGGGGCGTACTGATAAACAAGCCGTTATGAACAGTGAAAAACTGTTGCTTCATTATACAAGCGGTTGCAACTTGCAATTTGGCATGCGTTTTTCAACGACGGAGTAAGAAATTCAAACACATTCGTTGTGTTCATTAGAATGTGGTCTTGTTACATCTATACACGTAAAACCTAATTTAAATTTCGTTAGAAAAAAGCCCGAGTTCAGCGACATTTCACCAGAAACTAATCCGAAAAAGAATTTGTTTTCCAGAATATTTCAATACTATATTCTCGATAAATAGTTTCGTAAATTACCGTGTATCTTACCGACATCAAAGGGCTGGTGTCTACTAGAGATGGTCGAGTTTCGGGTGTTTATGTTTATCGTACTCGAGTATCCCAATCAGATGTGATTACCGAAGGCAAAGTCTTGGCATTACATTCCTTCTGTGGAATTTGGCCTTTCTGTTTCAACAGATTTCGCAGGCGATTCTTAGCGTACAGAATCAATTAGCATGGCTAGTACTACGATCCTACTGACACTATGAATCCATCCAGATCGGAACTCGAACATATGACAATTGGCATGTACACACTTAAATTTTTTAGCTGAGTCTCGTCAAAAAAATGCCGAGATTCGCACAGCCGAGTAATCAGCAATCATCTCGGCAAAAATAAAATTACTGAGCGTCTCGGCACCCTCAAATTTGACAAACGTCAAATATTGCCGAAATCGTCAGCATAAGATTTACTGTTTGCTCAGTGAAACGTGCACTGGATATTCGGCAATCCAATAAAACGAAAAAATAAATTACCGAATCATCAGTAATTAAAAATCTAGTCAATTAATTTTGTTTGTGATTTCTCAACATTATAAACACGCCATTCAGGATCAAAAATTCATTTTATTAACACTTAAAGGAGGCTTACAAATTTGTTGCCAGTAGTGCTTAAAGCCTCTACCTGAAAACATGTAGCATAAAAAAAATTTAAAAAAAGTTTGTCGGAAGGCTCGCATTTGATACCGAATACTGTAAAAACCATGCAAAGAGTTTTAATTGCTAACAGTATTTCCGGTCCTATGGGAATTATTACATCTCTCCAAACTAATGAGCAGTCTGCTTCGCCAAATTCCTCAGACATCACTACCAATAGCGGCGTTTCCGGATGCGGCCACCTTGAGTCGAGCTGGAAATATGAAAATAAAAACTTACTTTGATCTATTGAATTATTCCATGCATTGGGTTATTTTTTCGCATATACCCCTAAGTTTTGTCTCGAGGACGCTTTGAGTCCCGTGTTGGGTGTTTTTCCCTTATAATCGCGAGTGCTCTGATAAAGTCGCTTTTTATAAAGCGAAACATGTCACTATATTTATTCAATATTTTTACTTGCAAGTGGTTCCACGCTTCTTCGAAGATTATCCATTTTTTTCACTAGAGAATTTCATCAGAAAATAATCACGCAATGCGAAGCGAAAATGTAACGCGGCAATAAATGACAGCTGTCGTGCTGAATCTCGGCAACAGCTAGCGCGTATTCCGAAATCTCGGCAAACGTCTCTGCTGATGTCGGCATATCTGTTGTTTACTGATAAATTCAGCAAGCAATTATGCCAAATTTCGTCAAAGTGAAGCATTTTAACGAAATATCAGTGAATGCATTTAACGAAGTTCAGAAACATGCGTATTGATTACTGAGCAATCAGCAAATTTACGTGTTGCTGATCAGTTTCGGCATTTTATTATGCCGAGCTCAAGAAATGGTTCTAAGTGTGTAAGACCAGCGCCGTCGGCATTGAACCGCCAACCCGGGTTCGTGATTACCGAAGTTGTAATAAATTTTCTTTCAAATTATATTTGATATAAATTCACTTTGGACAGTTGTTAAAATATCAAGATATTATATCGAACATTTGTATTGGTTGAATCTGGTTATAACGTTTGCATTAAAAAAATTTTTTTCGGATGATGCTAAAAAAAGCTAAGACATAATTGCTTTTGACAAATTCCCCCTTGCGAGCGGCCTTCCGGCAGTTAACCGGAACATCCGCCATGGCGAAAAAAAGGATTCGTGTTGTGTTCGTTTTATTTACCAATTCCTCCTCAGATTTCGCGACAAAATTGTTGGAGTAGATCTAATAGAGTAGTGCATCCTTTAGAGCTTCCCTTCAGCTTCTTTCGGAGCTTCTTGTTACTCAGGGTCGCGCGCCATCTGGAACCAGGATTCTTTCGACGCTCTGATTGTTTTCAAAAAATACCAAGATTTGTAGAATACGCCAGAACGGGCGTATCTGTTGTTCACCGAGTGCCGCAAGATGTCTGTTTTCGATGCGGAGAGGTGCCGTTCTTTAAACGCATTCGTTTTTGAACGGAGTTGCTTCACTGTTTTTGCCATCATGGTTGGAGTTTGACTGATAGAGTTTTGTCTGTTCAATCATGGGTTACTATTGCTGCATGGATAGTTTCGTCAGTGCGGGTGAAAAATCGGCAATGTTTGTCAATTTTTTTTTAATACAAACATTAGATTATTTTTATGTAAAATATTATGATTGTATCTTAATTGGTTCAAAATCGTGTGTCGTAAATTGTAGCGCATTTGCATTTTCTTTTAATAAGAAAAAAACAAATTATACTTTCTCCATAATGTTTAAAACACCAAATTAGTCGATCATATTTCTATACAGGGCTTTTTATTTGTCAGTTCTCCGTAAGGGACACGCTAGTACAGGGCAGTTTTTTACCAACTCCAAAATGTTTTACGTAGAAAATTGAAGTCATTTCTTATTTCATTGGTGAAAAACATAATATTTTAGTAAAACCTAATAGCTGCTTATTATACTTTTATTTAGGTTTTATTGTTATAAAATATTAACCTTTGTTCACAATATTCACAGTCAGATAAGGCACGACTTAGAAAAGTAACGAAATGTTCCGATCCGATCTTGAATCTTTTCGAAATTCTAGTTTTGTGAATTGTAGGATGATGGTTGCTAAAAATCCCAATCTCCATATGCATGATGACGCAAAAACTGTGACGGTATCATCAAGATTCCCGAAAGGATGCTGAACAATCTGCTGGTGCCAAAATGCACGGTTAATAAAACATCCAACCCCCGAGAGGATTTAGAGATTTTATAAAAACGATGCCATCCTTCATTAGCGGAAGAATGCAGAACGATTCGCAGTATGTATGAGTAGAAGTAAATTCGGCACCCCATAAAGGATGCCAAACAATCTGCTAAAAACCTATTTAAGGTGAATACAGAAAGGATTCATTCACCCCAGGAAGAACGATGAACCCTTCTGACTACAGCTCCTTACCACACAGGGTGAGAAACGAGAGAATATCCTTTAATTTTAGCTCCGCATACACAGACTCAACCATGTATGAAGAACCAAAAACCCGGATACGTAGTTGCGTCAATGCGGGACAGTCACATATCAGATGATATGAAGTACCGTAATCGCAATCACACAAATCACACGAACAATACTCAGCACGTTGAATAGTAGCCATGTGATAATTGAGTTTGCAATGTCAAGTTAGAGCTCAGACCAGAATACTGCCTTGATGGTTGGAGAATTGCAGTGGATACTTTGACATTTTTAGATTCAAATCTGTTAAAAATGCTTTTATCTGAGCGCAAGTTTGCAAGCTGCGCCAGTTGCTGGCATGTTTGGATGCAGCCCAAGAACGAATCTTGTGCTTTATCTAACTAGTTGAAAGTGGTAAAGCTGATTAAGGACCAACGAAATCATTCGTTGCACCAGCTCTAGTCAACTCATCAGCCCATTCATTTCCAGTAATACCAGAATGGCCGGGTACCCATAAGAAGTAAACAGCATTTGAGATGCTAAGGTCTTCAGTTTGAGTTCGACATACGATCACCAGATTCGACCTTGAATCATTCGAACTGAGTACTTTTAAAGCTGCCTGACTGTCGGAACAAAAATAAAAACGGTTATGTGCCCAAAGCACAAACATAGGATAACCCCTAAATGACCATACCTGAATCGGCCAGTATTAGTCGAAAAAGACGTTTTCGTTCGGCATGTCAAAAAAGACATGGCACTTCGGTGCCAATTTGAAAAAGTGTTTTGCAAGTAGCATTAACTTTACGTCTGCTTAGCGGTTCAAGTTGAATTGTTTAAGTTTGCTCTGAGCAGTTCAATTTGAACTGCTCTGCACTGACGAGTCTAAGACGAAACGTAAAGAAAAGTAAAAACGGTTATGTGCCAAAAGCACAAACATAGGATAACCCCTAAATGAAAAATAAATTCGTTTACCACAGATCCTCTGCTGAAGTGCCGATTGTATTCCACACAGAATCGCGTAGATTGCTGCTTGGAACACAGTACAGTATTTACCAAGTAAATGAGACTGCACTAGCCTCATTTCACGACAGTAGACGCCAGCACCAGCACGACCATTCAACAGAGAACCGTACGTATAACAAACTATGTGTTCATCAAGTTGTCGTTCCAAAGAACCAGTCAACCATTCTTCACGAGGAGGATAGCACACATTGAATGTTTTGAAAGGAAACCTGCATGTGAGAGTTAGGTCACTAGGAGCCATTAAATACTCATCCCAGGTAATCATTTGAGACCACAAGCGACTGTGGCTAGTAGCATAGTCAATAGGGATACTGTTCCAAAGCCCTGTAACCTTAAGATGGTATGCACAAGATAATGCTTCTTGTTTAATAACAACACATGTAGTGGTTTAATGCACAGTAGCGCCTCTATAGCAGCAGTAGGAGTTGTCGTGAATGCTCCTGTCATCGCCATTAGGACCATCCTTGATGATTTAGCTTTGACTGAACTGTCACCACTTCTCCTTTCTGCCACCATACAAGACATCCATGCTAGAATTGGTCTAACAATAGTTGTGTAGATCCAATGAATGTATCTGGGTTTGAGTCCCCACCTTCAAATGAGGTTCATGTAAACATTCAAATTGGTTCGAGATAATAGATGAAAGACAAACCAGATAGCTGAAATATCAATTACAGAATACACATAAATTAATAGTTTCCTCCTTCAGTTTTCAGTTTTAATACCTTACTGCATGTATATTTCTATTCATTCGAGCTTGCTCACTACCAACAGTGAAGAAAGCAGCTAAAGTACTTGGCACTTGAAACTGAGATAAGATATGAATCGATCGTGCAAATTTTTATCAGTGTGTTATTCAATGAAAAATGAAATAAACAACAAACAAATATATCTCGTGTCGTAGTAACTAAATTCCTTCGATGTTGCGTTGCCAGATATTTCGTTTTTCCCGATACATATGGGCAAGGCTAACTTGCTCATTCGGTGAACCAAACATTGGCGATCTCTTTGTATGGGACCTAGGAGTAATTGGGTAACAGAGGTATTTTGGCCCGCTTTAGGATCGATTTTATTTTGACCCACTTTGTAAAAATATCCACCAAATGTTTTAATATCTTTGAAAATCCTTCCGCAATAGGTAATTTAATGTGATTAGCTTCAAACTGATGCAACATGGGTTACCTAAGATCGATTGAATCCATATAGTTTGTTAGGTGGGCCAAAATATATGAAGTGGCCAAAATACCTCTGTTACCCTATTATTTGTATTTGGTTCAAATAGAACCAAATTTTCTTAAAGGTAATAAAGTTGCTAGAAAAAACGGATTCCGAACGGATCCTCGGGAACCCATAGTGTTATGCATCACTTCTGGTTCCAGAGATATAATGGTATAAGTCACGTAAGCGACAAAACGCATTGTTTTTTACCGCTCAATTTTCTCAAGAGATCGCTGAGCCGATTTTAACACACTAAGCTTGTTTGAAAGGTAAAGACTTTTACTTAAAGAAGTATGGACGCACTTTGATTTCGCTGTAAATAATTCACAAGTAATAGATATTCAAATTTTATTCGATAAACTGATAATATCAGACTACAACAACAGAATATTATCCTCAACATTTGCTACTTAGCCATTGTAGACTAGCTGGCGCACCTTCTTACGAACGTTACTCATTAAATTCCGTACAGACTTCTTGGCGACAAGTTTTGACACTTTTCCAATCTTTTTCGAACTGTTGAATGGTTTCGGCTGCCGAGACATGTTTCCTAAGATGTGCCTTCGTTAATGCCCAAAATTCCTCAATTGGTCGAAGTTGTGGGCAATTTGGTGGATTCATGTCTTTTGGGATGAAAGTGACATTTTTGGTAGTATACTATTCTACCGTTGATTTCGAGTAGTGGCAAGAAGCAAGATCTGGCCAGAAGACAACAGGATCCTTGTGGCTTCGAATCATGGGTAGAAGTCGTTTTTGTAAACATTTTTTTATGTATATTTCGCTGTTCATTGAAGCAGTGGTGATGAAGGGTTTCGAAATCTTACCGCAGCTACAAATTGCTTGCCAGACCATAGCTTTTTTACCAAATTTTTCGACTTCAATCGATGTCTCGGACTGGTTTAACACTTGCCTTTCTCGCACCGTATAATATTGTGGTCCCGGCAAGGATTTGTAATCGAGTTTCACGTAGGTTTCGTCGTCCATGATTATGCAGTTCAAATTTCGAGCAAGAATCGTATTGTACAGCTTTCGAACCCTCGGCCTGATCGATGCTCCTTGTTTCGGACTACGTTTTGGGTGTTTCTGCTTCTTATAGGTTCGAAGATTCAAACGTTCTTTAGCACGAAGAACATTTGACTTCGAAGTGCCCACTTTTTTGGCCACATCCCGAACTGAAACCTCCTTCTTTTGCTCGAACGCCTTCAGTATACGTTTATCCAACTGAGGGTTAGTAGGACATTTTTTTCGACCCGTTTTCGGTTTATCCTCAAAGGCATTTCGCACGGCTTTTTCACGTACTCCTTCCATTTTTGCTCAGTGACAGTCCGCGCTCTGTGCACCATTTGTACACAATTTTTCGACGATGTTCTGACGTTGAAGTCCACGCATTTCGAAACAAACTAATGAAAACGAATAAACAACTGCACAAGTGGTTAGAGAAGAGTGTAAACAACAGGACGCAGCCATAAAAATTTACAGATTCTGAACCATTGCGAAATGGCAGCGGTTTCTGGGTGGGTCCATACTTTCTGGGACAGTCTTTATTATAGAATCGGGGATCAAGTTCGAAGATCAAACGGTTGCCACTTCCGGTTCCGGAAATATAATGGTACTTTTTCTTGGGCTAAATTTTCTCGAAGATGACTAAACGAATTTCGATATTATTTTATATTATAGGCTTATTTGAATGTTACAATGGCAAATATTTCCGGTTTGGGATATGGAAGCTTTTAATGCGCCAAATTTTTCTCGGAGATGCCTGAATCGATTTCAAAAAAGTTAGACAGGTTCGAAAGTTTCTATTAGCATATTCAAAAAATCTCACAATAACAATGACCGAGGAGAGGATCTTATAAATATACTAATGAGAGAATTAAAATGGCAAGAAAAAGACATTATCACACTACTAAATGTAATAAGAAGGGTTTCATGTTTTGCACTAACTTCAATCATCAATCTACCGTCTCTGCTCCCATAAAAAAAATATTTGCCCCCTCCAAGATTTTTGGCATTTGCCGCCCCCATAAAAAAGGAAAGGAATGTTAGTTCAAGAGGAGTTTGAGTAGAAAACCCAAGTGAATCGTAAACAAAATGTAACTGCAGGTATATTGAACTATGAGCTTTCGAATGTGAATTTGCGCATAACGTAACTTCAGCTTCATTCACTGTAGGTCGATCTTGACAATACTTGAAATCAATGTAGATTGATTTGAATCGCGTTGGTTCCAGTATCGGGTTATAAAATTTGATTATATTGAAATCTAAGACTTGGTTATATTGAAATCTGAATAAGACACGAATGTTAACCGAATATTCGGATATGTATGAAAGCCTATAAGGCAATTCAGCATGTTGTAATAAAAACAAACAGAGTATTTGATTTTTATTCTTTTATACTGATTTTTAACAACCGAATTTTCATATAATAACACGTACGCTGCACGTAGGTTCAGAAGAAAACCTTTCAAAAATTTTTTCTTTTAAAACCAGCATATAAGTATAATACGAAAATATAAGCCTGATTCAAGGAAGTGATTTCTATCTTTTATACTCTGATTTCTCACTGAATGAATTTACCTGTAAAATGCTGAATGGTGTAGTATATTTCCTTACGGTGAATTATGTTCATAGCCCATGTCATTGTGCGAGCGTTGGGACGGTGAAGATGAGTAAACTCGATCAGGAAGAGAGTCTCAATTGTTGTAAGTCCACGTACATGCCACGCATAACACTTATTTGTTTTTATAATCACGTTAGAAGATCAGTCACACAGTGTTAATCAGTTAACTATTTAACCATTGTTGTTCACCGTATATCTTGACATCACCAAGTAGATTTAATTAGATGCATTTATCGCGTTGTAATTGCATAGGTACAGTCGTTACATAATTTGCATATGCTTCCAACAAGTACAAGACTGCTTCTCCTCACGCAAACCTAAGCATTCATCTTTAGTACGGCCAGGATGGAGAAAGGTAAATTGAGTGTTACGCAAAATCGAAAATCGAACACACAACAAAAACCTGATTGTTATAGCGTCACCAAGCAACCGCTTTTGCTCGAATCGCGTGCCGCCGCCTCGGTTTAAGTGACTCAATTCGGACCGTTAATACACCACATCCAAAGACTACCGTCAATTATGTCTACCTGTCAACATGCCGGTCTGTCTGTTCGTCTGAAAAGAAGCCGCTCAATTTCATTCATGCCATTACCCTGCGTCATTCGGGGTCCGACTGGCGTTAGATTGGTTTTCAAGTTGCAGTGAGACCTCGAGTGGCGTTGAAGTGAAACCAAGTGAAATAGGAATGACCCGATTCCCAGCGGAAAACTGCATCGAGCGTAAACCACTGGCTATTACTGTGAACAGCCTAACCAATCTGGCCTCAAGTGCAGTTCAGTCAAGCCACGGTCAACGTTGGGAAAGGAAAATTGGCATTTTTTCCTCTCTCTCTTTTCGGAAGAGCTCTAATAGCAATGACCAAACAACAATGGCTTGCTGCTGAGGCACTGATTGATGGACGTTGCAGATTAATAAACTTTTGCTCATGGTTTGCTGAGAACATTCGTGACCGGTGGTGCTTCCCAAGGCCGCTGATCATTATCACTATTAGGGCATATTCAGGAGTGTTCTAGTTCTCGATGCATAATTTATGTCAGTTTTAAAATTTAAATCTAGAAATTATAACAAAATAAACTGGCAGCCCCAGCAGCGTTTCATCTGTGTTTCAAATATAGAAAAAATAGAACGGCAATGTATACCAGTTTTAAATTTGACAGTAGAACTGGTCGAATAAATAAAACTAAAACGGATTGCTGGGGATACGTTTGTTTCAGTTTCATTTACATTATAGACCACCCATATGAATCTTGCAGCTGCTGAATTTGCTCTTAGTAGGGTAGGAAATGTAGGACATTGATTTTCAAATTGATCACAAAATCGGCTGTGTCAAAACGGAATATCAAATTCGAAAGAGAAAAGAAACACACTCAAAATGTGTATCGCAAATAGTTAGTTTAATGAACCTGAGCCACGAGTATGGGAGGTTTTTTTTTCAATAAAAGTTGCATTGTTCCGAAGAGTTTACACGAGATTTTTCAATTCGGAACATGTTTGAGCAATTGAATGGAACTTAATTCATAGTCTATCAATTGCGTAATGTATCATTGCTTCTCCTGGCATGAAGTGACATGCGAAACAAAAATTACCGTCATACGAATAAGTACACCCTTTGCAGTAGTACCTAATGAACCGCTATCCATCGAACCCAGGCCCGCCGGTCGAGAACCTTGACCAAGTCAAGACATCGGCATAGCCATTGCATCTATGGTTATGATTGCTTCGCACATAAAGCAAAGTGGCGAAACATGCAAAATAATTGATATGCGTCACAACATATGCGGGGGCGTTTCGGTACAATCTAACACAATAAAAGACAAACTCATGTGACACAGCGCGATACGTGCCGTGTCATACTTACTATCAGGGGTACTTACATTATATGCATTGTAATGCTTTTTATAACGCAGTGATAACGAAAATGACCTTACGATTTCTTAGGAGTTCGAGCTGCTAACCTATTCATGTTCGACATGCACTGAAACATGATTGAATTCGAAATGTTTTAAAAAATATTTGCTTTAAGACCTAAAAATTATCTGATAAAATCCAAGAATTCTCTGAAAAAAGGAATCAATATATGAACGCGTGACTGGTGCTTTTGCATAACATTTGAGTGCAGTATTATATTCAAGAAATTGACTGGAAGTTCTTGTCCATCCATAACTACCTTGGAATATAGGCCTTGAGGTCTACCAACGAAACCGATGACATTAGTGAGTTTCTATTTTGTGGTCCATGCTCGTGGTATCACATTCTATTAATTGGATCATTGTGATGAGTCATGAGGTAGTGCTTTTTCATCCAAAAACTACTTGGAATATAGGCCTTAAGATCTACCAGCGTAACCAAGATCCTTGTATACGGTTCACGATAGTAATAGCACATGCAAATCGTTTGCACATAGTGAATATTCAAGGTCATCCAAAAACTACCTGGAGTTCTGCCCTTAAGATGTACCAGTATAAAAAACGACAATAGAGAACTTATTGATCACGATCTATACTCGTGATTCCACTTACAATTTAGAGGTTTATTGTAGATATTATGGGTCAACCAAAAACTGCATGGAACTCAGACCCTAAGATCTACCAGCACAAGAAATTGTGTTAATGAACTGTGATACCAAATGCAATTAATTGTTAGGCCTATGGTGAATGAACTACGCCAACCAAAAACTGCTTGCAGTTCAGACCGTAAAATTTACCATAATAACAAAGTGCATTAAAAAACTTAATTTTCACACTCTACACGGAGAACCCTTCGATCATAAAATTGCGATATCGCAGTTTTTGATTTTTGCGATAGTTGATTTAACTAATTTGTTTTTGATTCAACCAAAATGGTTTTTGATTTGCATATATTCAAGTAGTTGAAAAATATGTTGTTTTGAATGCTGTCAAATGCCGGAGACAGTTGAAAGCAAAACAATAATCGCAATGCAAAATCAACAACTTTTTTAGTTGAAATCTGTTCGCGTCGCTTCAAAATGTCAATGAAAACAACATCGATGGTTAAAGCGTTTGGTGAAATTGTGTTCATTCGATTTGAGAATTTTATGATGACAAGTGTTTATCTAACAGCGGTGTTGTGATAAAGTTAACCTTGTTTGAGATGAAAAAGATTTGGTGACAAATGAAAATGTTAATGAATGATCATCTCGTAATCTTTCAGGTATGCGCAAAAATTTTATGCTTCAAATTCGATCATTATTTACTTCCAGCAGACTGTTTTACTTCCAGCTGTTTGATACCGATGATGATGTTCATACATTAGCAAAAAAACGCTTTTTGACATGAATTTAATTTATAAAAGTAACAGGAGCGAAGGGTTTCAAACACACAGAACGGTTGAATGGCGCGTTTAAATTGCCGTCGCAAAATTCCAATTCCCAGCAGTTGATGCACTCAAGCTCATATAAATTGACTAAAATTATCAGTGCATAACTTTAGTTCAACCGTTTGAAGGCATCATTTTAGGTAAATTTAATAATTTCGTTAGTTTACTCGCCCCTTTGGGCACTTTTGCTGATTAAAAACGTTTTTCTACACCAATCATTTCCGATCGAATAAGAAGTATTTTTTTAGAATTTAGATCTTTACTGATCTCAAAACAAACAAACAAATAAAACCGATTTATTTTTCAACTAACAGAATTTTGTTTCAATAACAACACCAGTTATTTCAACTAAAATATTTGTTGAAATTGAAAGGTATGTGTCCTCACTAATTGACAGCATTTTTTTTTTTCAAACAGTTGAATTAGTTGTTTCAACCATCGTTTCTGCTAATCGAAAAACAAAAATGACAGTTTAGTTAAAACAACAATCGATTAGTTGTACCAAATTTTAACCAATCGAATTCAGAAAATCAACTAATATTCTGGTTGAAATGGGATCGCGGGTGGTTCCGTGTATACTCGCGATTCACTGAAGTAAGCAATATGTAGTTCCGCGACTATGAACATCATTGAAAAAATATTCATAAGAAGTGTATCGAAAATAAGCTATCCACAATTTTTTTTTCAAATTATGATAAAAAACGATATTTTACTCAAACTAAAAATGTATCCTTTATTGAACGAGATTAAACTTGAGCGTAATGATAACCGGATGAAATTTAAGTTATTCCTTCACGAGTTTTCGAACTTTTGATCGAGCCCAAATTTTTTTTGAACTCCTGCATGTTCCCAGTTGCCTTGCCAGTCTTCTTGAAGACCCTCTTCACGATTGCCCAGTAACGTTCGATGGGTCGAAGCTGAAGCAATTTGGTGGATTGATATGTTTCTCAACGAAATTCATACCCTTTTCCGCAAGCCAATTGAGAGTGGTTTTGGCATAGTGAGCCGACGCTAAATCCTGCCAAAACAGTGGAGGTGTACTATGCTTCTTATATAAAGGCAGCAATCTCTTCTGGAGACACTCAGATCGATAGATTTCTGCATTTATAGTTCCGGTAGTGTAAAAAATGGTTGACTTCAAACCACAGGAACATATTGCTTGCCATACCAGTATCTTTCGACCGAATTTCTTCACTTGAATCGACCTGGCCGCATCGCTCACATCCTCCTCAACGACGACAGTAAAGTATTGTGGACCTGGAAGGATTTTTGAGTCCTCCTCTACATAAGTCTCATCTTCCATCAAAACGCATGCATCCGGACACTGCAAAAGACGCGAATACAATTCCCGGGCCCTTGTTGCTGCTCGCTTCTTTTGTTCTACACTTTGTATCGAGATTTTCTACTTCTTGTAGGCCTTCAGGTGACTTCGCCTCTTGATACGCTGGATCATTCCGACACTCGTTCCTGCTTTTTTGGCGAAATCACGTATTGACATTGATTTGTTCTTCATGATTAGAGATACCACTTTCTGGTCCATTTTCGGATTGGAAGAACCGGGTTTTCTACCTCTTCCTGGTAACTCATTCAAAGAATAGTGTTTACCAAATTTAATCATGATGGTTTTAACACCGGCATGATGAATTCCAAACCATTTCGCCAATTTTCGCATAGTAATACCCTTCTCACTTAGCCATGTGTCCAGAACTTTAATTTTCGTTTCCTTTTCAATACGCGATATTTTGAAAACGCAGAATTTCAACCGCACAAATAAGTAAACAAACGAAAGCTGACAGCCAAACGCACAGCATGCTGTGATCTGAGCATGAAAAATCACCACAAATACATGCGTACAACCCAAATGTACGGGATAGCTTATTTTCGATACACTCCTTAAACTGCTGATTTCTCGTATAGATCTCACAGGTTCACTGAAGTTCGTGGATTACTGAGAATATATCTGGAACAGCAATTAATGGACAAGTGAGCAATGTGAATCTAAAAATATAAACAGCAAACAAAAAATCGATATTAGCCGTTGTAGTTCTTGCTGTGTCACAGTGTAGTCTCTAAGGACAATATTCCAAGTAGATCTTGGATCTTGGAATATCTCTTACGGATTTCCGTAGTCTCAGAATATACTCAGATGGTCCTGGATGATTTTGCATATGAACGTAGTTAGATCCTTTGTAAAGGGTGATTTTTTAAGAGCTTGAGAACTTTTTTAAACAATAAAACGCATAAAATTTGCAAAATCTCATCGGGTCTTTATTTTAAACGTTAGATTGGTACATGACATTTACTTTTTGAAGATAATTTCATTTAAATGTTGACCGCGGCTGTGTCTTAGGTGGTCCATTCGGAAAATCCGCTTTTTTATCGACAAATTTTGTTCAGCGATGAGGCTCATTTCTGGTTGAATGGCTACGTAAATAAGCAAAATTGCCGCATTTGGAGTGAAGAGCAACCAGAAGCCGTTCAAGAACTGCCCATGCATCCCGAAAAATGCACTGTTTGGTGTGGTTTGTACGCTGGTGGAATCATTGGACCGTATTTTTTCAAAGATGCTGTTGGACGCAACGTTACAGTGAATGGCGATCGCTATCGCTCGATGCTAACAAACTTTTTGTTGCCAAAAATGGAAGAACTGAACTTGGTTGACATGTGGTTTCAACAAGATGGCGCTACATGCCACACAGCTCGCGATTCTATGGCCATTTTGAGGGAAAACTTCGGAGAACAATTCATCTCAAGAAATGGACCGGTAAGTTGGCCACCAAGATCATGCGATTTGACGCCTTTAGACTATTTTTTGTGGGGCTACGTCAAGTCTAAAGTCTACAGAAATAAGCCAGTAACTATTCCAGCTTTGGAAGACAACATTTCCGAAGAAATTCGGGCTATTCCGGCCGAAATGCTCGAAAAAGTTGCCCAAAATTGGACTTTCCGAATGGACCACCTAAGACGCAGCCGCGGTCAACATTTAAATGAAATTATCTTCAAAAAGTAAATGTCATGTACCAATCTAACGTTTAAAATAAAGAACCGATGAGATTTTGCAAATTTTATGCGTTTTATTGTTTAAAAAAGTTCTCAAGCTCTTAAAAAATCACCCTTTATTATTTACACTAAAATCGAATGGAATTGAAAAATCTTTTTTATGGGGAAAATGGGAAAGAACGCAATGTTTTATTTAATTTACGCGAAATTTCATATACGCACCCCCGACTTTGCGCGTAAATTGAGGGTTCAGTGTATTGTATTTTTGATTCCTCGCATAATTACTATTACTGGATGACGGCCGAAACGACAGAAACAAAGAACAAAGTGTTGTGAATAAAAATAACCATGTCAAAAAAAACCAACATAACGAACGCTGTTGACTTCAAGTTGCATTCATCCTTCACATCAGGAACTGGAAACGTTGCATGAGGAACAAATGCACATCAATCTAAAGCAAGTACATTTGCTGTCTGAAAAAAAGTGTTTATTGAAAGTTTTTGTTTCGAATTTCACAGATTTTTTACTAGTTGCTGATGCTCATTCTGATGTATTAATTATCTAATGTCGTTTTCGCTTGATGCCAAACCGACGACCAAACCTAACCCTGTTTCCACCCTAACTGCTGTCAAACCATTTGTTGGAAGCAAGTTGCGAACCTAGTTTCAACGTTGTTGAACTAAAAATCGAGTCAGTTTCGAACCTGAGGCCGCATTATGGAACTCAAAACAAAAGGCTTTTTGTACGAGCGTTTGTACGAAAAAGCCGATTCGACTTAGTTACATAATGCCATCCCTGCTTTTTACATCAGGTTTGCTCAAATTGTCCCGGGTTGGCGGTTGCATAGGACACTGGTCTTACAAGCCAGTTGTCGTATGTTCGAGCCCCGACCTGGAAGGATTCTTTGTGTCAGTAGGATCCATAGTACTAGCCATGCAATGATTCTGTACACTAAGAATCGGCTGCGAAG
Organism: Malaya genurostris; assembly: GCF_030247185.1. Classification (NCBI taxonomy): domain Eukaryota; kingdom Metazoa; phylum Arthropoda; class Insecta; order Diptera; family Culicidae; genus Malaya; species Malaya genurostris. Next base: position 44,295,686 of record NC_080571.1, read on the forward strand.
TCTGTTGAAACAGAAAGGCCAAATTCCACAAAAGGAATGTAATGCCAGGACTTTGCTTTGCTCAAATCCCCGTTGCTAAGTGCGAACCCAACACAGTTTCGTGAAAAGTTTTTGTTTGATGAAACTACCCTGGCTCAGTTTCAGTTTTTTAAACGAAAACGACATAAGTAGACTCATTTTGCAGTTCACCACGCAAAATGTGTTTTGTTCGTGTACAAACAGGTTTGAGCTCGAGCATCAGTCCCATCTTAGCAGGCTGTGTTTTAGAGTTCCACATGGAATTCTGAATAAAAAATTTTCGCCAACTCGTTTTGATTCGAAATTTATTCCGAACTGACAATATGGCCCACCTTTTCCAAAATATGGCCAGCTGACTTTCATATGTGACCATCGATTTACATGAAATTCTTGTGTCCTTACAGAGGATTATATAAGAAGCATGAAAATTCATTTGTAAGGATCTCATATTTAACAATTTTATGTTCGACAGTTTTAACTCAGACTAACAGACAGGACACTCAAATTAGATTTTTCAATCATTTTAACGGTCGTTTTCGAATATTCCTTTAGTTGGGACAGTACTCGCATATGGCATGATGGTCAAATCAAAAACTATCAAAAACATCCTGTCTGTCATCTAGACTGTGTTTATTTTTTTCATTTACCAACAGAGTTGCCATTCATACAGAATTACTTGTAGTGTATTGATTTGTATACATCCATGCGAATTTCATGCAAGATACAGATTTAATACATATTGCCAAAACTATATACAGAATTGTGCCAACTTCTCATCCTTCAACGCATTACCAAATCGAACCCGTTCGGTTACAACATTTACTTACTTCTGGTCTGCCGCCACTTAATTTCGGGTGAAAATTACCAACACAATCAAAAATAGTCTAGATGAACAACGTTGAGAAAAATAAATGGTTACCTTCCAACATCGCTAAAAATGTTAAATATATTATCAACGTAATCCAATAATTTATTGTGACGATTCATTTTCAAATATTATGATGAAATCAGGCATCCCTGCTAGCAGCTGATCGGTGTTGACAAACGAGGGGGAATCAACCAGTAAAAAAACTTATACGTAACACAAGGGGTGTGCCGATAGTAAATAGTTCGCGCAGTACAATTGACTTCTAGTCAATTGTGCTGTCTCTTCATGTGTTTCCATATGCAGGGTAGTTTAATGAAAACAAAACAATTTCTCCGGTTAGAAGCTACGTGTTCGAGTTCCGTCTCTGCGGTAACATTTTCGCAGTTTTCATTACATAGTTGCATTCGCATATCATTTTTCCAATCTTTTTTTTTCGTTAGATACTGATCAAATTCAAAAACTAGCTCAAGACGGCTCTACATCTTCACAAGACTAAAACAAATCAACTTTTCTTTACTTTTCGTCTTTGACTAGCGTCTAAGACGAAACGCAAACAAAAGCAAAAACGGTTGTGTGCCCTAAGCACAAACATAGTATAACCAATCAATGAACTTTTAATATGTAAATTTTAGATTTAACCCGATGAAAGACCGTAACTTGGTTAAAGCCGGGTATAAAAAACCAATATTAATAATAATTGTTTCCAAACGATTTTTTCGTTGGGCATACGTTCCTATTCTGTTTTCTACACCCAATGTTTTTATCCGGTGTTTGTATATAAAAATATATAAACATTCCATGTTATAAATTGAAAAGGTTATACCAAATACCAATTATTTGAATGTATTTTCATATGCAGGGTAGTTTAATTGTTAAAACAATTTCCCCGGTTAGGAGTTCGAGCCCCATCTCTGCGGTAACATTTTCGCTGTTTTCATTACATAATTGCATTCGCATGTCAATTTTCCAACCTGCTTCCCCGTTAGATACTGATCATAATTAAAACTAGCTCAAGACGTCTTAACAAAGACTAAAACACAAATCGTTGAACATAATTCATTTGAGCATATTCTAAAGTAAGCTTTGAAGTTTTCGTAGACGATCATAAAAAATATATTACAAATTTTAATTGTAATACTTCAGAAAGCTTCGGTTCGCACTAATCGCTACTTCTCCCCTATCTACTACATCTTTTTGCCTTTCTGATATAGAAAAAGCTATGCAAGCGCTGTAAAAACCGACTTTACAAACGAGGCGTCACCGAGTTTTACCAACTACAAATGAAATTAAAGTTTTACTATAACAATTGCATTCCAATAGTGTGAATGAGTTTACATGATTTTCTCTATGAGTGCATGATGTAAGATTCCCAGGGTTAAATCATGATGTTAATACCACAGACTAACAGACATGACAGTATGAGTAAATTCTTATAAAAATAATTTTTCGTGATGCACTAGTTCCACCCATATTGTACTGCGCGAACTATTTACTATCGGCACACCCCTTGTGTTACGTATAAGTTTTTTTTACTAGTTGATTCCCTTTCGTTTGTCAACACCGATCAGCTGCTAGCAGGGATGCCTGATTTCATCATAATATTTGAAAATGAATCGTCACAATAAATTATTGGATTACGTTGATAATATATTTAACATTTTTAGCGATGTTGGAAGGTAACCATTTATTTTTCTCAACGTTGTTCATCTAGACCAGGGGTTCCCAAAGTGGTCGATATAGACCCCTTGGGGTCGATATCCTTTTTGCGGGGGTCGACGTAAACGAAAACTGACTATGGGGGTCGACGAGGTCTAGAAATCGACCCCCTATTGCTTGATATAAGTTGTTATTTGAAATATTCTCGCTAAAAACTTGTGTTTATTTGACCATCCGCAAAAATTGGTAAGTATTTTATTTTAACATTAAAAATACAAGAAATTGAATTTTCAAAGAAATTTGTTGATGGGGGTCTGAGGCCTAAGTTAATTGTAGTAAAGGGGTCCATAACCCAAAATAGTTTGGGAACCCCTGATCTAGACTATTTTTGATTGTGTTGGTAATTTTCACCCGAAATTAAGTGGCGGCAGACCAGAAGTAAGTAAATATTGTAACAAAACGGGTTCGATTTTGTATTGCGTTGAAGGATGAGAAGTAGGTACAATTCTGTATATAGTTTTGGCAATATGTATTAAATCTGTATCTTGCATGAAATTCGCATGGACGTATACAAATCAATACACTACAGGTAATTCTGTATGAATGGCAACTCTGTTGGTAAATGAAAAAAATAAACACAGTCTAGATGACAGACAGGATGTTTTTGATAGTTTTTGATTTGACCATCATGCCATATGCGAGTACTGTCCCAACTAAAGGAATATTCGAAAACGACCGTTAAAATGATTGAAAAATCTAATTTGAGTGTCCTGTCTGTTAGTCTGTGTTAAAACTGTCGAACATAAAATTGTTAAATATGAGATCCTTACAAATGAATTTTCATGCTTCTTATATAATCCTCTGTAAGGACACAAGAATTTCATGTAAATCGATGGTCACATATGAAAGTCAGCTGGCCATATTTTGGAAAAGGTGGGCCATATTGTCAGTTCGGATTAAATTTCGAATCAAAACGAGTTTTCGAAAATTTTTTATTCAGAATTCCATGTGGAACTCTGAAACACAGCCTGCTAAGATGGGACTGATGCTCGAGCTCAAACCTATTTGTACACGAACAAAACACATTTTGCGTGGTGAACTGCAAAATGAGTCTACTTATGTCGTTTTCGTTTAAAAAACTGAAACTGAGCCAGGGTAGTTTCATCAAACAAAAACTTTTCACGAAGCTGTGTTGGGTTCGCACTTAGCAACGGGGATTTGAGCAAAGCAAAGTCCTGGCATTACATTCCTTTTGTGGAATTTGGCCTTTCTGTTTCAACAGACTTCGCAGCCGATTCTTAGTGTACAGAATCATTGCATGGCTAGTACTATGGATCCTACTGACACAAAGAATCCTTCCAGGTCGGGGCTCGAACATACGACAACTGGCTTGTAAGACCAGTGTCCTATGCATTGAACCGCCAACCCGGGACAATTTGAGCAAACCTGATGTAAAAAGCAGGGATGGCATTATGTAACTAAGTCGAATCGGCTTTTTCGTACAAACGCTCGTACAAAAAGCCTTTTGTTTTGAGTTCCATAATGCGGCCTGCTTCCCCGTTAGATACTGATCATAATTAAAACTAGCTCAAGACGTCTTAACAAAGACTAAAACACAAATCGTTGAACATAATAAATGAACGATTCATTTGAGCATATTCTAAAGTAAGCTTTGAAGTTTTCGTAGACGATCATAAAAAAAATATTACAAATTTTATTTGTAATACTTCAGAAAGCTTCGGTGCGCACTAATCGCTACTTCTCCCCTATCTTCTACATCTTTTTGCCTTTCTGATATAGAAAAAGCTATGCAAGCGCTGTAAAAACCGACTTTACAAACGAGGCCTCGTTTGTAAAGTCGGTTTTCACGGACGGCTCCGTTCGTCGAGATCACAAAATGTCTGTGTGTGTATGTGACAAATAATGAGACTCAATTTTCTCAGAGATGGCGAACCAAACTCAGACTCAAATGCAAAGTCTTAAGGTCCAGGTACAAAGTTCCTAGGTTTCATTTGGATCCGACTTCCTGTTCCGGAATTACAGGGTGATATGCACCAAAAAGGAAAAAAATTGTCACACACGTTTCTCCGAGATGGCTTAACCGATTTTCACCAACTTAGATTCAAATGAAAGGTCTTATAGCCTCATACAATTTTCATGAATTTCATTTGGATCCGACTTCCGGTTCCAGAATTACAAGAAAATATGTGCAAATTTCTTAAAAAATGTGCACTCCATTTTTCGGAAATTTCTTAACCGATTTTCACAAACTAAGAAGCAAATGAAAGGTCTTGAAATTCTTTAAAAAACCTCGAAATGTTGATGCAGATCCGACTTCCGGTTCCGGTATTACAGAGCGAATTGTGAAAATTTCCGATTTCATGAGTATTTTTTCATAAGCGATAGCGAAACAAGGTACACATTTTTATAAATACTGCCAAATTCATCGAGTTGGTAGATCTTGTTAGTTAGTGAATATATAAAACTACTTTGGGACTACTAGTCTTCGGCTTCCGCTTCCGAAAGCACCGACGACAATAATGAGGAAAATCTCCTAAAACGGAACTCATTCCGATTTCTCAGCAACGGTTAAGCCGGTTTTCACGAATCATGATTCAAGTAAAAGCTCTCGTTCTCTTTCAATATACTGTGCAATTTCACCCTAATCGGTTCCGAAATTATAGGGCGTCATTCAAAATGATGATGCAAAACTAGGCAGAAGTACCGGAAATAGTGGTCAAAAAGTTTAAAACGAGACTCACTCAATTTTCTCAGAGATGATTTGATCGATTTCCACAAACAGGTTCAAATAAAAGTTTCTATAGTCCAAGAAGAGGACGCTTAGAACAATGTGCCAGTCACACATTAACATAATGCGTTGGCGCATTTATCAATATTGGCACTTTCGTTTTTATACAGTTGCCCAGTTGCGGCACACAAAGAGCTCAGTTTTGACAAGTAGCTGTGTCATGGGGCAAAGCATGGCACACTAAGACTCACAGTATATCACGTGTTTTTTTAGAGGCACAATATAGTTTGTGTTAAGCGACACTCACCTTGCTATAATCTCATAGTTTGCTGTTTAATTTAATATGAATCCGACTTCCGGTTCCAGAACTTTAAAGAAAAATTCTTATTAACTTGACATAACTGTTTACAAATTGAAAAGATTATGTTAGTTTATACCCAAATAAAATTTTTTTATTTCGTTCAAGATTGAAAAAAAATTTCTCCACAGAATCTTCTAGTGATATTTTTGAAAATATAAGTAATATGAGAAAGGCATCATTACACCACTAGGTGGATTAAAAAAGATTTTAAGAAATCGATCAACCAACCAAAAGCTTATTTTCCAGCAACCTTCATAAATGCATAGCGTTTCCCAGTGTCAGACCGTTCTCGGTTTCCAATATCCGCAATCGAAAGTGAATCCGACGAAATATGGCAAAACGAAAACAAAGTTAATTGCCACAAATAATGGACCAATTCTGTATGGGAAAAAATCCAAATGCAATGCAAACCTCCATACGAGTCTGCGCACGGATCTGCACGGATTTTGTTGTTGTCGAAAATTACTTCAATGTTACCTCAGTTGAACTTTGACGCGCGAAGTCCGTTTTATTCCGCCGCTTTTTCGTCGGATCTCTTGCTTCAAACTGACGGCTCCATCTCGACGGTTCGGAAAATCGTAAGCTCGTGTTGGTCTGTGCATCACGCACGCGGATTGGTCCATCGTTCAGAATGGTGTTGAATTACGATATCGTAGTATGCTGTGCTGAGATGAGAACGCCGCTAAGAGTTGGTCTCGCCTTCGTTGATGCATTTATTGTTTGGACTGTTTTGGTTATCAACCGATGTCGAAATTGATCTTTTACGTTTAAGAGAGCTTTCAATTAAGGGCTGATGTGCATCACTTGTACGTTTAAATTAAATTTTCATGAATGGAAAAAATAATTAGCAAATTTCTTTAGAGCTGTTGATTAATATCTCCAGTGTAATATTTCTGTGAGACACGTACCAAAACACATGATACACGCAATTTTCACCTGTTAATTTAAGATTGAAACTAAATTGTTAGCGTATAATAGATGTAGGTTTTTCTCTTCTTTCAAAGCTACAATTTGTATATTTGCCATTCTAGTGAAGCACAGTAAGTTGTATCATTTACCGTTGACTGACACAGATGAAGGTATTATCTGTGGGAACAGGAAATAGCGGTGTTATGTATAATGGTTTTTTTTCTTTCTTATGCGTGGCTAGCGCTAGGTTGAAAAAAAAACCTTTAATGTTGCTGAGTAACGACAACTTCGTTAGTCATTACCAGACCAACCACAATGTTTGTGGTGAAGCAGTTTTAACCGCAGCTTCCACTCGACAAAAAGTGAAAGGGAAGAACTATAGCTTTCGAGAGGTTAAATAAACCGGTAATTGTGGTTGACCCGATATACAAAATGAAAACCGAGAAGGTTTAGGGTTAGCCATCAATTGAACCTAACTTGTTGTTTTATAAAGGTTTCAAAACAATTTAAACAATTCGAATGTACTAAATAACACTCATCCTTTGCGTTTAGTGGTTTGCATAATCAGCGGGTCACGCATGATTTTCGACGTAGTATATTAATATCTCAAGCACTTCCTATCTTACATCAGCTAACATAACCCGATCCAGCGTAATTTTTAAATTGAAACAATTTCGAACCATTCAAAATGTGATCGCTCTCTATGGCGTCGCTAGAAGACAACCTCATTGTCCAAATTGCTGACCACATAACCTATTGTGCATTCCGAGCTTTAAAGGTATCGACGGTTTTCACTTAACCCATGCCAACGCCACCCGCTCTCAAAAGTCGGCATGTTTTTAAAGCAACCGACTGAACATTCAATCATTCACAGAGTGTTGTCTCCTTGAGCTGACACCAGCAGATGTCGAGTGGTAGCATTTTCGAACGTATGTACATATGTAGGCTATTTAGCATTGAAAATTACGGTCGCACTTTGGTTCAAGTTCGGAAAACGAAAGTCAATTCAGAGCTAATGTCTGTTACATGAAACCTGTCTTCAAATTCATGTTTCGTTTTGTTTTTTCAAGCAAAGTGGCAACTTTTCTTTGGAAAATCTGAATAATAAGATTCATCTACTTCTCGCGTTCACACGTGGCTGTGGGGATAAAATAAGATTTTATTGTTATGGTAATAACAGCTCCATTATTCATTCAGCTTTACTTTCCTTCTGGTGAGAAAAAAATTAGCCAGCGTGTGCATGCTAAATCAACCGGTTTAGCGGTTATCTACTCGAACGGTGAGCGTGAAATAATCGGACCCAACATCCTCTCACGGTCGCTAGCAAGCTTCCGAGCCTGTCTGATCTTAGTTGGCGCTGACACCCACGAAGCGTGCTATGAAATCCTATTGTTACTTCAAAGGTTTGGGTAAAGTGGCGATATGATATCAACATGTTTTGTTTTGAAGTTGAGGTTCCTATTAGTCTCCGCTAGACAAATGTCACAAATGTCAAAAGCGTTTATTTTGGTAAACATTGATAATATCGAATAAAATGCTCCGAGATTCTGTCAACCTTGACTATGGAAAAAAATCGATGACTCAAATTTGTTTATGATTCATACCAAGGAAGTGACGCTTTACTTGGAATTGGGCACACGTTTAGCAGTTCATAATCAGGTTCTAATTCTACCGAACTGTGACTTGTCCCGAATGGATGTTAATTCTAAACTTTTCAATTCAAGAAATTTCCTGCTTAAAACATAGCTGTTAAATCAACGTTTCTTAGAAATGGATGATTGAAAGAGTATTATAGACATTTGATCCTGAAGATATGATTATTTAATACTTGACATGAGTAATTCACTCTATCTCGGGATTGTTTGTAGTTGAGCAGCCAAAATAGCCCCAAATAAATATTAAACATACTTCATTCTGTTGTCTCGGAAGCTGAAGTCGCATCCTAACAAAAGTCCATAGCAGTCTATGAGACCATAAAACATATCATTTGAGTCTAACATTGGGAGTCCGCTTGGCGAAAATGAATGAGAGTTCAGATTTTGAGTTTTTGACAGCTATTCCCGGTACTTTCGAAACCGGAAATTGGGAACTGGCATTACTGAAATCGGTTCGTTTGACCAGAAACTAACACAAGATTTTGAGCCAGATTTAGAATATTTTTTCTTTTTACCTAAATTATATATTCATATATAAAAAATAGGTATAGAATTTACTCAAACTTTAGAAAAAATTTCCGAGATCCTGAGAGCCGAGTGTCATATACCAATCGATTCAGAGTGACGAACTGAGCAAATGTTCAAGTGTGTGTGTTGTTTACGAAGTGGTCGAGATCTCAGAGATGATTGCAACGTTTTTGATGAAATTAATTGCAATTCGAAACCAATTAAATGGTCTCCTCTTCACTCTGAACGCTATTGATTATTTATGAGATCGGACGTTTACTTTCTGAGTTGTACGAAGTTTTATGTCAAAAATTTTTTTTAACTATATATGTCTAAATTGTCCTTGTAAACAAAATTTGTTGTGAAATTTAGATTTCACATGGTAATAGCTATTCATCAAGCCATTGGTTGTTAAAATCCAACAAATTTTACCAGAGATATCGATATTTTTGTGTTAGCGACTTTTCCCACTATTTCAGTAGTAGGACTGGTGAATTTTATCCGACTCCGTCTTCCGATTATAAAATTACAGGATGATGAGTTTTTAAAATTCTAACCATCATAGAAGAAAAAAAAATCTTCAAAGTTTGGCTCAAAACTATACGGAACCCCTCGCGATCGTAAAACAACCAAAATATTAATTGTTTTTCTGAATTTGATTGGTTAAAATTTGGTACAACTAATCGATTGTTGTTTTTTTTTAAACTGTCATTTTTGTTTTTCGATCAAAAGAAACGATGGTTGAAATAGCAAAATTTTTAGCTGAAAAAAAAAGATGCTGTCAGTTAGTCAAGACACACACCTTCCAATTTCAATGAAGATTTTAGTTACAACAACCGACCTTGTTTTTGATTTAACAGTTATGTGAGTTGAAAAACAAATCGGTTTTAGTTGTTTTAGACATTACGATTAGTTATTTCAACTTAAGCAAAATTATTTATTTTGAATGATAATAAAATATTCCTTATTGATATACGATCTGATTTTTTAAATGAAAGTTCGGTATGTTAAGATATATAAAAAATATGTAATATTTCATATAAATAATATATTATATTATGACGTTATAAATAAAAGTTAATGTTGTTGTAGTTCTGCGCGTAGTGCTTCTGCGCACTGAAACCGGCGGTCATGTACAGAAGTAACACATCAAATTAATTGATTTCTATGATTGGTAACTGATTTGCGAACAAACTAGTATATCAATTCAAAGTCTAATGAGATCCTATGTTCCTAAAATTATTTTTAATTTTTAGTTTTCGGTAAAGGATCACACTCATATCCTATCAAGCCAAGTATTATTTTTAATGAAGCTGAGAAATGATATTACCTTCCATCTATCGGTATGATAAAACCTTTCTCAGCCCTTACTTTATATTAAATGAATTATTCACTGAAACCATTTTTATTTTTGTTATTAATATACTGTCTTTTAGTAGTGCTGGTGTCAACGAAACTTTCTAATTGCGACAACTATATTACTTACGAACAAAAAGTCGCACCGAATGCACTGATTTTTATTTTTTGAGCCATTGCAACTTGCAGTGTCAACAGATTATATGAATGAATATTAAACATTTTCAATTTAATCACTTTGTTCATACAATTTTTGTACATGACTTGAAGATAACATGATGCTTATTCATTAACATGCATTTCACGATGGAGAATCAAGTTGATTGTGAAACCAAAATTCAAACGCATACAGTTCACTGGGTTCTAGTTTTGGTTAAACACGTTTTGTCAATTGCAATATCTCTAACGGCTATCAGTTCTGTGCATTGCACTTTTATATCAATCGTTTCTTCTTGTATCACCAGAGCAGTAAAGATATAGATAATTTATCATCACATTAATATTCTGACAACTAGTGTTATGATAAACATTAATTTACTGTCATTCAAAAATTACTCTTCACGAGTTTTACAAACGTATGATAAGCGAATTTCGTTTGCATGGAAATATTTAAGAAACGCTTTCGAATTTCAACTAAAGTAATGGTTGATTTTCCATTATGATTTTTGTTTTGCTTTGTGCTGTTTTTGACATAAGGCAGCATTAAAAACAACATATTTTTCAACTACCTCAATATGTGCAAATCAAATAGCAAATTGGTTGAATCAACTAATTATTAGTTGAAACAACAACTGCAAAAATCAAAAATTGCGAGATCGTAATTTTTTGATTGGAGGGTTTTCCGTGTATTGGAATCTATTCGTCATGTTAATTCATGGCCAAACAAATCGTTTTGGGTCCCTGAATAACGCTTCCAAAAGCGTAGATCTAAGATTTGGCTGAATCGAAATTGAGCAAACTAGTTGCAAATGAAAAGGTCTTCTTGGAAGTGTTTACGCCATTACTTTTGTTTACTTTCTGAGTTATATGTCAAAATTATGAGTTTTTATGTCAAAATTTGCATTATTTTGAAAATATCTGTCACAATTGATCTTGAAAACTAAATGTGGTTTCAAATTTAGATACCTAATCGTAATACCAATTAAACAAGTCATAGATTGTAAAAATCCGTGAACTATTCACGGAGATATTGATATTTTTGTGTACACGGAGATCTTTTTTACGCGTTTTTTTCATTCGGTTTTTTTTCATGCGATTTTTTTATGCGAATTTCCCAAGTTACGTGGTTTTCTTGTTTTGTCTTAGAAATGCATGACACGTCGGGATTTGATGTTATCCCGAAATTCAACTCTCTGACACGATTTTTTTTCGAAAAAATTTTTATTTCAGATTTGCATTTTCATGCATTTCTAAAACATTTGACATGGAAAAAATTTCTTCCATTCGTTTTTTCCTAAAGTAAAATTTCACAAAAAAAAATTGTTTTTGAAATTACACCAGATCTGGACGTTTCATGCATTGCTAAGATATTTGGTATCAGAAAAAGACCTCAGTAGAAAGAGACCTCAGTATAGTCGATTTTTCCGAAAAAATCACAGAAGTAGGGGTTATGAACGAAGTACAATGAAATGACGATTGGAATCAAAATTAGACCCAATTTTCAATACAATCGTTTCTGAGTGATTTGAAGATGGAGCACAGTAGTAGTAGTTCAGCATAGTATTTTGGCTCGATTTATTTTTAGCACGGTTGGTGTTTATATTGAAAATTTTGCATTATTTTCAAATTCAAAGTTATAACCCTTGCGTTTTTATAGCTAAAGAGGCTGCAATTGTCTTCAACTTCAACCACCGAATAAATGAAATCTTTATCTTGCGGTGAATAATTAAAAAAAAAATGAACAGTTGAAATATTAAAATATTTTATAAATTCTTTGCAACAACTTAAGAGCTAGTTTATGTTGATGAAAATGATAACACTGAAAATCAAATTTTTCATTTGAATCTCAGTTCTAGAAAATCGGTTACGCGCTCTCTGGGTTTTTTAATACCTCCTTTCATACTGCGCATCCCTGATGTGAACGACATGTGACTTTTGTATTTAGCATGCGAGAAAAAAGTTGCTGTCAAAATTTTAAGTGCTAGAGTTCAAAAATTTACAGCATTTGCAATATTCTAGAAACAAACATAAACCGTAGACGTAGACTTTAACGAGTCCTCTTCCTTTTCACAACGAGTTCATGTGATTTATTTAAAATTGACAAAACTGCCTAACTGCAAATGACAATCTCTCTTTGTTTACTTTTTCTTTCACGATTTACCGGTTTGATTTTATATTTGACGCCTTACTCCTTGAAAAACTTTCAAGTTAAAACCACAAGCTTTCGAATTATGGTGGAAGCTTTCAAGAAATTCCAGTGATAATCAAAAGAGAGAGTAAACTCATTTTCAGTTTGGCCCTTTTGTAGTGGGACTATCGAATTTATTGTATGAATTCACCGACATATCTGCAAACTGCAACTGTCGAAATTTGGTTCATCCAAGTAGTCTTTTTTTTTCAATACAAAACTGTGCGATGACAATTAGGTTTTGCACGATGACGCCACAAATGAGCTGCCGATGTCATTTTCGTGCAAGAACTAATAAGAGACGTTTTGTAAAATGAAAACAAGTAATGTATTTCATGGTTTCAGTCGACGTGAAAATTCACGACATAATCAGTAAGGATTGATAAATCAATTGCAGGCAACAGAAATAATAAATGTAATATGCTTCTACTATGTTACAAGGAAGCTGCTATTGAACATGTTAACGATTTGCAATGCACTGATTGGATTCGGGCATACAAATTTTCCTAAATGATAAGGTCGTCAAAAGGTGAGATAACTAAGTGCTTACAAGTTCCTATCTCATGCCACCCCGTGTGTCTATGATGAGCTTTTGTCAACAGATCGGCGTCGACTGGGTGCTATCGCCTTCTGCGTTAGTTAGCGATATGAGAAAGTGCGGATTGGTTTGTATGTAATAATTCATTTGAAACGCGAAAATTATTGCAAATCCTCAAATAGGTCAAGTATTCCACTTTGATGTCTTATTGCAGAAGTGTGTTAAACCCCTTAATGTAACTTTCAATTGTCAACTTTTTTTCAAAAAAAAAAACGTCTGAAGCATTCCTTATAATTCAGAAATTAGCACTTTGAATATCATCATTAAAAAATTTGACGCATAAAGCAACATTAAGATGTAAGACGTTTATGTATAAATAATAATTCTATTCTTATGATAAGTGTTTATTGCAGGTGCGTCTATAAAAAAAAATATGCAGAAGTGTGCAATTTCATACCATATTCCAAGGGTGCAATTAGCTGGTTCAGAAGACTGAAGGTTTGTAAGGTTTCGATACGGTAACAAATGAAACATTGAATTCGAGTATTGGTAAGATTAGAAAATGTTAATTATTCATGCAAAACTGTAGAACATAAACTAAATATGCATCGCAAACATTTCATTTAGGCGGAGCTGGTCGATTTAACGGCGACCTCGGAACATGATTTGCTCTTTATACCAAATGGGTCTTCGGAAATCGATTGAATTAACACCTCCCTGAGTTCTGAACTAAAGTTATTCGCATGTATAAACAAAACACATGAAACATCTTTTTTCTGTAAACCGCTGCCAGACAGTAGTGCTTGGAATAGGTTTATCACACACACTCAAATTTACCTAAATGATGAATACCTTATTCATTCTTTAAATATTCAAATTTTATACTATGTACATTTGTTCGATTTTTGTTTGTATATGACGAGTTGAAAAATGTCAAGCATATCGTTTCGTTACGTTAAATCCTGGGTTGTTACGAAAAAATTTAAAATAGAAAGCCACGAAATCCGCGCAAAGTCGAAAACTAAAACGCGCGAAATCCGCGCAAAAGTTGGAATATGCAACGGGCAATATTCTTAAATATAATTCAAACATCTGCATAAGTTTGTCATATAAACACAATAAATAAGTTCGCATACAACACGTCACTTTGAGAAACCCCATGAAAACGAATTTTTATTCTCCATCTTTTTTCGATGTCCTTAGTTAAATTCTACTCTCTGATGTACGAAAATCTTAAAGTCAAAATAAAATTGCTTACAATTGTGATTTTGAAAGAAGTTATACAAATCTACAGACCATTTTTTTTTTGCTGCAACATCTTCTTGCTCGGCAAGTTTTTTCTCTCGGTAAAAAGAACTTTGAGGTAGGTGATTTCGTCTTTTTATTTTCAGCTTCAATTATTTATCGCCTTCTGATTAGCTTTTGTTTTCTGAGACAGCGCCTTCGTTTGTTGTCAGATTTTATGTCTTTCTTTTCTTACTTATCTTTTATTCTTTTCATTGGAGCAAGAAGAAGCCCATTGGAGCAGTGTTGGCATTATCATTCTCAAAATATCAAAAATCAGTTATTATCGCCGATAATAATTGTTGGTGATTATCACTTACAAAATCATCGCCGAACATCATGAAGAAAATCATTTGATATTCTGAGAATGATATTAGAAAACGATTATCACTTAATATCGGTGTGCGAAATTTTCAAAACATCAAATATCACCGCTGAGTATGGGGGAAATCATCACCAGTTCAATCTCACTTTAGCGATGTTTCGTAAACTCACACATGATTATCATTCAAAAGCATTATCACGATTATCACCCATGCGCGATTTTCACTACCACATGGTGATATTCCGTGAGGTGAGTGTGGTATTGAAAATCAATTTCAACCAAATCTTAACATGCAGTATGATTATTTTTGGAACGGGTGGTGTCGAAAATCGTTGTCTGAAGTTATTTGAAATTGATGATAGTGAATTTCGGTTCGTGAAATTTTATCAAAACCCATGCAATATGGGTATTTTTGGAACGGGTATGATGAGTAGATGTTGAATATCGATGTCTGGAGTCATTTTGAAATCCAACATGGCGGCTCTCGGTTCATGAAAATTCAACTAAACCCATGCAATATGGGTATTTTTGGAACGGGTATGATGAGTAGGTGTTGAATATTGATGTCTGGAGTCATTTTGAAATCCAACATGGCGGCTCTCGGTTCATGAAAATTCAACTAAACCCATGCAATATGGGTATTTTTGGAATGGGTATGATGAGTAGATGTTGAATATTGATGTCTGGAGTCATTTTGAAATCCAAGATGGCGGCTCTCGGTTTATGAAAATTCAACTAAACCCATGCAATATGGGTATTTTTGGAACGGGTATGATGAGTAGATGTTGAATATTGGTGTCTGAAGTCATTTTGAAATCCAAGATGGCGGCTTTCGGTTCATGAAAATTCATCTGAAACCATGCAATATGGGTATTTTTGGAACGGGTATGATGAGTAGATGTTGAATATTGGTGTCTGAAGTGATTTTGAAATCCAAGATGGCGGCTTTCGGTTCATGAAAATTCATCTAAACCCATGCAATATGGGTATTTTTGGAACGGGTATGATGAGTAGATGTTGAATATTGGTGTCTGAAGTCATTTTGAAATCCAACATGGCGGCTCTCGGTTCATGAAAATTCAACTAAACCCATGCAATATGGGTATTTTTGGAACGGGTATGATGAGTAGGTGTTGAATATTGATGTCTGGAGTCATTTTGAAATCCAACATGGCGGCTCTCGGTTCATGAAAATTCAACTAAACCCATGCAATATGGGTATTTTTGGAATGGGTATGATGAGTAGATGTTGAATATTGATGTCTGGAGTCATTTTGAAATCCTAGATGGCGGCTTTCGGTTCATGAAAATTCATCTGAAACCATGCAATATGGGTATTTTTGGAACGGGTATGATGAGTAGATGTTGAATATTGGTGTCTGAAGTCATTTTGAAATCCAAGATGGCGGCTCTTGGTTCATGAAAATTCATCTGAAACCATGCAATATGAGTATTTTTGGAACGGGTACGATGAGTAGATGTTGAATATGGGTGTCTAGAGTCATTTTGAAATCCAACATGGTGGCTCTCGGTTCATGAAAATTCAACTAAACCCATGCAATATGGGTATTTTTGGAACCGGTATGATGAGTAGATGTTGAATATGGGTGTCTAGAGTCATTTTGAAATCCAACATGGCGGCTCTCGGTTCATGAAAATTCAACTAAACCCATGCAATATGGGTATTTTTGGAATGGGTATGATGAGTAGATGTTGAATATTGGTGTCTGAAGTGATTTTGAAATCCAAGATGGCGGCTTTCGGTTCATGAAAATTCATCTAAACCCATGCAATATGGGTATTTTTGGAACGGGTATGATGAGTAGATGTTGAATATTGGTGTCTGAAGTCATTTTGAAATCCAAGATGGCGGCTCTTGGTTCATGAAAATTCATCTGAAACCATGCAATATGAGTATTTTTGGAACGGGTACGATGAGTAGATGTTGAATATGGGTGTCTAGAGTCATTTTGAAATCCAACATGGTGGCTCTCGGTTCATGAAAATTCAACTAAACCCATGCAATATGGGTATTTTTGGAACCGGTATGATGAGTAGATGTTGAATATCGATGTCTGGAGTCATTTTGAAATCCAACATGGCGGCTCTCGGTTCATGAAAATTCAACTAAACCCATGCAATATGGGTATTTTTGGAACGGGTATGATGAGTAGATGTTGAATATTGGTGTCTGAAGTTATTTTGAAATCCAAGATGGCGGCTTTCGGTTCATGAAAATTCATCTGAAACCATGCAATATGGGTATTTTTGGAACGGGTCTGATGAGTAGATGTTGAATATTGGTGTCTGAAGTGATTTTGAAATCCAAGATGGCGGCTTTCGGTTCATGAAAATTCATCTAAACCCATGCAATATGGGTTTTTTTTGGAACGGGTATGATGAGTAGATGTGTAATATCGATGTCTAGAGTTCAAGATGGTAGATGTTGCTGTTTAAATGCATTAGAAAATATGGGAAATAATCGTAAATTTAATTTAGAAAATCGCCAATGAGATATTTAGTACAAAAGGCATATGAAATAACTTATTATTAACGTTTTAATTAAACAACACAACGGTCAGGCTCACGAAAAAAATTATAGTTTTAGTAAATGTAGTAAAAAATATTTTAACTTTTATGACACATTTCACAATAAATATGTATGCATTTACATATTAAAATCTTTCAGTTCTAAAGCTATTTTTGGTATAAGATCTGAGTTCAACTTCAACACCATCAAATCTTGTATTTTTTTGTCTCCCAAGCGTTGGCGATGATCGGTAAGTACAAGTTTTAATGCACTGAACGCGCGTTCTACTGTTACCTGAGTAGATGGGGCAGAAAGAACCACCATCGCCAAAAGATACATCTCTGGTCTTCTGAGCTTTTCACCGACCCAAAAGTGCAATACATTGAAAATTTCTTTATGTTGAAGCGCATCATAACACTGGATTGTTGACGAGGACGAAGGTTCATTAGTGCACTGATGATGGTAAATACTCGGAATTGCAATCGGAACCTTTGGACGGAATTCCAATTCTTTGATTAGTTGGAATATTTTGTCATTTTCTGACTTAAGCTCCGGAACTTCAAAATTTGTTGAATCTTTTTGAAAGTATTCGTTTAAATACTCATCAATAAAACTTGTCTTAGGAAGTGGATATTCTTGCTCATATTTTATCTCTGTATGATTGTTCAATTGTTCGAGCCGTTTCCACAGTTCGAGTAGGTAGCACTATAAATGTATAATATGCAATTTAAAATTTTTTACACTTTATTTGTAAACAAATAATACCTGAATGCCAGCTTACATGCCGAATAAAATTGCCATGGACTAGTTTTTCTTGTGAATAAGTACATTCTCGGCTCGCGATACATTTAAATTTACCATCCGTGGTCGATTCAATTGCCTTCATGATTTTATCTTGTAATTTACTCATTTTTATTTAACAATCCAACAATAACTGTCTAGTTCGAAAACTTCCTAATGGTAAAAACAATCATAACAAATTGTTTGCGCTTGTTTCACACAACTACAATATAGAACTACGTAGAAATGATGAAAGCAAAATTTGCCGAGATCAAATGGAAAAGCACACGAATATACATAGCCGATCAACAGCGTTGCCGGGCTTGTTTTATCAATTTAATGTTCAATAAATCGCTTTTAGAGTCGTTGATTTACCAACTTAAAATAACAAAGAATACAGGGAATATTTTCAATTTCCGTTTGAGATGTCAGTGATTACAGTGTGTAACGTCGCTACTTTATAAATACCACTCAATTAGTGTTAAACTTTAAGTCTATGTTGCACTTTAAGATGCACAGATATGCTACTTTAACACATCAATTCGAACTCCTAATGCAGGTCGAAAATGGAACTTTCATTATTAATACATGAGAGATTTTCAGAATTATTCTTTCACTAAAAGCTTAATATTTTTAACTTTTAGCATCACTGTCTCTCAATAAGCCCGATGGCAACTCCAGCAAGTTTTTTGTACCCAACATCTCGGGCGATCGGTGGTCAATCAGAGCGCTCAAAATATAGTAAACAAACAATCGAGCACGAAAAGATGAGCAACAATCTGAATTTCGGTATCATGGCGAATAAATTCGGAAAGGTAATCTGTGAAGGAGTCTCATTAACAGGACTGAATCATTCAGTAATAGCCGTTCAACCGAGAAGGTTGTGTATAGAAGCGTACAGTTTAATAACGCTGGTTAGTTTACACGCGTTAAATACGACAACGGTTGAACTACAGGTAGAGACCTGTTGGCAGCAGCCGTTAAAACGTAAAATCGTGCTGCATAAGAGAGCCCTAGTGCTGGGCCAAGCTGGTGAAGGAAACAACAAAGGGCGTTTCCCAAGCTCTACCCAGGCCACAATATACAGCCACAAGTGCTGAGCAGGAGAGTGCAAAGGCACATTGAAGAAGAAGAGTGCAAAGGCACACAGAAGCAGGAGAGTGCAAAAGCACACCGGTGCGAAGGCACTTCGGTGCAGAAGCATATCGGTGCGGAGCACAAGGAAGAAGGAGACAAGACAACTCGGTCTTTCCACTGCCATACAACACGCAGGTATACACCGGTGACCTGCGCTGGTTGCAGCTGGCGAAGACAAAAGTAAATCGGAAATCGAGTGGTGCTGGATGTCAGGTAGCAGTAGCATCACATCCAACAATCAGCATCCAACAAGAACATCTAGAGCAACGAGGATCTACACGGCAGTGCAACGGAGATAGACAACAATTTCAAGGTAGAAGTTTTTTCTTTTCCTTTTGATTGAGTACTGTGTAGTGTTGGTTTCATTTGTTATTTTAAAGTTTGATTAAAAAATTTTTAATGTGATGGATGAATCCATGGACGTAAATCCTAGCATGAATCCTATACCCCCACGAACGAAAAAATATCAGGAGAGCTCTTCTGGGCCTTGGATAGTCTTTTTTAGACGTATATCAAAGCCATTAAACATTTACCAAATTTCTAAAGGTTTGACATCACGATACTCTTCAATCAAAGAGATCATAAAAGTAAATAACGATAAAATTCGTGTTGTGGTAAATAATTTGAAACACGCGAATGATATTGTCTCTTCGGAACATTTCATTAAAGAGTATAAAGTTTACATACCCTCCAAAGATGTCGAAATTGACGGTGTTGTTACCGAAGCGAGTCTTTCGGTAGATGATTTACTCAAGCATGGTGTTGGTCGTTTCAAGAACTCTATGCTTGAGGGTGTGAAAATACTGGAGTGCAAACAACTGTACTCAGTAGTTTATGAAGAGGGAAAAAAAGTTTATCGCCCATCAGACTCGTTTCGAGTGACATTTGCCGGATCTGCGTTGCCGTCCCATGTCTATGTCGATAAAATTCGCCTCCCTGTTCGGCTTTTTGTTCCAAATGTAATGAATTGTACGAACTGCAAAAAATTCGGACACACAGCTACTTACTGTAGCAATAAACCAAAATGTATTAAGTGTGAAGGACCTCATAAAGATAATGATTGCAACAAGGAAATTGAAAAATGTATTTATTGTGGGAATAGTCCTCTTGATGATATTTCAGTATGCACTGCATTTAAAGTGCACAAAGACAAAATTAAGCTTTCTTTAAAAGCACGATCTAAGCGCACATATGCAGAAATGCTTAAAACGGTCATTGATGTCCCCCCTTTGGAAACCGAAAACGGGTTTTCAAATCTAGAGGAAACAGAGGACTCTGACTCTGACGAAAATAGTGAAGGTAATTCGTTTATCACTACCCAAGGGTCAGTTAAGAGAAAGAAGTCTTCTTCCAAATTACGAAAAAAGACACCTAAAGTTTCATCTTCAAAAAAAGATCCCCGTGTTAAACAAAAAAAAGTCAAAACCAAAGACTGTGCCTCCTGGTTTGTCAAATTCACAAACCAATCCAGGATCTAGCACAGAAAAAGGTAATAATCCTGTGGGCTCCATTTCACAGCCACCAACAGGATTACTGAAGTTTTCGGAAATTGTTGAATGGATTTTCTCAGCATTCAATATATCTGAACCCTTAAAGACCCTCATAATGGCATTCCTTCCAATAGCTAGAAATTTTTTGAAGCAGTTATCAGCTCAATGGCCAATTGTCTCAGGTTTTGTATCTTTTGATGGATAATTTATCACCCGCCGCAAATGATACAATCACTGTCCTGCAGTGGAATTGTCGAAGCATCATGCCAAAACTTGATTCATTTAAAATTTTATTGCAAAGTCAAAAATGTGATGTATTTGCTTTATGCGAAACATGGCTTACTTCAAACATAGCTTTAAATTTCAATGATTTTAACATTATACGTCTCGATAGAGACTCTCCGTATGGTGGAGTGCTTTTGGGAATTAAGAAATGCTATTCCTTTTATAGATTAAACATCCCTTCAACTTCTAGTATAGAAGTTGTTGCTTGCCAAATAAACATTAAAGGCAAAGATATTTGCATAGCTTCGGTTTATATTCCTCCAAAAGCACAAGTTGGACAGCGACAGCTTAATGAAATGGTTGAAGCCCTTCCTGCTCCACGATTGATTCTGGGGGATTTAAATTCGCACGGAATGATGTGGGGTTCCGTTTACAATGATAGCAGATCATCTTTAATACAAAACATTTGTGACAATTTTAGCATGACGGTATTAAATATGGGTAGCATGACACGGATCCCAAGACCTCCTGCACGCCCAAGTGCATTAGATCTATCTCTTTGCTCAACATCAATTCGACTAGATTGCACCTGGAAAATATTGCCTGATTTACACGGTAGCGATCATTTACCAATCATCATCTCAATTAGCTGCAACAAATGTATTGCTAATTCAGCTAGTATTCCATATGATTTGACAAAAAATATCGACTGGATTAAATACCAAAGTAGAATCTCTAGTATTTTGAATTCAATGAAAGAGCTCCCTCCACTTGAAGAATATGACTTCCTCATTTGTTCGATTCTGGAGGCAGCAGAACAATCCCAAACTAAACGCTTTCCTGGGCCAACGACTAACAGAAGGCCTCCCAACCCCTGGTGGGACAAAGAGTGCTCAGAGGCTAAACTCGCAAAACAAAATGCTTGCAAGTCGTTTCTAAAACGGGGAGGAAGAACTCCTCAGAATTTTGAAAAACTTATGGTTTTAGAAACCAAGTACAAGAGCATACTTCGAGCCAAAAAATGTAGCTATTGGAGACATTTTGTCGAAGGTTTGTCAAGAGAAACCTCAATGAGCACTCTTTGGAATACGGCCAGACGAATGAGGAATCGTAACGTGGGCAATGAGAGTGATGAATACTCGAACCGATGGATATTTGACTTTGCTAGGAAAGTTTGCCCAGATTCTGTTCCTACGCAAAGCATTATACGGGAATCTCCTCCAAATAATGGTTTTATTAATAACCCATTTTCAATGATGGAATTTTCTATAGCACTCTTGTCTTGTAACAATAACGCCCCTGGGTTGGACAGAATTAAATTCAACTTGGTGAAGAATCTGCCCGACCTCGCAAAAAGACGTCTGTTGGAATTGTTCAACAAGTTTCTTGAGCAAAATATTGTTCCGCCTGACTGGAGACAAGTGAAAGTTATCGCCATTCAAAAGCCGGGGAAACCAGCTTCCAATCACAACTCATATAGACCCATTGCAATGTTGTCCTGCATCAGAAAATTGTTCGAAAAAATTATTCTACGACGTCTCGACACTTGGGTCGAGACGAACGGTTTGTTGTCAGATACTCAGTTTGGCTTCCGTAGAAATAAAGGGACGAATGATTGCCTTGCATTACTTTCGTCTGACATCCAAATTGCCTTCGCTCAAAAACAACAAATGGCATCTGTATTTTTAGACATTAAAGGAGCATTTGATTCAGTTTCCATTGATGTTCTTTCAGACAAGCTCCACCAACATGGACTTCCAGCGGTTATAAATAATTATTTGCACAACCTTTTTTCAGAGAAGTGCATGTATTTTTCACATGGCGATTTGGCAACATTCAGAATTAGCTACATGGGTCTCCCGCAAGGCTCATGCCTCAGTCCGCTCCTCTATAATTTTTATGTGAATGACATTGACAGCTGTCTACGAACCCCATGTACACTAAGGCAATTGGCAGATGATGGCGTGGTTTCAGTTACTGGGCCCAAAGCTATTGATCTGCATAAACCATTGCAAGATACCTTAGATAACTTGTCCGTTTGGGCTGTTCATCTGGGTATCGAATTCTCTGCGGAGAAAACAGAGTTAGTCGTCTTTTCAAGAAAGCATGATCCCGCGCAGCTTCAGCTCCATATGATGGGAAGAATGATCCAACAGGTTTTAACTTTTAAATACCTCGGGGTGTGGTTTGATTCCAAATGCACGTGGGGAGGACACATTAGGTATCTGATAACGAAATGCCAACAAAGAGTAAATTTTCTTCGAACAATAACAGGATCTTGGTGGGGTTCTCATCCGCAAGATCTAATAAAATTGTATCAAACAACGATACTTTCAGTGATGGAATATGGATGCGTTTGTTTTCGTTCCGCTGCAAACTCTCATTTTATCAAACTTGAGCGAATTCAGTACCGTTGTTTGCGAATTGCCTTAGGCTGGATGCATTCGACACATACAATGAGTCTTGAAGTTCTGGCGGGAGTTCTTCCATTAAAAGATCGATTTTGGGAGCTTTCATCACGCCTGCTAATAAGATGTGAGGTGCTGAATCCCATGGTAATTAATAATTTCGAACGACTAGTCGAGCTTCGATCTCAAACAAAATTTATGACAGTATATTTTAACCATATGTCACAGGAAATCAACCCTTCAAGATATATTCCTATCCGTGTCAGCATCCTAAGTGCCCCTGACTCAACTTTATTTTTCGATACATCCATGCAGCGTGAAGTGCGTGGAATCCCGGATCATCTACGCTCGACGGAAATCCCAAAAATATTTTCAAGTAAGTTCAGGCATATTGACTCTGAGAAAATGTTTTACACGGACGGATCGCGAATTGAAGAAGCGACAGGGTTTGGTATGTTCAACAATAATGTTTCGGCCTCATTTAGGCTTCAAGAACCTGCATCTGTTTATATAGCAGAGCTAGCAGCAGTTCATTATAGTTTGAGTGTAATCGTCACATTATATCCAAACCATTATTTCCTCTTCACAGATAGTCTGAGTGCAATTGAAGCCATTCGCTCAATCGCTGCTGGCAAAAATGAACCGTTTTTCTTGGGTAAAATAAAACAGTGTCTGAACGACATATTGAATAATAATTATCTAATCACTATAGTCTGGGTCCCGGCTCATTGCTCCATTCCAGGCAATGAAAGAGCCGATAATTTAGCCAAACGTGGTGCTATTGAAGGTGAAATTTATGAACGACCGATTGCTTTCAACGAATTCTATAGTTCGTCTCGCCAAAGAACACTTGCCAGCTGGCAAGCATCTTGGGATAGAGATGATCTGGGTCGGTGGATGCACTCAATTATTCCGAAAATATCGACAAAGGCATGGTTCAGGGGACTGGATGTGAGTAGGGATTTCATTCATGTGATGTCCAGACTCATGTCCAATCACTACACGTTAGATGCACATCTCCTTCGAATTGGGCTCTCCGAGACTAATCATTGTGCTTGCGACGAAGGTTATCGGGATATTGATCATGTCGTTTGGACATGCGTGGAGTATCGTGATGTCAGATCTCAACTAATAAATTCTTTGCGTACCCAAGGTAAACTATCCAATATCCCAGTTCGAGACATTCTTGCTTGTCGTGACCTTTCATACATGAAACTTATTTATCATTTCATAAAGAAAATTGGAGTTTCAATTTAATAAAGGCCCCTTTTAAGACTTAGTTCTGATCCCAGCTGCGTCCATGAGTTCAACCAATAGCTAAATTAGAATAAAAATTATGTAATGATACAAACAAACTCGAAACAGTTTATGAAATTGTCAACAAAATGTCTGAAAATAACAGCTTATTTTATAATTTATAGAAGTTAATCGTTTGGTTCAAATAATATTTCCGAGTAGATTTCATAATTAATGACGAGTTACCTAAGATGATATATAAGCTATAAGAGAATATGTTTTAATAAATTCAAAACGTTGTGACCATGTTAGAATTAAATTAGGATAAGAATATTATGTAAAAGTGATGCTACGGCGAAGAAAAACTTATGTAAACTGCCTTAAGAAATAAACGTATTTATGGAAAAAAAACAGGACTGAATAAATAATTGCTCAGTTTACTTAGTCATATAAAAGTTTTGTGTAAGCCACTCTTCTTTATTGTTTTGATTTTTGCCGAAAGATGCAGACCACAGTAACATGGCCTCCCGCCAGGAGGCCGGGTGGCAAGCAGTTTAGTAACATTTCATTTCAAATGAATTTGAATCGATACAGCCAAACAGCCAGCAGTTAAAAGTTTCTCAGTCATCATACACGCATCTCTCGTTCACGCACTGAATGAATAGTACATTCGATCCACTTTAAATTAGAACGCACAATCTGTCATTCGATGGCTTGAATTCAGATATATGCCTATCAATTGAATTAAAGAGCATCTTTCATGGGTGAATATTTTACTTGGCTTATTGGCATTTTACCACAAATTTGATTACCAGCTGTAACACTTATTAAAACGATGATCCTTCTGTAATTTTTCATGTCTGCAGTTGTGATTTGCATTGTTTTTTTCGTTTAATTTATAAAGCAAATATGTATATATATATATATATATATATATATATATATATATATATATATATATATATATATATATATATATATATATATATATATATATATATATATATATCAGCAATAAAAATATACTACGAAAGTAAGAAAATTGTTTGAAGTGATAGATTAAACATAGCAAATCTTCGAAAATATGTATAATTGGATTGTGTTAGTTTTCAATCGCCAAACATTTGGTTGGCAGCAACCAATTTGATGTCAACAATTCGACTACCAGAATGCTCAACAAACGAGTTCCTTACTTTTCCCAAGCTTTAGAACAGTAGTATTGGTTCAAGTGCAATATTTGCAGAACTGTCGATGATAAATTTTTGATAGTGATTTTTAAATAAATGTTTGCTTTCGCACAATGAATTCAAATCTACAATACCGTCTCGAAGTGTTGCAATAATTTTTCAAAGAAAATTGTCCGTTTTTATCCGAAATTTGAAAAAAATTACCTCTATAAACAAACGGTAAGTAATGTCGGAAACATTACTGCAAAATCGACGTTGATGCGCAATAGCCTGCACAGTTGTCTTCTAGTAGACCTACAAGCTTATGAAATTAGAATTTAGAGATGCAGATTATAGCGACAAAATTACAAGGTTGTGTAGCAGATACTACCAATCACGGTGACGTTTAATATTTTCAATTCACACTTAATGCCTTTTAATATATAGTAAATGGTTAATTGATGAGTGTTACTTGCCGCTAGATGACACTCAACTCCTGAAAAAGTTAAAACTCCGTGGTTTTCACTTCAATTTTGGTGGGTAAAACACGGTGATAGATTGCATTCACGAGAATAAAATACCAACACCAAAAAAGAACTTTCATGCACTGTCCACCCTTCTGGCATCAGTTGTAGTTTCTTTCCTCTTTCAAATTCATCATTTCTCCGTTTTAAACAACAAAAATATTGAATGCAACACTGGAACCTGCAGAAAAATCCGACCGAAACACAGCGAAACAACGCAGAGCAACAAAGAAATACAATCGCACGCGACGAGCGTTCTACACAAACTAAGTTCAAATTTTTCGAAAAATTTTCATAAACTAGAAGTTCACATTTTGGATATCAAAATGACTCCAGACATCGATAATCGACACCTACTCATCATACCCGATCCAAAAATACCCGTATTGCATGGGTTTAGATGAATTTTCATGAACCGAGAGCCGCCATCTTGAATTTTAAAAGCTCCAGACATCGATATTCAACATCTACTCATCATACCCTTTCCAAAAATACCCATATTGCATGGGTTTAGTTGAATTTTCATGAACCGAGAGCCGCCATCTTGGATTTCAAAATGACTCCAGACATCAATATTCAACACTTACTTATCATACCCGTTCCAAAAATACCCATATTGCATGAGTTTAGATGAATTTTCATGAATCGAAAGCCGCCATCTTGGATTTCAAAATGACTCCAGACACCAATATTCAACAGCTACTCATCATACCCGTTCCAAAAATACCCATATTGCATGGGTTTAGTTGAATTTTCATGAACCGAGAGCCGCCATCTTGGATTTCAAAATGACTCCAGACATCAATATTCAACACCTACTCATCATACCCGTTCCAAAAATACCCATATTGCATGGGTTTAGATGAGTTTTCATGAACCGAAAGCCGCCATCTTGGACTTCAAAATGGCTCCAGACACCAATATTCAACATCTACTCATCATACCCGTTCCAAAAATACCCATATTGCATGGTTTCAGATAAATTTTCATGATCCGAAAGCCGCCATCTTGGATTTCTAAATTACTCCAGACATCGATATTCAACATCTACTCATCACACCCGTTACAAAAATACCCATATTGCATGGGTTTAGTTGAATTTTCATGAACCGAGAGCCGCCATCTTGGATTTCAAAATGACTCCAGACATCGATATTCAACATCTACTCATCATACCCGTTCCAAAAATACCCATATTGCATGGGTTTAGATGAATTTTCATGATCCGAGAGCCGCCATCTTGGATTTCAAAATGACTCCAGACATCGATATTTAACATCTACTCATCATACCCGTTTCAAAAATATCCATATTGCCATGGGTTTAGATGAATTTTTACGAACCGAATTTCACTATCAACAATTTCAAATGACTTCAGACATCGAGATTCGATACCACCCATTCCAAAAATAATCATACTGCATGATAAGATTTGGTTGAAATTGATTTTCAAAACCTCACTCACCTCATTGAATATCACCATGTGATAGTGAAAATCTTTGCATGGCTGATAATTTTGAGAATGATTTTCAATGATGATAATTTATAATCATGTGTGAGTTTACGAAACATCACTATGGTGATATTGGACTGGGTGTGATATTTTCCATACTCACTTCGAGTGATCACAATTATCATTGATATTGTAGATAGTGATAATCGCTGTCGAAAATCGCGCATGATTTTCTGCAGCGGTGAGATTTGATTATTTGATATTTTCGCAACACTGCATTGGAGTTAATTTCTGTCAAGCTTGCTCTCCAGCAGGTAATGATACATTTCCTTAAATTCTCTTCAAATCAAAGCTCAGTTTAACCACCGTCAGTTGATCTCTTGAAGTAACAAAATATCTCTTTCAAGAGTGTGAGAGCGGCCTTCAAATGAGGTTTATGTAAAAATTGGAATTGGTTTACGATAATGTATTTCTATCGATATGCTGACAGTTAGTGGCCATAAATTTCATTTTCATCTGATATCATTCAATTGAAAATGAAGTTTTACCGCACTGGTAGAGATACAATAAAATTATAAATGGTCCAAGGTGACTTCCTTGAGATAATCCAGATGTTACATCAAATGGTGAGGTTGCACAGTCTCCTATTTTCACTACCACTTCATGACCAGTTAGATATTATTGATGTCAGTTCGAAAGTGATCCGTTAAAACCCAGTCTACTTAACTTGGAGATCGTTATGTGATTATTGATTTTGTCGAACGCAGCAGCCAAATCGGTGTACATTGAATCTACTTTTAGTCGTGTTTGTAAAGAAGGTACGATAAAGGAAATGTAAGTTACTAAGTTTTGGGAAGTTGCACGCTTTGGCATGAATCCATTATGAGTCTCAGATATGTAGTCAGAGCAACTATGTGTTATAAAATCTAGAACTATAATTTCAAACAGCTTCAATGCCGCGTAAAGCAGCAATTCCACGATCCGCGATTTTTATTACACACAACATTTGTGAACATATTATCGAAGAATAACATTCTATTTATTACGTTCTTTGCATTATTGAATGTGTTTTCACTGAGACGATATCTTCCATCAGACATCAATATCTTTGAGTGCAAAAGCGAAACGTTAATTATAGTTTTATCAAGGTGAAAACTCACCAATTCGGCCAGCTTGACCAATTTCTGAAACGTTCGCCCATCTTTAATTTTTTGGTGTTTCATAAAACTCATAAGCTTCAAAAATTTGCAAAGAACTTATTTGATGTTTCTTGAAATTCGCGCAAAATCCGCGCCATCGCATCAAAATCTGAGCCGAAACCGCGCTTAATCCGCGAAATCCGCGATAACCGCGCGACCGTAACAACCCTGTAATTCTGAATAACCCTACGTTTCGTCTTTGACTCGCCAGTACAAAACAGTTTAGCTAATGCAAATGAGCCAATAAGTAACCCAATATATCAAATTTGCTCATGCTACATTTTTATTTTAAAATACCGACCACTTTGAAGCGTTCGGATATTCAAATTACGACCAAATTTTACCAAAAACTAGGACAAAAAATCTAAGCGTGTATACTGTCGATCAATCAAAAACCGCGGTTATGTGGTTATAAGAATGTTCGGTGTAACGAAATAAATCTTTAGGTATAAAACCTTCTTCGTACATTCGGTTACGAACTGGTCCTCCGTTGGTTCTAAGGTGACCGTTTCTAGTAATCACCTCATATACTTTATTCAAAAGTGAGAGTGAAATCTGCTGTCTTTGGCCTGCCTCTAAGGGTAAGATTAAAATATGTGCATTCGCTCCAACTTTTCGTGGGGCTATAACATCAGCATCGCACAATTGGGGAACTATTTTTGCAACGTAAATCTTTCTTAGAGCCGGAGCGAGCACATTATATTCTTTTTCAAGGTTATAGAGGTTTCAACCTTAAGATTATTCGCTTCTTCGGACCAGAAAAACTTTCTGATTATATATGCGGGGTTGGGAATCGAACCCAGGTGGGCTGCGTGAAAGGCGTCGACTTACCCATCACACTATAGCCGGCCCACATTATATTCTATTTTATCAATATTCATCGATTCAAAGTCGACATGGCGACTTTACTAATGAGATGAATATTGGTACAATAACTAGAAGTTTTTCCGGGATTACAATTGTTAAAACTTAGACTACACGGATAAAACTTCATTGACGCTACCATGATTCAAAATCATGAAATCATGAAACATGGCTATCGTGAATAATAAGGTATGACTTCATGCGCAAAATGACTGCTATCACGAACAATTACCAACACCAGCAAAGGATTTTTATCCGTGTATAACCAATAGCCGATGCAATATGAAAATAAAAGATCAACTCAATACAAAATAGTCAATTAAATAGGATAATTAAAGTTGCGCTTATATATAAAACCATTTACAATCTGCGTGATCCATCCAGTTCGCTTTTGTTTCTCGTTCTACACTGTCAAAAGCAGATTTCGGAGAGGGAAACTCTAACAAATAACCGTTGCCTGGGAACAAATTTATTTTATTCTTGATCGCGCTAACGTCAAATGTTCGGTTCAAAAAGAAGCCTAGAAAAGGAAAAATAAAAAAAATGCAATTCTTAAAAAACGCATTCGTTTTTTCTCCGATGCACATTGTTTCTAGAGTGCTTATTCTTGTTCTAAAAAATTCGATCAAGAGTTTCTGTAAGATCGTGTCCCAAACCCGGTTATTACCCATTAATCATACTTCATTCTACGCGGTACAAACAAAACAACTGCGTGAGCAAGTTAACCTTGTCAGCACCGTTATTACATTTGACTCGCAGCTCAGATATTAGCCGGCGCCAACCGTAAGTTTGGTGTGGAGTAAATATGTTTCCGTTTTCATCGTAACACTATAGTTAATCAGGTAACCGAGGGTGTGTGCTTCAATTTCTACGATAATGAAAGAGTTACCTATTCGATTAACATCTTACATCAAAATTGCTATTTTTTAATATTCTCTTTGCTATCTGCTGCGTGGTGAAATCGTATCATAATTAGCAGCACACACCTCCAATTGGCGTGGATCAAAATAAGCTTAAAAAAGTAAACAAAACCATTCCACGAACACCAATCGTTATCTCACTGTAGCGCGATGATGCTAGACCAAAATTCAGTGGGTCATCTCTGCAGAGGAAATAATCATCGATTCGATTGAAATAATAAGATTGACAAACAGCCTACTAGATGAAATTGCATCCGTTACTTTGAAAACAAGGCGGTAGCGGACACTCGCTGCCAATACATTGACATAATACAGTGGGTTAATCATAATCCGTTAAAATTTTTTGAAAAACCTGTTTTAGAAATGCTATGAAACGAGCGAATGTAGATCATTGCATTTGATCTTCGTTTCGCTTCAATGGTATTACGACATTTGACATTTGAATATTGAAACACAGTTTTTTTTGTTTATAACGATTGGTATCAGATATTGTTTGAAACCATTATAAATTACCAAAATTATTTCACTGGATTATTTCAGGAGATATCTGCAATTGATATGTTGGGATTTGTTCCTTTGTTACCCCGAGCCGGTAGATCCGGTTTGGCTAACCAAGATTTACAGCAACTTACTGTACCAACTCTCACAATGACACAACACTCAATCAAAAATTCATCAGGAAACTGTTAATTTTGCTTTCGAAGCTTAACCGGATGGAACGGTTTACTGGCTGGTAGATAATAGTTTGTTGATGAGAGAAAAAACAGACGGTTCGGCACAAGTTTTCACCTTTCATTTACCGCGATGTACATCTTGTAGAAATAATGTCAAGTGGTGTGAGCTGAGATGGACGATTCCTCCGCTTGGCTCAGATTGTGAATATGGCTAACTGATGGTTTCGTTAGTCATTCGGACAACAATTTATGGTGTGATACACCGAAAAGCTTGTACTTTTTACTGCTAAGTCGTTGTTAATGAGGCGAATTCTCAGGCTTGTCCCACAATAGTTGTAGATCAATTCAATTAAAACCACCACTTTTTGTTGATTCATACATTTTGAAACATTTACCCAATACGCGATGAAAATGACGATTACAATCATCAAATTTGACTAATAATTCTTATCTATACCAACGAGACCGATCGTTTCCTCGCTAGTGTTCCATCGTTCAGGTAAACCATCACATTTCACACGAACACAAGACAACCGATCGCACATGCCGACGCGCCGGTTACGACTCGTTGGTTGCGAGGCTCGTTTCGGCTTCGAACCGTACCTCTTTTAATGGGCGCGTAATGGCCGGCTACTTCCGATCTGCATATCAAATTGCAATTTTCGATCCAACCACACATGGATGACGTGATCATCGTCGTGAATTACGGAGCTAGCGTTACCGCGCTAATTCGCTTCTAACGATAAAAAAAGGTAAATATATGCCTATAGCGATAGGAATCAGCCGCAGGTTGGCACATTTCTGATTATGAAATCAGTTTGTGACGGTTAAACTACTTTCGATCTTTGTCTCAAGCCGTGCCTGTTTTATCACGTTCTCAAGACTAATTCATTCAATTATTGAGCAAGTTGTGTTTTTATTAAATCAAGTCAGATTTGAATACTAATAACAAGACAACATAAAGTTTGACAAAATTTTAAGCGGCAGAGAGTATTTAAGACTAGATAAAAAAAAGTACGGGTGTGTAATGTCAGAGACATAACTGGATGTCGTGAATACGAATATGACACGCTTTATTTATGCTTCCGAATTCGAATTGGTAGTTCATCGATTGTTTGAATTGTGCAACTTTCCCCTCTTTCATTACTAGAAATTTACAGATTAGTTACATTCAACGCAATTAAATATTATGAAATAAGCAGTATAGTTCTTTATAATAAAAAAAATGGTGACGATTTGAGTTAGTTCAGCACGCAGACTAAATTCTAAACCCATATTCCAGAATTAAGCTCTAAAACATGAAGACGATTTTTCGCCATGACTACCAGAATGGGTGTTATAGAGTACAGTAAAGTAAATTTCCGCATAATTCTTTAGGAGTATTATTATGGTTCTAAAAAGAACCGAATAGAAGAAGTCTGGAATAAAGAACTGGATCCTGAGTTCAAGAACTAAATTTAGAACCAATAACAGACTCAGAATCCAGTTTCAATCCTAGAATTGCAATTTCGAAACTCAAATTAGTTCCGGAATACAGTTCCAGAATACAGTTTCAGCACGCAGGCTCTGAATTCTAAACCTATATTGCGGAACTAAAATCTGAAAATTGAACTTCTCGTTACGACTACCGAAAACCAAATGATGGCAGGTGCTCTCTCCGTCGCTGCTGGTTTGACTCCCGCGATAGCAGTCTTCTCGCCTTGATGGCCAGCAAGCGAATGAAAGTTGCTACCTGAGCGTTTGAGGTTTTAACCACGCAGAAGGCGCTCTCTCCGTCGCTGCTGGTTGATGGTTTAACTCTCGCGATGGCAGTCTGCTCGCCTTGAAGGCCAGCAAGCGAATGAAAGTTGCTACCTGAGCGTTTGAGGTTTTAACCACGCAGAAGGCGCTCTCTCCGTCGCTGCTGGTTGAAGGTTTAACTCCAACGACGTCTGCTTCTATCGAACGCACGAGAAGAAATGATCGATTTTCACCACGGTTCCCCTTTTATACGCATTCAGTTGAAGATATGTGCCTGACTACCTCAAAATCGTCGTCCTTGCGCGAAAAACCCAAGCGAAAGTAAAGAGTTTTCCGCATTATTTTGAAATTTTGAGAAAACTTAATTTTTGTGTTGTTTGTGGTTATCTCACACTGTTCAAAATATTATCCTAAATTCCTGATCATATTTTTGATGAAATGGTGAAAGAATTATGTTGCTACCATTAATACAAGTCGAGATATTCACGATTAAGTTCTGCCCATTTTTCCATATGGCTAATTTTGAAAAGGCACCCCATAGTAAAGTAAGTCGTATTCACGACAAAAATACTAAACAGATTCGGAGCAATTATCCGACACCGACGAAGCTAGGTGAAAATATCGTTCAAGAAACGAATATTGATTAATTAAAACGCTTTCCTTGTATAAAAAAATTGCGGCACAATTTTAAATTAAATGTCTTAAGATGCCATAAAAAGATCCTGTTTTTCATTCGGATCCAACTTTCGGTTCCGGAGATACAGGGAGGAGTTTTAAATCCAAGATTATTTTGTCTTTCTCTATAAAAAAGATAGTAAAAATGATGGAAAACCTGACATTTGATCGGAGCTCCGAAAAAGCTTAGTGTTATATATCATTCGAATCAGCTCGACGAGATCGGAAAATGTCTGTGTCTGCATCTTTAAAAAATCCTTCTTACCGCTCAATCAATCTCGGAGATGGCCCAACCGATATAAACAAGCTTACGCGGGTAGAAAAGATTTGCAAACTAAAGATTGTCCCAGAAAGTATGGACGCAACCAAAAACCGCTGCCAATTCGCAATAGTTCAGAATCTGTCAATTTTTATGGCTGCGTCCTGTTGTTTACACTCTTCTCTAACCACTTGTGCAGTTGTTTATTCGTTTTCATTAGTTTGTTTCGACTTTCAGCAGAACAACGTCGAAAAATTGTGTACAGAACGCGGACTGTCACTGAGAAATATAGCAGAAATGGAAGGAGTAAGTGAAAAGGCCGTGCGAAACGCAATCAGGAAGTTCGGTAAGGATAACACCTTTGAGGATAAACCGAAAACGGATTGAAAAAAAGGTCCTGCTAACCCTCAGTTGGATAAACGTATACTGAAGGCGTTCGAGCAAATGGAGTAGGTTTCAGTTCGGGATGTGGCCAAAAAAGTGGGCACTTCGAAGTCAAAAGTTCTTCGTGCTAAAGAACGTTTGAATCTTCGAACCTATAAGAAGCAGAAAAAACCAAAACGTAGTCCGAAACAAGAAGCATCGATCAGGCCGAGGGTTCGAAATCTGTACAATACGATTCTTGCTGGAAATTTGAATTGCATAATCATGGACGACGAAGCCTACGTGAAACTCGAATACAAATCCTTGCCGGGACCACAATATTATACGGTGCGAGAAGGGCAAGTGTTAAACCAGTCCGAGACATCGATTGAAGTCGAAAAATTTGGTAAGAAAGCTAGCAATTTGTAGCTGCGGTAAGATTTCGAAACCCTTCATCACCACTGCTTCAATGAACAGCGAAATATACATCAAGGAATGTTTACAAAAACGACTTCTACCCATGAATCGAAGCCACAATGATCCTGTTGTCTTCTGGCCAGATCTTGCTTCTTGCCACTACTCGAGATCAACGGTAGAATGGTATACTACCAAAAATGTGACTTTCGTCCCAAAAGACATGAATCCACCAAATTGCCCACAACTTCGACCAATTGAGGAATTTTGAGCATTAACGAAGGCACATCTTAGGAAACATGTCTCGGCAGCCGAAACCATTCAACAGTTCGAAAAAGATTGGAAAAAAGTGTCAAAACTTGTCGCAAAGAAGTCTGTATGAAATTCAATGAGGAATTGAGGATTGGCCGCCCCATCGTTGTTTTAGTGAGCAAAAAAAAGTTAACTCCATCTCCGGAGAAATTGGTTAGGTGAGGGAAAAAGACGGGTGGGTAATGTCACAGATACAACTGGAGGACGTGAATATGAATAAAACTAACATAATTATTGTTATTACACTTCCGTATATCGATAATCGTTCATATTAGTTGATTGATTGTGAAAATTCCGCAACTTTGACTGCTTCGCTTCCGGAATTGTGACGGTGCAGATATACTAAATTATGACTTATTGATGACAAACAGATTCTACCACACCACTGAATAAAAAAGAATAAAAAAGCACAACAAACAATGTTATTTTTTGACGATTTGCATACTCAGTACAGTAAAACTTCGCATAATTCTTTGATAATATTCAAATTGATCTAAAAAAACGAATTTATCCAGTATTTACAATTTATTTAGGAACTGGGACTGGGTTCAATTAAATTCGGAACCTGAGAATGGATCAGAATTCTGTAGCCAATTCAGGTTCAAAATCCAGATGAAGAATTCACTTCATGAATTTAGTTCTAGACCTTTGCTGAATTGCTTTCAGGACTCATGTTCCGAATTTAATTCTAGAACTGAATTATGAGTTTGTATTCCGAACCTGAATTCAGTTTCAAAATCTATTTCCATAATTCAAATTCTGAATTTGTATTCTGGAAATGAATTCTAAAACTGAGTTCTGTAAACGGATCAGCCATTTCGCCGAATGCCATTTCGCCGAAAGTGTCATTTAGCCGAAAGTCATTTCGCCGAAAGGGTCATTTCGCCGAAAATCATTTCGCCGAAAGCTATTTCGCCGAAAGGGTAATTTTGCCGAATTCGTCATTAGTCTTAATATCGTGATTGGAATTGATAAAAAAAGACAATTAAAAAATGATTATTTTTACTCCCGTTTTGTTGACCTATAATCGTACTTCTGATATGATCCAGAGACTTGAACAATTTTTGTAGGTTTATTCATGATCCTCAGAATGGAATTCCCAAAATAACTTGTTGACTTTATTAGTGTAGCTATTAGGCAATTGTTTGCGGAATTTTCCGATAACTGAGTGCAGATGGAAAAATATCTAATGCGGCTTCGCCACATCGTTTTCGCTTGTTCGGACCTAACTGAAGCAAATAAACCCAGCTTTGAGTAGACCGGGCAAACGAGGCGGTTAGAGGTTTGTATGCAAGAGGCCGCCGCTTCCGACGGCGGGTCGGCGGCCAACTCAGCTGGTGTCGCCTCGGCGGCTTTGTGCCGCCGAGCCATCTTGACATCGTTTATGTGGCTGCGCCACATGCGGAGATATAAAAGCAAAAACATTTTTTTGACCCAAAAAAAATGTTACCTTTTCGGTGAAATGGCTTTTCGGCGAAATGACCCTTTCGGCGAAACGATTTTCGGCAAAATGATCGATTCGGCAAAACGACTTTCGTCGAAATGGCATTCGGCGAAACGACTTTCGGCGAAATGACCCGCTCCCCTGGAAAACTGAAACTCAGAACTCAGGTTCGGAGTCGAGATTTCAATTTCGAGCCAGAACCCTGAATTTTGTTCCTGTGTTCTGGAATTGAATTCCTGAATCCGAATGAATTCCGTTCAGTTAAACATCAGTTGCCTGACTACCTCAAAACCGTCGTACGTGTGCGAAAACGGCAAGCAAGCAAAAGTTTTACCCATTGTTTTCAAGAGTTTGAGTGAACCTAATTTTTGACATATATATGGTTATCTCACATTGTTGAAAATTGAATAATAAATTGCTGATCATCATGATTAAAAAATCACTTTTTATGCTCTAACTTTTTTGAGAGTGGTTTTATGAGAAAATTGTTCTCCGAAGAGTTGTTAAGCTAATTATTGAGCTCAATTTTGATTTTCAATATAAGCTACCATTCAAAAGTTATGACTGTTTTTTTAATCAAAAACTAGTCAACCTTCAAATATCGATATTCAACAGATGCCAGATCGATGAAAATTTATCCTATACGGTTTCTGAAAGAATTTTTTCGATTTTTTATGAGACAATTTTAACACTAATTTAAATGAGTAACACCCTCTTAGATTACTCTACAAACTTTATTCGTATTGTATAACCTTTCATACACCGTTTAGGATAAATTTTTACAAATTTGGATCTATTGAAAATTGATCTTAGAATTAGTTGAGCAAAATTGTGCGCAATAATTAGCTTGACAACTCTTCGGAAAACGATTTTCTCATAAAACTGCAGAGTTTTTAAGAGTCACCCTACTTGCGCTCCGAAAAATTGATGTAGCTCGATCAAATGGAGAGCTAGGAAGGTGGTTTTTTCAGCAAAGTTGCTCAATATAAAATTTACTGCAACCTTGCAGTAAAGTGCAATAATTTTAAAATTCGAATAAGAACATTAGATTCCAGTTTTCACTCCAAACATGGACCACCCTAATGATTCGATTCGATAACAAACAAATTGTGTGTAGACACCAATTACAAAAACATAATATTTACTAGCGAAAATATTGCAATGAACTGTGCAATGAATGAAAGAAATCGTGTTTTTCACTTTTCATATTCTATATCATTCAGCTCATGAGGAACTTACTTTCTAACCTTCCAAGTTTGTCCCATGACGAGTATACGAACAAAGTAATATTCAATACTTCGCAAATACTCTGAATTTGGCAAGAATTTCGACATCGTCACTACAGTTAATGCATGAGACACTAGCTTTCAATTGACAAAACAGTTATAGTTTTATGAAACCAGATGCTACAGCAACAAAAAAACGACAAAAGTTTCGACGGTGAACTTATCATTGTTTGCAATTCCCTCATTCTTAACTGACACACCTGGTACTTTCCGAACACTTTCTTAGCGATTCGTTTTCGACCCATCAGTGCATTATCAGCTCAAATTGAACTGTCATTGCCATCAACAAGTTTAACTTGAACCGCTAAACAGACGCAAAGCCTACTCTACTTTGATAATATTGTACTAAGGTGCAATACCGTTTCTGATGCCTGATGACTGGCCACCGCAAATAGCAAATATTCAGAGGAATGCTAGATACCAATTGCAGTTCAATATGAACTCTGTAATTAGAGAAGCCCTAAATGTGATTTTCGATCATTACTCACATTCGATTTCCCTAAATACAAACATAAACGTCACACAGCAATATTTGCGCTTTCCGAAAGAAAAAACCGGCGTTCAATGACTTCACTCATCACGAAGATCTCAGACAGAACAACAAACAAGTTGGCGCTGACCATACAAGGCAGCCGTTGTCAGGTGGGTGTCCGGAATGAATTATTAATAATACATCTATAGCAACGTTCGGAAGTATGCCGTATGTTTTCTAATTTTACTGATAAACAAAGCATTCATTGCTTCCTAGTTGGTTTGGTTATTCATCGGTGACAGACATCTGGGCTTCTGAACTGCTCCAGAATGATGAAAAAGAAACCACAATTTTTCGTTCCGAAGCACGATTGCATTTGTTTCAAGTCTTAGGCGTAGAACATCAACATTTGTCCGGACAGTGACCTGAGAGCTGAAGGAAGACAGGAATTACGCCGTATCTTTGGCTTCTAACTAAGCTGTGGGAAACGAGCTTGTTTTGTATTGCAAAAGGAGGAATTAAATTAAATTTAATGGATCTATGTAAAGCGTGGAAGTCACTTATCCAATGTGAAGATCAAACCGAAGTAAACGACGTCCAAATTAGTTCAACTTTCTTTCGAGCAGCGTACATCTGTAATAATCGTATTTCATCTTGACCTAAATCTAGCAACCATTGAAGTAAACATCCCACAACTAGCACACATTGCGCTCCGGTTGGTGGATTGCAATTTTCCTTCTGGTCACACGACATCTTCGAATCCGGTTGGAGTCACGGGGAAAGTTGACTTTTTCCGCATATTTTATAGCCTCGTATCGAATGACCACATACGACAGTTTTAGTCCAGCATACGGTACAAGCTAGGAGTGGAATGGCAAAAACCATTTTCAAGGCCAGCTAACCAAATGAGGGTTATTAAACTGGAAATCCAGGTCGGTATGGTCTATGGCACATCAACGTTGCTTTCACTGACCGTTAACAATCTGGCCAGATGGGACAATTTCTCTTTCGCATAGACCATAACAAGATACGGGTTGGGTACATGCAGATCGCAATGTGTCAGTACAGTTCAACATCTTTTTTGATGGTCATGTAAAACCATGATACTTTTCACCTATTAGGGCTTCTAAATAAGCAGTAGATTGAAAATAATCTTCTAATATTTTAAACTACATTTCAACCAAAGTATCAATAGTAAAATTTGGCATTAATACCATGTGATCATGTGAATCAGAAGAACCTACAGACACAGCTATCACTTCAGCGAAATTTATTAGACCGGTAATGGTCCACAGGAGGCGATAATTGTTTGACTCACGTCAGTCCTAATTAGACATTTAGTGCTAATAACATGCGTGACTTGCTACACTCTTTCAAGGCATTGCCTTTAGTGGAGTTGATCTCATTAATCCCACTACAAATAAACCTGTTTCATAGCTTCTGGTGGTGTAATAATGAATTTCGAATTTCTATGGAATTTTCCAAAGAACTTGTTCTTGGCTCTTGTACGAAAAAATAAATAAACTATTTGCCAACTTTTTTTCACAACAGTATAGATGAATTTGTTTAGTAAAATTAGGTTGTAAAACTGTGGTTTGTGATTCAGTTTACAATTTAAAAAAAAATGGGTTTCATTTCGAACCTTTTAGAAACTAGCTCTGGAACTTTCCGAACAAAATTCAATTGTCTACTCGGCAACTTTCAAAAATTTGTGAAAATGCGCTCCCGGATGAAAACGAATGATATTTTTTGACACAAACAGAGAAAAAAAAGAGATTACTCAACTCCACGAACTGAGTCGAATGGTATTTAATTTAATACAAAACCAATTTTCACTTGTCATGTTCTAGAATGATTTCATAACCTTTTGGTTAGACAAAGACAAGAGAACAAAAAGACGGATGGGTAATGTCAGAGACAAAACTGGAGGTCGTGAACACGAATAAAACTGACATGCACACGTCCGAATATCAATAATCGTTCGAATTCGTTGAAACTGATTTCTGCGCCTGGAACTGTAACGCTGGATCTCAACCAATAGCAATGAGGTGCTTGAGATTCACTTACTTTACACTGCATAGTCAAATGCGCAGGTTAGAAAGAACGAAATATATCAAATGTTAAGTTTTTATGCCTCCATATATTATATATCAATATGGATCACTCTTGCGATTCACGAGGGACATCACAGTAAAGTGCGGTGGCAAAAAAGGTTACTAATACACTACAAATTTTTTAATGCACATAGTTTTCCCAATCAGTACACTAAACCGAACAATTCCAAATATATGGAATATTTCTCGATATACACTGCATGAAAAAATAAGCTGTAAATACGGTTTAGAATTGAAATCTGAAACTAGTTCGGATAAGACATTTTGTTTTTATAAAAATCTCTATTTATATAAATATGTGTGAAATGTGCACGCAGAACTAAACAAATTAATCTTAATGTTAGTTCCAGAATTTTACCAACATTCTCGAATTACGTACTACAATTTCTTGATTTGAAAAATTACGGTTACGGTGATAGAAATATACTATATGAGATTGTTTAATAAATAAATAAATGCTTCAAAACAAAACAATTTAGTATATGAATAAACAGTAATTCGCCTCAACGAAAACTATCAAATGAAGTAAAAGTAATAAGTAGATCTTGTTTTTTTTTTTTTTTTTTTTTTTTTTCAAATAAAATTTTTATTAGGCTCATTTGCTTTAGCTTAACGTGGCCGATTGTCTTGTTGTTAGGGGGAGAGAAAGGGATGCCGTATTACGGGGCGGCATACTCCCCAGTTAGTAAGGGGACATAGGGAGGGTGGGACCTACACAGTATTGAATTGAAATTTGAATACATCATTGGTTTGTGGCATACATCTTTTAGACACATTTTGCGTTCGATGAATCTTCATGTTTTTCAGCTTGTAGCAATGAAGAGATTATTCTGGATTGGGATGCTTCGTTGGTGTGTTCTGACGTTGATGTGACGTTTTTGGGTAGCTTCCAGCAACTCAGTCAGTTCAAGGCAGGTGCATGCTCCGAAGCATCGTTTACACAGGCCATACTTCCAGCAACGTAAAGAAGAGTGCGGTAGAGCTGTAGACGAGAAAGAGATAGGGAGAGCACTAAATTTGAGCATTGATAGTTTTCAAGAAGTTATAGATGAGAGTCATATAAGGAAGATTTCGAGTTGCCAAGACGTCGCGGACTGGTACGAAGGGTGGTATACCTCGGGCCCGAAGGGAACCTATGAGTTGGGACCTGGCATCACAATACTCGACACATGTCCAAACAAAATGTTCGATGTCATGATAACCCTCACCGCAAACGCAGACACCACTCTCAGCGAGCCCCACACGACGGAGATGCGCGCTGAACATATAATGATTAGACATGAGCCTTGACATTACACGAATAAAGTCTCGACTCACGTCTAACCCCCGGAACCAAGCTTTCGTCGATACCTGTGGGACTATTGAGTGTAACCATCGTCCCAGAGTTCCACTATTCCATGTATTCTGCCAGCTAGCTAGAGTTTTCTGACGACAGCAACTGAAAAATTCATTGAAGCAGATTGGTCTTTCATAGATATCACCTTCTAGTGCGCCCACCTTGGCTAACGAGTCCGCCCTCTCATTGCCCCGTATGGAACAATGTGAGGGGACCCAAACCAAGGTAATCTGGTATGATTTTGCAGATAAAGCACTCAATTGTTCCCGTATTCTCCCCAGGAAATACGGTGAGTGCTTTCCAGGCTTCACTGTACGGAGAGCCTCAATGGAACTGAGACTGTCCGATACAATGAAGTAGTGATCTGTGGGCAGAGTGTCAATGATCTCAAGGGTATACTGAATTGCAGCTAGTTCTGCGACGTAAACTGAAGCTGGATCACTGAGTTTATAGGAAGCGGTGAAATTTACATTGAATATACCGAAGCCAGTGGACCCGTCTAGATATGATCCGTCAGTGTAAAACATTTTATTACAGTCGACTTCTTTAAATTTATTATTAAAAATTTTTGGGATCTCTTGAGGGCGTACAGGATCCGGGATTCCACGAATTTCCTCTTTCATGGATGTGTCGAAAAACACAGTAGAATTAGAAGTATCCACAAAATGAACACGATTGGGAACAAACGAAGAAGGATTTATATTCTGAGCCATGTAGTCAAAATACAAGGACATAAAACGGGTTTGTGAATTAAGCTCGACGAGCTTTTCAAAGTTTTCTATCACCATCGGATTCAAAATGTCGCATCGGATTAGCAGTCGATATGAGAGATCCCAGAACCTGTTTTTCAACGGTAAGACGCCCGCCAGCACTTCAAGACTCATCGTATGGGTTGATTGCATGCAACCCAAGGCAATACGTAAACAACGATACTGAATTCTTTCCAGTTTAATGAAATGAATATTCGTAGCGGAGCGGAAACAGAAACATCCATATTCCATTACTGACAATATCGTCGTTTTGTACAACCTGATCAGGTCTCCTGGGTGAGAGCCCCACCAAGTTCCGGTTATTGTACGAAGGAAATTGATTCTCTGTAGGCATTTTCGTTTCAAATACCTAATGTGACATCCCCAGGTACCTTTGGAATCGAACCAGACCCCGAGATATTTAAATGTGAAAACCTGAGCTATTGTTTCACCCCCTAGTTGAAGCTGTAATTGCGCAGGTTCTCGCTTCCTTGAAAATACAACCAGCTCAGTTTTCTCCGTAGAGAACTCGATACCCATTTGAAAAGCCCATGTCGACAAGTTGTCGAGGGTATCTTGCAATGGTCCTTGGAGATCGGCAGCTTTGGGTCCTATAATAGACACAACACTGTCGTCGGCAAGTTGTCTTAGCGTGCAAGATGTGTTGATACATTCATCAATGTTATTTACGTAAAAGTTGTATAAAAGGGGGCTTAAGCATGAGCCCTGAGGAAGACCCATGTAACTGAATCGCTTTGTCGTCAATTCACCATGCTCAAAATGCATGTGTTTCTCGGACAATA
This sequence comes from Malaya genurostris, assembly GCF_030247185.1. Taxonomy (NCBI): domain Eukaryota; kingdom Metazoa; phylum Arthropoda; class Insecta; order Diptera; family Culicidae; genus Malaya; species Malaya genurostris. The sequence goes on from NC_080571.1 coordinate 44,338,832, forward strand.
GATTATATAAAAAGTTGTTCAAAACTGGTGAAAGACCATGCTGATGCAACTTCTCAGATAGAACGTTAATGGAAACTGAATCGAATGCCCCCTTGATGTCGAGGAAAACTGATGCCATTTGTTCTTTACGAGCAAATGCCATTTGAATTTCTGTTGAGAGCAACGCTAGACAATCGTTCGTTCCTTTGCCCCTGCGGAACCCAAATTGTGTACCTGAAAGCAATCCATTTGTTTCGACCCAATTGTCTAGACGGAAGAGAATCATTTTCTCCAACAATTTCCGGATACAGGAAAGCATAGCAATCGGCCGATACGAATTGTGATCGGAGGCTGGTTTTCCAGGTTTTTGAATAGTAATAACTCTCACTTCTCTCCATTCGTGTGGGACAATATTACCCTCGAGGAACTTGTTGAATAAATTCAACAAGCGCCTTTTGGCAGAGTCGGGCAGATTTTTCAACAAGTTGAATTTAATTCTGTCTAACCCCGGGGCTCTATTGTTACACGACAAGAGCGCAAGTGAGAACTCTACCATCGAAAACGGTGTTTCGTTTGTATTCAATGTCGCGACGCGGGATATCTTCTGTTCCGGAACAGAATCAGGACATACTTTCTTAGCGAAATCAAATATCCAGCGGTTAGAATATTCCTCGCTTTCGTTCGCGTGATTTCGATTGCGCATGCGACGGGCCGTATTCCAAAGAGTGCTCATTGCTGTTTCTCTCGTTAATCCGTCAACAAACCTTCGCCAGTAACCGCGTTTCTTAGCTTTAATAAGACTTTTCATTTGAAATTCTAACGCCGCGTATTTCCGATAATTATCTGGAGTTCCGTTCTTTCTAAACGAGATGAAGGCTGAAGCTTTTTTCGTTTTCAGCTCTGAGCACTCTTTGTCCCACCATGGGTTGGGAGAACGCATACTAGTTTGCACGCTAGGTACTCGTTTCGTCTGAGCTTGAATTGCGGTGTCAAGAATCAAGCCAGCCAAAAATGTATACTCTTCCTCCGGAGGAAGCTCCTGTGATGTTTCTAGTTTCTCAGATATCGAGCTCGCGTAACGTTTCCAATCAATGTTTCGTGTGAAATCGTACGAAACATTGATTGTTTCCGATGGTCTTCCACGGTTGGTGATAGAAACTATGATCGGCAAGTGATCGCTACCGTGAGGATCACAGATTACCTTCCACTTGCAATCTAACTGTAGCGAAGTCGAGCAAAGGGATAAATCCAGCGCACTTGGTTGTGCTGGCGGTCTAGGGTTCCGTGTCATTTCTCCCGTGTTTAGAATTGTCAAATTGAAGTTGTCACACAGATCTTGGATTAACGAAGAACGATTATCATCATATAAGCAGCCCCATCCTGTACCATGCGAGTTAAAGTCCCCTAAAACCAGCCGCGGTGAAGGAAGAAGTTCTATGATGTCTGCAAGCCGACGATGCCCTATCGAGACTCTGGGAGGAATGTAGATAGAAGCTATACATAGATCTTTGCCTTTAATATTAATTTGGCAAGCAACAACTTCAATTCCCGGTGTCGAGGGGAGGTTAATACGATAAAATGAATAGCACTTTTTAATCCCTAAAAGTACCCCTCCATAAGAGTCTTCTCGGTCCAGGCGGATTATGTTAAAATTATGGAAGTCGAGGTTGATGTTAGAAGTAAGCCAAGTTTCACTCAAGGAGAATACATCGCAATTATGAGTATGTATTAAGTGTTTGAAAGAATCAAGTTTTGGGATGATACTTCTGCAATTCCACTGAAGCACAATGATCATATCTTCGATTCTCAGTGGTAAATTATCCATCAAAAGATACGATCGCTGCAAGGAGGGGCCATTGTTCAGTCAACTGTTTTAAAAATGTCCTTACTGTTGGCAGTAGAGCAGTTAGGAAGCTTTTCAGAGGATCAGTAATATTGAAGGCTGTTAATATCCAGTCCACGATATCAGAAAATTTCAATAATCCAGCGTTTGTTGGATTTTCTGGTTGTGCTTTGGGGTCATTCGGGTTTTTTGATGCCCCAGGAAGTGCTGGGTACTCCTTATCATCCCTAAGTTTTTTTAACCCAGGAGGTGTTTGCTTCGGTTTTGAGTCAGCACTTTTTGTTTCCGTTTGGTTCTTTTGTGACGAAGAGGACAGTCTGAGGCCTTTACGAGGAAGCTTGGGAGAAGCCAGATGTTGTCTTTTCCTGCTTCCTTCAACCTGTGTGTAGGAAGGTCCTTCGCCTGGGTCGTCAGAGGTATCCTCTTCAACTGGCAAGATTGCAAACGGGTTCTCAGGGGTCGATGGAGTGGTTCTTTTTAAGATTTCCGCATAAGAACGTTTGGAACGTTCTTTCACGGATCGCTTCAATTTCTCCGCACGCTGTATGTACGTAGGGCACACCGAAAGATCATGAGGATTCTCCCCGCAGTAGCAACACTTTTCCACTGCTCTTCTGCAGAGATCGTCCTCATGGGCCTCTCCGCATTTGCCGCATCGCAGTTTGTTGCAACAATAGGTTGCCGTATGACCTAGCTGTTTGCAGCTTGTACAATGCATTACCCGCGGTACATACAGCCGAACAGGTAGACGAACTCCACTCACTACCAAATAATTTGGAAGTGCAGATCCGGCAAAAGTCACGCGAAATGAGTCCGATTGGTAAAATTTACCATCTATCGATTTGGAGTGCAATTGCTTGCACTCCAAAATTTTCACTGGTTGAAGGTCGGGGTTTTTGAAACGGCCTACCCCGTCCTTCATCAGATCTTCGATTGTCAGACTTTCGTCACGGACCACACCGTCGATCTCCACCACATGAGACGGGACGTACACGCGGTACTCCTTCGTGAACAACTCGTTGGTAGCAATCCCGTTTGCTTGCTTCAGGTCGGACACAACAACGCGTAACTTGTTTGGCGAAACCTTATCTATTGTTTTTATTGCCGAGTAATGTTTTTCCAGGTCCCGAGCAATATTTAAAACTCTGAGAGACTTTAATTTGGGCCGGAAGTATACCACCCACGGACCCCCCGAGCCATCGTCTTGGTAAACTTTTTGGCGGGCAGGCAATATCTTAGAGGGAGATGGAGGCATCGGAGAGGGAGATGGCATCGGAGAGGGAGATGGTATCGGAGGGGGAGATGGTATAGGAGGGGTAGATGGCATCTCGGAATCAAACTCAGCCTCTAAATGTTCTTCGTTCATTCGTTCAGCTTCGCCCTCCTCCGAGACACCCCCACTGTCATCAATATTCATATTTAAAGTGCGGGAGTAAAGAAGTCTCCCGCACTTGAAATGAGAAAGAAAGAAATAAAATGAAAAGAAAATATATAAATAGTAAAAGTTGAAAGAAAAAGTTTGAGAAAATACTTAACAGTATGTCACGGTAAGCTGTTAGGTGAGTTGCTCCTTCACTCCTTCGTTGTGCTTCAGCGTGACCTTGACTCAGGATTTGGCTGCTGCGATGCGGGTAGCAAACAATAGAAATAACTGCTGCCCGAGGATAGCACAATAGCGTCTACTGTTGATACCGATACAAAACCGGTGCACAGACAGAACTCACTTGCGGGGATGCTACTTTTTATCACTTTTATTTAATGCCTATACTACAGCCTCTGCTGTGATAGGCACCTTCGTCTTACCGATGTCGATTGTTAAAAAACGCGTGTGCTCACTTCGAACATTCGGTTACGAATGATCTTGTTTTTTTTGATAACTGTATTGCACTTATCATACTATTTATTAACTTTTTTCCAGTGCTAAACAAACTTACTTTTTAGAAAATAAATATCGAAATTTCAAATTTTGACTAAAAGTTTAAACTGTTCGCAAAACAGTTCACAACAAGGGGCAGATCGCTTAGTATATGCACTTTAAATTCATAGACAACTTATAAAAATTACATATTTTTTTACATTCTAACTTTCCCTGAGAGAAAAGATAATGTCCAGCTAATTTGAATTCGATGTCATGAACGCAATGAAAAAAATATTGCAATCGAAGTAACTTGTTATACACCGTTCATTTCATTGTAATTTTGTTCTATATATCAGAAGTGATCTGCCAAACATTGCCTTCACAGGCAATAAGTTCCGTTTTTTCAGCACTATTCATAACATTCATGAGCAAAGTTAAATACTACTTTATAACTTATGAAAGTAAAGATGATAGGTCTAAAAGAGCGTAATACTACATTATTTATAGGCGATATTAACTTTCGTCAGAAAAAAAAACAAATTTAAATATGAAAATGTTCACACCTCTATGTGGGCATCATGCTCAATTATGTTTGACATTTCACGTCTGGGTGCACGCTAGACGCAAACTATTAAACATGACTGAACTAGTAGCCTTTTCCGTCGCGAGATGGCGTTACTGTGATGTCTTCTTCGGTTTGTATTGAATTCGTTAAAATGATCCATATTGATAAATAATATATTTGATGCCTCTGTGAAATGAAATGTCGCTTACATTTCAAAACCGTGCGGGTGCGAGAATGGCAAACCCTCGCCATGATATTATGTTTTGATACTCGTTTGTAGCATACATTTCAGGAAATTGTAGTTTCGAATTATTTATGGTTATGTGATATAACTGAAATTTTTATCATAAATTGCTGATCATTTTTCCAATGCACAGTGGTCCGAAACGGGAAATTAGCGTGACAAAAAATATTTTCACTATTAAATATTAGTTTTTTGTAGTTGGTGTCTTCACAAAAGTTGTTTGTAATCAAATGGCGCTCCTTTTGATGAAAAATGTCCCGGGTGGGCGGTTCAATGTATAGGGCGCTGGTCTAACATACCAGTTGTCGTATGTTCGAGCCCCGACCTGGAAGGATTCGTAGTGTCAGTAGAATCGTAGCACTAGCCATGCACTAGTTCTGTACACTCTGAATCGGCTGCGAAGTCTGTTGAAACAGAAGGTCAAATTCCACTACTGGAATGTAATACCAAAGCTTTGCTTTGGCTTTTGATGAAAAAAGTTACAAGGGCGGTCCTCATTTAGATTGAAATCTGAAATCTAACTTTAAAAATAGCACCTCTCTAGCTCTTCATTTGATCGAGTTACATAAATTATCGCGAGTAAAAGTAGGATGGCTCCTGAAAGATCACTTTTTTTGTTCTAACTTTTTTATGAAACGTTCTACGGAAAAGTTGTCTTCAGAATAGTTGTTGAACTAATTACTGCGCACAATTTAAGAGTTTAAGAGTTATGCAATATTTTTGAAATTTTTTAAGGTATTGTTAAGACTACTTTAAATAAGTTAAAAAGATAGCACCTTTCAAATTTTCCGTTTAAATTTTACTTATATTATGACCTTTCAGGAACCGCATAGGATACATTTTTATCGATCTGGCATCTAATGAATAATGATATTTGAAGCTTGACTAGTTTTTGATTAAAAAAACACTCATTATTTTGTACTGGTAGCTCATATGAAAAAGCTTGGTTGAGCAAAATTGTGCGCAGTAATTAGTTCAACAACTATTCTGAAGACAACCTTTCCGTAGAACGTTTCATAAAAAAGTTAGAACAAAAAAAGTGATTTTTTTACTTTTACTCGGGAAAATTGATTTAACTCGATCAAACAAAGAAGAGGTGCTATTTTCAACAAAGTTGCTCACGCTAATTTCCCGTTTCGTACCATAGTGCAATGGCATGTAGTAAAAATTATGTTGATATGTTAGAATCAACAAGAGATATTCACGATCAATAACTAATCACTCTACCATAGGGGTGAATTAAAAAAAAGCTGCTACTAAAAGCTAAAACATTGTTGTATTTGTTGTTGTATATATTCAGTCGAGAAAAAAGCAAAGTTCTTTGGGAATATTGTATTGGATTATAATGAACCGATTCGTGAAATTGACCCGATATTTACAATCGATGTTTATTTATCTACAGCAGAGTATGAATTCTGGACATTCAAGAACTGTAACTGAATTAAAGCACCGAATTCGGAATCTGGACCCGAATTCAGTTGCAAAATTCAAGTTCGGATTCTCGATCAAGAATTCAGTTCATGAATTTAGATCTAGAATTCTGGAACTTAAGTCATTTTCAGAATCACGGTTCCGAATTCAATTCTAGAACTGAATTAAATTAAACGACATAAATTAAATTAAATTAAAACTGAATGCTGAACTTGAGCTCCGAAACTGAATTTTGCTCCAAAGTCTAGTTCCAGAACCTAAGCGGCAAATCAAATCATGCCCGGGCGCCAATCTGTATGAAGAATGACTGAATGATAGTATCTACCTGTATGAATAGTGAACTAACGATTTCTTAGGAGAACATATTACTGGATAATGGACAACAATTGACATATCTGAAAACGTTGGTTCAGACACAGAAAGCAGATATACAGGCTCACATATGAACTGGGTGTAAAATTTACTCAATCAGCATGGCGAACACTTGCAGATGTCACCATGATCGACACGAGGTGCCAGATTTGGGTGCCGCTTTCATATGAGACACAGTTTTGGGTGCAACATTCACTTCACGCTAGATATTTGTTTTGCTGTTGGTTAAAATGATAAGTTTGTTTTAGTTTTATTCCGAGAGAATTCTCGTGTGATTTATGCGGCATGGAAAAAAGTTACCTTCAACACTTAGGGAAATCGTGTGATAAGTGTTAAAATTGCTGTAGTTGGATTATTTTTATAACAGGCATCAGAATTTTGTTATCGTTCCGGAACGTAGTTTTGAAAGATCGCGGCGAATAGTCGAGTAGGTGGCAGTAGTGTTCCCAACGTATAGCAAATTTCAAATTTACTATTATCTGTGGTTCAGATCTTCAATTTTGTTTCAAAATGCCGATCTGAAATTTGCTTCCAGAATTCTGAAGTTGAATTCCTCAATCAGAATCTGGATAATAATTCCGAATAAACTAAGACACTAAGTTCAATTTCAAAATATAGTCAAGAAACCAGTTGGAGAAATCTAGTTCCGTTAAGAATTAGGACTAATTTCCAGAGTGTTTGTTTAAACTTTTGAACCTGTTTTTTGGAACTGAATTCTGCTACTAAATTCTAAACCAGTGGTTCGAAACTTTTTTCGCGGAGGCCATAATAGTTTTCTGAGGACCCCCACGTTTAAAATTGAAACACCTACTGGTAGAAATAACTGCTAACTGCTGAAATCGATTTCAAAATTTCCAGTGATTTTGAATCAGTAATCTGGATCCAGAACTAATTGGCTCAAGTAGCACGTTCCCCTGGTTATTTGGAGATTTGTGCCTTGCCGTTGATTCTCATCAATTTTCTGGATGGATAAAAAGAACATGGAAGGGAGTTGGGTACAAAACATAAAGAAACAATTCGTTCTGCATCCCCGGAAGGATGCTGAACGATCTGAAGGTGCCAAAATGCACGGTTCATAAAACCTCCAACTCCCGAGAGGATTTAGAGATTTTACAAAAATGACACCATTCTGGATTTCCGGAAGAATGCAGAACGATTCACAGTATGTATGAGCAGAAGTAAATTCGTCACCCCAGAAGGAATGCCAAACAATCCTATTAAGGTTAATATAGAAAGGATTCATTCACTCCAGGAAGAACAAGAACCCCTCTGACTACTGCTCCTTACCACATTGGGTGAGAATCGATAGAATATCCCTTAATTTTAGTTCCGCATACACAAACTCAACCTTGAACAAACTTGAACTTTGTTTGTTTCGTACGACAAAGACAACATTTTTGCGTAAAAATCTAGAATTTAGCCTTTTTATTCGTGTTTTTCCTATTTTGATGGCATAACAGTCAGTTGGCATAACAGATCAACATGCTGCTTAATAGAATAGAATTTGTACTATTTTGGAAGGTCTAATGCGGCTACGCTGCCGCTTGTTCGGACTTAACTGAGGGAATACCCCTCTGCCCCTCTGTAAAAACGACCCTGCAATGGTAACGGAATTTTTCTAGGTGTGAGTGAAGTTGTCATATATTTTTGGAAAAACAGAAACAGATGCGAAAGAAAAATGTAAACAAGTGGCGACGCAGGCTTGAGATCTGTGAAAAATTGTGCAATTTTAGTTTTATTTGCGATAATATTGTCAGTAATAATCGACAAATTCGAGGAAATGATCTATTCATCGTTTCGCGGATGTCCAGACTACCCAACGTACTTGACTGTGGTAAATGCCAGAGGCAGCTAAGAACTGCAAAAACTGAAATTGGGCAGACTAATAGACCAGAATAGCCACAGACCGCAAACTGAAGCAAGTTCATAAAATTACTGCAGCAACACTACTCCTAAACAAAACTAGTCATAGCGGTACACAATTAGCTCAATCACGCACGAGCTGACCAGGTTCGTTAATAATACAATTTCTCAGATCTGTTTTATATGCTAATGTCAAGGTTACACAGATCAAGGGCCCAATGCGTGACTCTACAGTCACGGAAATCGGTGCCATACGCATTGTTACACCACATACAATGCCCTTTCATTTCATTAGCTTTGTTTCCTATTCAGGCAACTAGAATGGAATGAGCATTGGATACTGCAGGTAAATACCTACCGTAAATATGTATAGGGTAACAGAGGTATTTTGGCCACTTCATATATTTTGGCCCACCTAACAAACTTTATCGATTTTATCGGATTTAATTGATGTGAAGTAACTCATGTTACATAAATTTGAAGGTAAACACATTAAATTACCTATTGCGGAAGGGTTTTTCAAAGATATTACAACATTTGGTGGATATTTATTCAAAGTGGGCCAAAATAAAATCAATCCTAAAGTGGGCCAAAATACCTCTGTTACCCTAATTGTGTAATAGACTGAACTTTTCGGGATTGTTGCTGCGGACATGATTTAGTAGGCGCTGATTCATAGCAAAATGGGCTGTTCGGAACACGATCGACGATTTATTTCCGTGTGGCAGAGCCTACTTCGTAGTGCATGTACTACTTTCAATAATTCTAGTTCAACCAGTTTGCATGTTTGTGTGTATGGCCCAAACCCGAACGACCGTATTTTCCAGGTTTGTCAGTTGAGAAACGATTGAGCCCGATCCACAATCTACACATTGCGAACAACTGAAAGAACAAGTTTCGAGTGTTACACTTTCTTCTTGCATCGCTGGAACGGCTACTTGGAAAGTAATTGGATCACTATACGGCTGATTGCCTTATGCAAAAACGTTTGTACAACCGGTCATATCATTCCCTCTCTAATGGCGGCGAGCTTTGACGTTTTACAAATGCTTGGCGAATCTTAAAATATATGCATGTGTTCGATGTATGAGATGAGAAAACACAGGTGAGAGGTGAAAAAGTAGATGGGATCAAGTCGGTGTTGAACAGTCGTTCGCACCGCACGCGTATAGCTCTTGGCTCCTGGAATTTTTTTTCTGGCTACCTAGAGTTTCATTGATTCAAGGCTTCAGTCTTTTTCAAGGCTACCTGAATCACTAACTAAGTGACTAAGTGATACAAAGAGTGATATTAGAGTGACTAAGAAATTAAGCTAGCTAGGAGTCTAATCGAAGACTAATTTAGCCTAGTTAATTTAATTTAAAATTTCATTAATTTCAAAAATGCCTGCGTCCAACCGGAAAGGCAACAAGCCTAAGGCTAAAAATAATTCAATACGGAATAAATCACAATCCGTTATTCAACATTTTTCTAATAACATTCATGATCTTATAGAATCTGAATGTAAAAATAAAAGACAACGGACGGATTTCCCTTCCGTTGATCCTATGCCGTCTAACAATATTTACGAGATTCTTCCTGAATCCGATTGTAGCGACATAGAAGAAAATTCTTCAAAAATTCCCAAAATGGACGCTTGTCGTTCTGGGAAGAAACATCAATCTATGCCACCAGTGACGGTGATGATTTCCGACTTCAAAGCATTCCGTACTGAGCTTTCTACTTTTCTCCCGGAAGTAAAAGTCTCATTTCAAATCGGACGAAGAGGAGAATGTCGAGTCTTGGTGGATGGATTGGAAGATTACGAAAGTCTTATTCGATATTTGTCCGAAAAACTTCATAAATTTTATTCATATGATATAAAATCAGACAGACCTTTCAAGGCTGTCTTGAAAGGATTATCAAATGATCAAAGTATTGATGAAATTAAAAATGAACTAAAAGAATTGCTTGGTTTTGCCCCTTCCCAAGTAATACTTATGAAAAAAAGAGCGAATGGTACTTCTAAACCACGCTCTGGAATTTCCCATGAACTTTACCTAATACACTTCAATCGAAGTGATGTAAACAATTTGAAAACTTTAGAAAAAGTACGTTTCATTTCCCACATTAAAATTCATTGGGAACATTATAAACGGCATAATCGTATTGCAAACTTAACGCAATGTCGTCGTTGCCAAGGCTTCGGTCATGGAACCAAAAATTGTCATATGGATATACGGTGTTTGAATTGTGGTAAATCGCATTCGAAAGACGCTTGTCCAATGAATGAAACCACTGATAAATTTTCATGTTCAAATTGCAATGGAAATCATAAATCCAATTATTTGAAATGTCCTGTCAGGGAAAAAATTTTAAACGCTCGTTCGCTTAGACAACAAGTCAAATCAACGACCTTAAATTTACAGAACATACCTGAAAATTCTTCTAAGGCACCTGCCAATTCGTCTTCTAACGAAAACAATTTATTGACAGGTAGATCGACCTCGTCATCATCTTCTTCTAATGTCAGTTATGCTGGTATATTAGGTAGAAATCTATCTCCTATTTCTTCTAATGTAAATAATCAAAACACAGGACCGCCTTGCAGTTCTTCTTCTAACGAAAACAATTTATTAATAGGTAGACCGACCAAATCATCTTCTTCTAATGGCAGTCTACCTACAAATATTCCTTCAATGCCATTCGCTTCTTTAAATGAAGTCGATTTAGGCGATATAACTGAAAATAAAATGATCTACCTACAAGATCAACTTTTTCAAATGATCATCCAAATGAATTCGACTTCATCACTTTTTGAAGCATTTCAAATCGGATGGAAATTTGCAAATAATATTATAATGAATTTAAAATTTAACAGTGATGTTAAATAATTATTTGAATATTTTAAATTGGAATGCTCGATCTTTGAAATCGAGTGAAGATGAATTTTATAATTTTCTCAAAGTTCACAAAATTCATATTGCCATTGTGACAGAAACTTTTCTTAAACCAAATGTAAAATTGAAAAGTAATCCACATTATGTGGTTCATCGATTTGACAGGTTTACTGGAATTGGTGGTGGAGTTGCCATTTTTGTCCAACGGCAAATTAAACATCGAATTTTACCTTCTTTCAATACTAAAGTTATTGAAAGCTTGGGAATCGAAGTTGAAACCATTCATGGAATTTATTTCATCGCTGGAGCATATTTGCCATTCCAATGCACCGGCGAACAATTAAATTTCTTTAAAGGCGATTTGCAAAAACTTACAAGATATCGATCGAAATTTTTCGTAATAGGGGACTTAAATGCTAAGCATGTCCAGTGGAATTGTAGGCAAAATAACAGTAATGGTAAAATACTTCATAATCAACTCTCAGCTGGTTACTTTACAGTTCTTCATCCCAGTAATCCTACTTGTTTCTCTTCCGTGAAAAACCCGTCTACAATTGATCTGGTTCTAACAGATCAAAGTCACATTTGTAGTGAACCGATTACTCATGCTGATTTTGACTCAGATCATCTTCCTGTAACATTCAGACTTTCCAACGAAGCTATAATTAATCCAATTAGTTCTATTTTCAACTATCATAGAGCAAATTGGTTGGATTACAGATCTCACATTGAAAATCATGTGGATCATGAAACTATTTTAGAAAATTCTGCGGATATCGACACAGCAATTGATAATTTGAATCATTATATTATCGAAGCTAGAAATCTTTCAGTTCCCAAAGCTCAAACTAAATTAAATTCTCCTATCATCGATGACAATCTTCAACTGCTCATTCGGTTGAAGAATGTTCGTCGACGACAATATCAACGTTCTCGTGATCCTGCTATGAAAAACATAGTTAAGGATTTACAAAAAGAAATTAAACATAGATTTACTCTTTTGCGAAATGAAAATTTCGCTAAAGAAGTTGAACAAATTAAACCATATTCTAAACCTTTCTGGAAACTTTCTAAGGTTCTTAAGAAACCTCAGAAACCTATTCCTGCTCTCAAGGAAGGAAATCAAATACTTCTTACAAATGGCGAAAAAGCTCAAAAACTTGCTCAGCAGTTCGAGAGTGTCCACAATTTTAATTTGAACGTTGTGAGTCCTATTGAAAATGAAGTCTCACTGAAATATGATCATATTTCAACCCAAGTGTTATCACACGATGACATTATTGAGACGAATTTTGATGAAATTAAATCAATTATTAGAAAACTTAAAAACATGAAGGCTCCTGGTAATGATGGAATTTTTAATATTCTTATTAAAAATCTTCCCGATGTTGCCTTGAGACTCCTGGTTAAAATTTTCAACAAGTGTTTTTCATTAGCTTACTTCCCAAAAAGATGGAAAAACGCTAAAGTAATTCCTATCCTAAAACCTGATAAAAACCCAGCAGAAACATCAAGTTATCGCCCAATTAGCTTACTTTCTTCTATCAGTAAACTTTTTGAAAAAATTATCTTGTTAAGAATGATGACTCATATAAATGAGAATACAATTTTTTTACCAGAGCAGTTTGGATTTCGTCATGAACATTCAACTACTCATCAACTTGTCAGAGTAACGAACATGATAAAATCAAATAAATCTTCTGGGTTATCCACTGGAGTTGCTCTTCTAGACATAGAAAAAGCATTCGACAGTGTTTGGCACAAAGGTTTAATAGCAAAAATGTCTGATTTCCAGTTTCCTATTTATTTGATCAAAATGATTCAAAATTATTTAACTGATCGTACTCTTCAGGTTAGCTATCAGAATTGTAAATCTGAATTGCTACCCGTACGAGCCGGTGTTCCGCAGGGTTCGAGTGTAGCTCCAATCTTGTATAATATTTTCACTTCTGATCTTCCAAATCTACCCGTTGGTTGTCAGAAATCGCTATTCTGTGACGACACAAGTCTGTTAGCCACAGGTAGAAATCTAAGAGTGATCTGCAGTCGCCTACAAAGAAGTTTAAATATTTTCAGTGATTATCTGTCAAAATGGAAAATTAAACCAAATGCAGCAAAAACGCAATTAATTATCTTTCCTCACAAGCCAAGAGCTTCTTTTCTTAAACCAAACAATAATCACATTCTCAAATTGAATGGCTTGGAATTGACATGGTCTGATCAAGCTAAATACTTAGGTTTAACGTATGACAAAAAACTCACTTTCAAGGATCACATTGAAGGAATCCAGGCAAAGTGTAATAAATATATTAAATGTTTATATCCTCTTATAAACAGAAATTCTAAGCTCTGTCTAAAAAACAAATTGTTAATTTATAAACAAATTTTCAGACCAGCCATGCTTTATGCGGTACCAATTTGGTCAAGCTGTTGTTCCACCAGGAAGAAAACGCTTCAAAGGATTCAGAATAAAATTCTGAAAATGATTCTGAAGCGTCCTCCCTGGTTTAGTACAAATGAGTTACACAGACTCACAAATATAGAACCATTAGATGTAATGTCACATAATATTATAAGCAAATTCCGACAAAAATCGATGCAATCTTCAATTGAATCGATTCGCTCTCTGTATTAGTTAGTAAGTTAGTATATAAGTTCCTTTTCCCCATTACACAATACAAGTAGGTTTAGAATTTTCCCTACACAAAAATCTCAGAATTGCGGAAGCAAATGATGTCTTCATGGTAATAACCAAATCATATATATATATATATATATATATATATATATATATATATATATATATATATATATATATATATATATATATATATATATATATATATATATATATATATATATATATATATATATATATATATATATATATAACAGGGCTGAAAAGTCACCACTTGTGGCTGAACACCCAATTTAAATCTTAATAATTTAATTTTAACTCATATTCCAATAAATAGTTATTTAAAAAAAAAAAAAAAAAAAATAGATGGGATGTTGTTGTTTTTTGTCAGTGTTATAACGGATCAGCTTCAACTGTTCGACCCACGTAAAATGTTCGCGTTGGTAAGTTTGACGCACGTCCGCGAAACGGTGCTAGCCAACGCAACTGTTGAGGAACTGAGTGTTACCGTCGCGTACATCAATAGATTATATTTGGAACGTCTCTTATGGAATATTAAGGTAAACCTATTTATATTAGTTTGAAGAATTTAGTTCGAATCACTCACGAAATGGTCTGATAGAATACAATTCATAATTGTACAATAAAGAATATGGTTCTACAGCTGAAGAGTAATAAATTGGCTCCATGTGATGTTTTTCATAGAGGTAGTCAATCTAGAAAAATTTAGACATGAATTTTAAAGAACCTCGATGCTTGTTGAATGGCGTCGTTTTGAAATCCACACGAATATGAGCAGTTATTCTTCAGTTATTCAACAAAATTTGTGTTCAATAAATCTCATGTCGAATATGATTAATTCTAGGAGAAACGTCAATACAAACAAATGTATTGATATTGATCTACAGAATCATATTCCACTATTGACTAGTTTCTATCAAGAACTTGTTAATTTCAAAATGCCTACCATTGTTTGGTTCAGAGAATACCCTAATCAAATTAACGGCAGATGTTGGTTGAAAAAAAAAGAAAAATTTTCAATTTATTTACAAAGTCTACTAGCGACTGCACTTGAAAAAATGGCAACACTTTCTTCTGATTGATTAAATGTTTGGTAAAATTAGTTTAGAGAGTAATGTTTACACCAGCAAAATTTCACAACAATCCGTTGAAAGGTCATCAAGATGACTTCCTGGAAAGAAGTGCCTCGACAGTAAATTATGGGTGCGGTCATTGAAAATCCCAACCAGTCTCACAGGTGGATCGAGCAACAGTTGGAAATCGATAACTCGACCGCATTTTGTGTGGTAAAATCGATCAAGGACGACCCAGCGGCTACTTCAAGCGAAGTCCGAACCTTTCGATTCGGAACGTGGCTAAGAATATCAATTCTTTCGTCTGGTTTATCGAGCAGTAAAAGAAGTGGACCTAACTTCATGTCCTCAAGATAAAGTAGACGTCTAATCAAACCGATAATCGGAATACGGTGGCAAAATCCCACACTAGGGAGCGGTACCGTGAGTAGTTGGTACAGCTGAAATGCATCGTATTAGACGACTAGACGTACATTACGTCGGAGTTTTTTATCGACCAATTCTGCCAGTATGTTCCGGAAGACGAAGCTCGATAAATTTGACAAAAAATACGGGGTGTGTCAGGCAATCTGTGGTTGCGACAAATTGAGCAAGCCATGCATAACTACCGGAACAGTCAACGGTCATATAAAAAATGTGTTCAGAAGGGCCTACTGCTCTTCCTCCGATCCCACGTACGAGTATGTCATTCCAAGTGTAGCTATTCTCAGCAGTTCTTCATTCAGAATAAAATACAACATTAGCGGACCCCTAAATCAATTATTCTGAAAATTTCACAGAATATTCTCAACTAAATTTCGAAGACATATATATTGCTTTAGCCACTCTAAAACTCGAAACAGACATAGTAGCAACGTACATCGAACATGGTCTACATCATGGCCGTCACCCGACCGATACCTTACATCCAAAGCGATTATAAATACACTCTCCTACTCAATGCTTGATCGGAGAAAGAGGTATAAAGCGAGAGGACTAGTGTTTGATGGACAGAGAAGATGTTTGGATGTAATTTATCGGTCGGGTGACGGCCAGGATGTAGACCATGTTCGATGTACGTTGCTACTATGTCTGTTTCGAGTTTTAGAGTGGCTAAAGCAAGATCAGAGTGGCGCAATGGTAGCGCGTATGCACGGAATGCATAAGAACGCAGGTTCGAGTCCTGTCTCTGAGCGTATCTTTTTCCAAAAATTCATCTTTTCTGTTAGTTTTTCTTTCACTTGGCTTCTCCAATATATATTTCCGCTCAGTCATTGCAAAAACCTTCCTATCTCATGCCTCCTCGTGTGTGGCATTTGGTTAATAGAACGATATCGATTAAGAGCTATCGCCTTTTGTGATAGTAGCAGAATGAGAGGATGTGAATTGTTTTGTATGTAATAGCTCATTTGGAATGCAAAAATTATGAAAAACGATTTAGGCTTATCGTCTTATTCTTATCTTTTTATTAGTGTTTCATATTAAGGTAAAATATTCAGATGAGTGTAACATCATACTTTGTCCCAAGGGTTTAGTTTGCTTGTACCGAAGACAGAAGATTTTGAAACGATTGGGAAAAAATAGGGCATTGGATGCAAACTGGAGTTATGGTAAGATCGGAAAATGTAAATTTTTTATACGAAATTGAAAAAGATGATCTAAATAGGCGTCGATTGTTTGTCATTTCCAAGGGATCTAAAGTCTTTCTGTCACGTTTGATTCCATTTGATGCACACATTTCATTTAGGTGGGGCTGGTCGATGGAACGGTGACCTCGGAACCCGATTTGCTCTGTATACGAAACGGGTAATCGGAATTTGATTGAGTTAACACCTCCTTGAGTCCTAGGCTAAAGTTGTTTTCATGAATGAACAAAACACATGGAAATATCTTTTTGACGTGAAAACGTCTCACTTCACTATGAGCCGCCTTTTCAATACTCGCCCTGTGAAAAAATGGATAGAAGTTAATCGAGAATATCTCGAGTTGTTCTAAACGCAACAACATAATTCATTCTCCATCCCATCAGAAATATGATCAGCAATTTATGATTAAATTGTCAACAGTGTTAGATAACCTTAAAAATGACGTTTTCCAAAATATTTGGAAACAATGAGGAAAACTCATCACGCTTGCTTGCCTTTTTTGCACTCGGACGCCGGTTTTTTTGAGGTAGTCAGGCACATATCAGTCTTGACAATCAACTGGATGAATATAAAAAGGTCGAATTCTGATCATTTCGTCTCGTGCGTTAGACGGAACTGGAGGTCGTGGTGAGGACCTTCCGCCAACTACAGCAATAACAGGCCTTCATTTGCTTGTCGGATGTCGTTACGAGCAGTTCTTCTCAGCCAGCAACAATAAATTATCAATAATCGCATTTTGCTTTTGAATCAGGATTCGAAAAACGAATATTGGATTGGGCTCTGGAACTGAATTTCTAGAACTGCATTCAGAACCTGGATTCTGTTCCATCTGAATTGAGAACTTAATTTCAGGTTTTGAATTTATTGTTAGAACTCAGTTCCAGAATACAGGTTCAGACTTTGAAACTTACACTCTGGAACTGAATTCTAATTCTGGATTCTAGAACTAGATTTTTGAAACTGGTTTCTTAACCAGATTTTGGAACTGAATTTAGTTCCTTAATTTATGTTCGGAATCCGAATGCAGAAGTTCTGATTCAGAAATTCAACTTCAGAGTTCTGACTGGAAATTCGGATCTGGATTCTGAAACTAAATTCTAGATCTGAACTCCGAGTATTTAATTAATAGATTCAGAATTTAGAATATGCATGCTGGAACTAAATTCGAAACTTGAATTCAGTTTCCTAATTGAAATTCGGAATTCAAGTTCAGAATTTGTTCTAGAACTAAGTTTGGAACCTGAAAATAAGTTCAGTTCCAAAATTATAGAACTGAATTCATGAACTGAATTCATGAACCGAATTCTTGATCTGGATTCCAAAGTTGAACGTGCCAACTGATTTATAAGCCTGCCACAGGTTTCAAATTTAGTTCTTGAATTCAGTTCCTGAATCCTGGTCAAGAATTTTGATTCTGATGTAGATAAATCAATGATGGAAAAGTGGAATCAACAGTTGTAAACATCGGATAAATTCCACAAATTGGTTATTTTTAGAATCAGCAATTAATTATTTCCAAAAAACTATGCGAAGCTTACCTTGATTGGGTATGTAAATCTACAAAAGACAACTACAACTTTTTCTACTGCATTTTGACGTTAGTTGTGGAATTCTTTAAATCTGAAATGGGGGATTACGGTGTGTTGATATTCATCCAAATCGCTATATTATTATCATATTTATTTCTAACTTTAATTTAGAAATGCTGGATGATGACAAGTGCATTGATGCGAATTTTTAAATTTGAATGTATTTGTGATAAAATTTACAGATTTCATATCATCGTAACCGGTCGTATCTCGTGCACAGCCCTGAAACTTTTTGCTCCCGTTTCGACACTTGAAGAGATCAGATTACTTTTTGCTCCCATTTGTTCCGCCTTATTTGATTGTGCGGTAGGATATGTTTGTCGTTTGTACTTAAGTATAAAGACTGTCCCAGAAAGTATGGACACAACCAAAAACCGCTGCCATTTCGCAATGGTTCATAATTTGTCAATTTCTATGGCTGCGTCCTGTTGTTTACACTCTTCTCTAACCACTTGTACAGTTGTTTATTCGTTTTCATTAGTTTGTTTCGAAATGCGTGGACTTTCAGCAGAACAACGTCGAAAAATCGTGTACAAATGGTGCACAGAACGCGAACTGTCACTGAGAAAGATAGCAGAAATGGAAGGATAAACCAAAAACGTCGTCGACTAAAAGGTCCTGCTAACCCTTAGTTGGATAAACGTATACTGAAGGCGTTCGAGCAAAAGAAGTAGGTTTCAGTTCGGGATGTGGCCAAAAAGGTGGGCACTTCGACGTCAAATGTTCTTCGTGCTAAAGAACGTTTAAATCTTCGAACCTATAAGAGCAAATTCAGCAGCTAGAAGTTCTATATGGAAGATCTATAATAGAGCAGAAACTGGAACAAACGTATCTCCAGCAAGCCGTTCTAGTTTTATTCATTCAACCAGTTCTTCTGTCAAATTTAAAACTGGTCCACGATGCCGTTCTATTTTTTGTATATTTGAAACACGAGTAAACACTGCTGGGGCTGCCAGTTTTTCTTGTTAAAAAATTCAGATTTAAATTTTGTAACTGGCATAAATTATGCATCTAGAACTAGAACACTACTGAATACGCCCTAAGTAGCTGGAACAACCAAAACGTAGTCCGAAGCTAGAAGCATCGATCAGGCCGAGGGTTCGAAAGCTGTACAATACGATTCTTGCTGGAAATTTGAACTGCATAATCATGGACGACGAAACCTACGTGAAACTCGATTACAAATCCTTGCCGGGACCACAATATTATACGGTGCGAGAAGGGCAAGTATTAAACCAGTCCGAGACATCGATTGAAGTCGAAAAATTTGGTAAGAAAGCTATGGTCTGGCAAGCAATTTGTAGCTGCGGTAAGATTTCGAAACCCTTCATCACCACTGCTTCAATGAACAGCGAAATATACATCAAGAAATGTTCACAAAAACGACTTCTACCCATGATTCAAAGCCACAAGGATCCTGTTGTCTTCTGGCCAGATCTTGCATCTTGCCACTACTCGAAATCAACGGTAGAATGGTACACTACCAAAAATGTCACTTTCGTCCCAAAAGACATGAATCCACCAAATTGCCCACAACTTCGACCAATTGAGGCATTTTGGGCATTAACGAAGGCACGTCTTAGGAAACATATCTCGGCAGCCGAAACCATTCAACAGTTCGAAAAAGTTTGGAAAAAAGTGTCAAAACTTGTCGCCAAGAAGTCTGTACGGAATTTAATGAGGAACGTTCGCAAGAAGGTGCGCCAGCTAGTCTGCAATGGCTAAGTAGCAAATGTTGAGAATAATATTCTGTTGTTGTAGTCTAATATTATCAGTATATCGAATAAAATTTTAATATCTGACACTTGTGAATTATTAACAGCGAAATCAAAGTGCTTTCATACTTTCTGGGACAGTTTTAGATGCACCGTTACAACTCTGGAAGCGAAGCAGTAATAGTTACAAAATTGAATCAACTAATGCGAACGAATAATGAATGCGCCGAATTACAAGAAAAGTCTTGTTGTACTTTTTCTTCTGTTTCTTCAATCTTGTTCGAGTCACCTCACTTGAGATGACGCCAATTGATGGCACCTCCTTTTCACTGATTAACAGCGAAAACCTCACTCATCTTCCGAGTCGCAAAAGTACGATTAAAGATTCTTTCTTTCTCGCGAAAAACTTTAATTTTCACCTCACAAACACAAGACGGCATGCTCACTCATTGCGAGTTCCACCGGAAGTCTGGGTGCACTTCAAGTTTCTCAAATACCTCTTCAACAAAGCATGCGTATTATTTACACTGCAGTATCTTCGTTCAAACAAAGATAAACTCAAGATTACAATGTTCCATACAATCCATCGAAAAATATCGGACCAGTAATCGTGAACCAGTGAACTTATGTCGTTTTCGTTTTTAAACTGCACTACACCGGTGGAGTGCTACACCATGGCATGAATAAACGAACAAAAATGATGAAAACATAAACAGTAACCATTGACTACAATAAACGATTCCATTGCACAGAGCTACACCAAACTTTTGATGAGTGCTACACTAGTGGTATCGGTGCAGAAAAAGTGTAGCACTGGTGTAGTGCAATTGGTAAAAACGAACGGTTTCAGTGCAGCTTTCGCTACACCTGTGTAGTGCAATTTAAAAACGAAAACGACATTAGTAATAGTGTAATTTTGTTGACCCTTCGTAAATAAGCGTCGATTAACATTTGAAAATGACGGTAAAATTCCATAGCAACAATACAAGTTTGAAAAGAAGTAAACATACCGCACAAAATATGTTGTAACATCCATTCACTTTAATGCATCGTAAGATAAGAATATTGCAAATTGAACAGATTCTTAGCAATAATTCTTATTGATTTTTGTTTTCCTGTTTCAAAACCACTCGATATGCAGCAAAATACTACGATTTCTATCATATTGCAATTTAAAATTAATTCTACATAAACAAAAAATGTCATAGCTACGACGCATGTAGCGATTCGACGCTTGTTGTTTTGTTTTAAATAAGAATTGTACTGCAACTGACGGTGAACCGATTTCATCGAGGGGTCCTATTTGAATGGTATATGAAAAATCATAGAGTATTCCATCTTGAGTTTATCTTTGGTTCAAATGTGAAAATTCGTTCCGGCCTGAGTGAGTAATGAGAGGGATTTGACAGGTCATTTGTTCGTTTGACAAAGAATGTTTCTTTCAAACGAACATCTGTATCGTCACTCTCACCATCCACTTAGGTTACGATTGTGTTGATAGTGTTATTGAACCGCGGTTGCTGGTTTTTGACTATCACCATCCTGCGAATATAAAGGAATCAATCACAAAGTATTGTACAAATCATCCGAACACGGATCATTTGTATTGAAATCTGTCACCAGCGGTTGCAGTTTGCGGCGGAATATAAAACAGTTTGAATTGCATTTTTACTATCGAAACTCCAATTCCAAGTTGTTTACCGCGTGAGCACTGATCGCTTTCTTTTCTCGCAGGGAATAATAAAACTTCGGACGGTCCACAGAAGAGTTTTCAGCGAAGAAGCAGGCACCTACCACGGAGTGTGAAGAGTGAAGAAAATGTAAATAACCGTCTTATCGGCACATTGCTTTGACCACGATGCGATGAGGATTCCCGCCCGCACCCATCACTGCTGGTAGCTGACGAGCAGAGAGGACAGCGCGGGGATCTCTTTCACTTTCAATTAGAAAATGTTCAGCGTGGTTCGGGGTCTGACTGGGCAGTGTATGCAAAACAATTGGAGTCAATTGAGAGAGCTATGTTCTACTTACGGGTTTGTTTTGCTACTACCGTTGATGTTGTTTTGCTTTCGCTATCGATTTACTTTGCAAACGCGCACCTAAAATTTAGATGAGACAAATGCTTCACAAACTGTGGCAATGCTGGAGCTCCTATTATGTATTGTAGTGTTCTTCACAGCTCGATAAATTGAGACCAATGATCACTTTACACTATTATTTAAATAAGCACTTCGGTCGATAATTAATGCTTGCTCAGTTAGACTCTTTCCAGTGTCTCTGCGATGATGAAAAATTACGACTGGTTAATTACTTCGATAACCTGCACTACACAGAAAATATGCACCGAAAAAAACGGCGCAATGCAAACACCAATTTCCGAAGCAGTGCACACCGATATCGGTCAGAGCTGGTCAAATCGAACTGCACCTCTCGTTTCCTATCAACATGAATAAAACCATTAAAAAAACCACTTACACGATTATTGTTCAAACACTTTCTGCTTCTTTCACGCCAGTAACAGCAGGTTGCGAAATGTACGCGCCACGATTCGGAACCCGGCAAAACAACCCACGCTGCCGCAACATACACTGCAAACACGTCGTATTTCGCCAGCGTCCCAGGTATAACTGCAGAAATAAACGCACTCGAAGTTCACCGGTAGGTAGAGTAGGAAAAAACGCCAAAACTCCACTCGGAAAGTCGCACTGCGCCGCGCTAAGTAAAATGCCGTCGCGGTGGTGGAGCACGAACCGATGATGGCGATGGCAAAAAGTAGCTCCGCTCAACGACGCTACGATCGTATGCAGAAGTAAAGGTGAATGGTTCCGATGGGGATACGGTTTTTGAGAACAGCACGGACTAGTATTGTTATTAGTTAATTTGTTTAGTTGTTTATTGTGGAGCAGGGAAAAGTTCTTGGTAAAGAACTCAGAACCTTAATTCATGAAATGTACACATTGATATACTACATTTAAATTTAAGTTAGTGAAAATCTATTCAATCACATGTGAGAAAGTGAAGTGAGCGTCATTTTATCACATTTGTTTTCTATTGTCGGTACTTCCGGTACCGAATGCTGGATATCGTCATTAGACGTTGCACAAACATGAACTAACCTCACAAAAATGAACAAAATGACATTTTTACGATAAGCACCCTACCTTCGGAACCAGGGATTTGATTCGAATAAAAATTGGAATATTCTTATCGACGACACGACCAAGATACTCAGAAGAAAAATTGGAATAAAAAGTGTCCGTGAGCGATTTACCACCAGTTACCACAAATATAGCGACCCCTTGATAATGATGAAAATAATCTTCTTGAGCAACACTGTTGTGGTTGTTACGAGCTTGTTACCATGGTATCCCAATAGTACAAATAAACATAAACAAATGGAAAACTTATATATTCAGCGAGATACTATTCTCGAGAATACAGGCTCATGTCGTTTTCGCTTGATACCAAACCTAACCCAGTTTCCACCCTAACTGCTGTCAAACCGTTTGTTTGAAGCTAGTTTCGAACCTAGTTTTAACGTTGTTGAACTGAAAATCGAGTCAGTTTCGAACCTGGTTGTTATATCAGGTTTGCTCAAACCGCCGTTGCTAAGCGCGAAAACAACACAGTTTCGTGAAAAGTGTTTGTTTGAAGAAACTACCCTGGGTCAGTTTCAGTGTTCTCAAGCGAAAACGACATCAGTTTAACAAATTGTTTCTGTATGACTTAGGATGACTTAGATAAAGACAATCACCTAGCCGGATAACGAAGCCCAAAATCTAATTTATTGAAAAACATTTTCGATTTCAGGTTTCATATTACCGGTACTAGAAGTATTAGACGAAGAAATCAAAAAAAATTGCAAGAAGGTTTGAGAAAACATATTACGAATCAATGGTATTGGCACACCTGATTATATGAGTTGATATCACGACTGGAACTATCTCTAGATGCATACGAGCAACAACACATTATACATTGAAAAAATTTTACTTCGTAGCTAACGAAATATTGCTTTTATAGAGAACTGGAAAAAGAAATTTCGCCAATAAATGAAATCACGCCAGAGAAGAACTGTTATCAACCTCACCAATCCTTGGAATTGTGTATGCTCATCATGTGAATCAAAGATTAGTAACATTGAGGAAATAAAATTTTATATTAATTAAAACAAAGTTAGTTAGCCGTTCTACTCAGTTTTTGAGTGACTGAGAATGTTTTATTTGAATCAAGATAACGAAGGCAAACGATGCTACCTTTGAACTGCAGCGAATTTTTAATTGAATTTTTAAATATATTTTATGAAACTATCATAGAGAACACGCGAGTTGATTTTTTATATAGATATATAAATATGCAAATAATTGATCCCAATTTATTCATACGCTATCTTCTGTTAAGTTTTAAGTTAAGTTAAGTTGCTCTCGTGCAACATTTACAATTGTTGTTTGCTTATTATGCTTATTGAAACAATCAGAATTAAAAGTTATGAATATTTCCAGTATGTCCAATATGTCGTTTTCAAAGAGAACGCCTTAAAAGCTTCAAACATAAGTGTTCTCCGGCGCTTATGTACATATTTTTAAATATCTGAAGCATATGAAAAACATACAATAACTTCTTATCCTCAAATTTTTCTACTTGGGTTCAGTCGTGGCATCCCAATAAAAAACTGACGATGTTTGTCTAAGATAATCACTACCATTGTATCAGTATCGTTCTCATTATCCAGGTTTTACGACGTATTGTTCGAACATCAAAACATTTTATTTTGTCTATTGAACGTTCATGGTTTTTTTTTTTTTTTTCATAAATACGTTTATTTCATAGGCAATATACATAAGTTTTTCTTCGCCGTGGCATCCACAATACATAGTAGTTTAAACCTAATACATTTCGAATATCATATTAGTATGTTGGTACTCATTAGTTAATCTAAACACTGTTTTTATCAAGCGAGTTGCTATTTTAAATTACATTAAATAAAATACATTTATTTTGTACATGATCTTATAACTATTTCAGGATTGTTTGTATCAGTTCACCACTTATATTCAATATCCTATAGTTGCCTATTGGTTGAACTCATGGAAGAGAAAACAGTCTAACATAAAATAAAATTTAAATTGAAACTCCAATGGATTTAATGAAATGATAAAGAAGTTTCATGTATGGAAGGTCACGACAAGCAAGAATGTCGCGAACTGGGACATTGGATAGTCTACCTTGGGTACGCAAGGAATTTATTAGTTGAGATCTGACATCACGAAACTCCACGCATGTCCAAACAACATGGTCAATATCGCGGTAACCTTCGCCGCAAGCACAATGATTAGTCTCGGAAAGTCCAATTCGAAGGAGATGTGCATCTAACGTGTAGTGATTGGACATGAGTCTGGACATCACACGAATGAAATCTCTACTCACATCCAGTCGCCTGAACCATGCCTTTGTCGATATTTTAGGAATAATTGAGTGCATCCACCGACCCAGATCATCTTTATCCCAAGAAGCTTGCCAGCTGGCAAGTGTTCATGGTTTATCTCAACAAAACTATTATTCGAATTTTGACAAAATTAATTTGATTTGATAATAAACACCGGTTTCTACGGTGAAGGTAACTGTTATTAGAAGTACAGTTGTTTATTCTTAGTAGCCTGTTTTTAATAGTTTTCGAACGATTCAGTTTTGACATTACGAGTTACTGAGGGGTAGTTAAATTTGCGATACAGTTTTGATAGCCGAGTGCAGGTCGTGTCATCGTTCTTATGGCATCTTAAGACCTTTCAGTAGAATCTAAGATGGTTAAAATCAATTCAGCTATCTCCGAGAAAAGTGAGTGACATTATTTTCATATTTTTCGTTTATCACGTAGCACGCTGTAATTCCAGAACCGGAAGTCGGATCCAAATGCTATTCATGAGCTTTGTATGACATCATAAGACCATTAGTTTTAATGTAAGTTTGTGAAAATCGGCTCAGCCATCTACGAGAACACACACACACACGCACGCACGCACACACACACACACACACACACACACACACACGTCAATTTCCACTTCTAAGGTCAAACAATGGTACTAAGCTTTTATAGCTGGATTTAGCTCGTGCCACTACTCGAATGATGGTTTGGAGTGGTACAAGGTCAATGATAACTGCAGCCAATTGGAATGTACTGGTGCATCATGAAGTAGGTATCTCGGAAACTTTCAAAAGAAGTAAAATCGGAGGAAGATATGAAGGAAAAAATTGATTTTCACGAAAAAAAAAATGTTCAAACGGATAAGTTTGCAAATTTATAATAATTCAGAGACAAATTTGACCATGATAAGTAAGATGGACTTTCTTTGGTGTAAATTTGTCAATAGCATAGAATACGATATGCATCCACAACGAATCAGCCAAATTACAGTCTCTATCGGTTAGAAAGAATTTCCAATTTAAAATGGAGTTTGAATAGAATGAACTTTAGCTCACATGTTTCATTTACTTTAGCAATAGAATCAGGAACAATTTTTTTTTTCGTGTAGCGTCAAATTCTAATCAAACACGAAGAATTGTTGTTGTTGGAGTAAGAAACTATTCACACAAGATCGAAAGTCTTCCGGGAATGTTTAAATCCATTTGATGCACATATTGCAGTGAGGCAGAGTAGGACGATGGAATGGTGATTTTAGAGAATTATTTGCACTGAATACAAATTGGATCATCGGAATTTGATTGAACTAACATCTACCTGAATCCAGAAAAACTCCATAATATTTTCCTTTATTATGCGTTTGGAATCGAAAAGTCTTATCCAGTTTTGATATAATACCCAAAGCACTGCAACGTGACTTGATCCTAAAAGTTTTTCACCTTCTTTTTCAATGCGGTTTGGTAAAACCGCTAGTTGTTATTTTTTTCTGCTGGATATCTAACTGGTTCACAAGAGAGCCACGAACGTCTCCAAGCTAAGATGCTTGTGTGCGAAACAATGTTCAGCGTCAGACCAATGGAACTGGTATTCAACATTCAGCAAGTCAGAAACATAATCAACTCTGCAGCGCATGTGCTGCTAAAACGAAGCCAGAATGTCGAGTTATCGAGTTGAACAACCATTGTCACCTGACGTTCTTAGGTAAGGCTGGCTGGACCAAATTAAATAGTGTACTGGCTGGTACCAAGAACGATGTAAAAAAGTGGTTCGTGATCTTTCAATGGAGTTGTCCAAATATGGCAGGAGTAATAGCGTCCAGTTTCATCGTTTCCAGTACGAAGTTGCGCTCTATGGCAAGAATTAAATTTGTTTTGAACTCTGCAAAGTTGAATCTAGGATTTCGAAGAAAAAAAATCAGTTACTTATACAAAGTGGAAACGATACAGTCAAACAAAAACTTAAATCTGGATTCTGAGTGTTAGGCTTTACCCGAGATTTATTTGAATTGAACATAGAAAGACCACAGTAATTAAATATTACTCGATTGAATCTCAATAACGATCAATCCTAGGAATATTTTGCAACTTTGTGGACTCGTAATGGTTGAGACGAAGAAAATCACAGACTTTCATACGTCTATTACACAACTCCAAATTGTTCTGGATGCTCTACCAACCTGTAATTAAGGGTTTTCCAATTAGAGGAGTTATTTTGATTTTCAAAGAAAAATGGCATTTTTATGAGGTAAATGATTGGATAGTAAATCAATACGTCGTTATTCAGAATAAGGGTGATTAATTAATTAGGGTAAACCCGCCACGCTCTTTGTAGAGTAAAGACCGCTTGGTGTTTGACTTATTTGATGGTCCTGATTATGACTGAATCCTTTCAAGATATGCCACGGAACTGCAAAATATAAACTAGCGGTGGAATCAATCCTAAGACGCAAAATGTAAGAATTCGCGGTATACACACGGAACCACCCGCGATCCCATTTCAACCAGAATATTAGTTGATTTTCTGAATTCGATTGGTTAAAATTTGGTACAACTAATCGATTGTTGTTTTAACTAAACTGTCATTTTTGTTTTTCGATTAGCAGAAACGATGGTTGAAACAACTAATTTAACTGTTTGAAAAAAAAATGCTGTCAATTAGTGAGGACACATACCTTTCAATTTCAACAAATATTTTAGTTGAAAGAACTGGTGTTTGAAGCATAAAATTTTGCGCATACCTGAAAGATTACGAGATGATCTTTCATTAACATTTTCTAATTTGTCATCAAATCTTTTTCATCCTAAACAAGGTTAACTTTATCACAACACCGCTGTTAGATAAACATTTGTTATCATAAATTTCTCAAATCGAATGAACACAATTTCACCAAACGCTTTAACCATCGATGTTGTTTTCATTGACATTTTGAAGCGACGCGAACAGATTTCAACTAGAAAAGTTGTTGATTTTGCATTGCAATTATTGTTTTGCTTTCAACTGTCTCCGGTATTTGACAGCATTCAAAACAACATATTTTTCAACTACTTGAATATATGCAAATCAAAAACTATTTTGGTTGAATCAAAAAGAAATTTGTTAAATCAACTATCGCAAAAATCAAATACAGCGATATCGCAATTTTATGTTCGAAGGGTTCTCCGTGCAAGTTTTATAGGCCGCCGAAGGTATGGCCTTTAGTTCACGCAGCGAATTCTCTTTTATGGTCTCTATGGTCTCAAAACGCGTTTACCGCAATGGCAATTTGAGTCTGGGGAAGAGGAAAAAGTCACACGGGGCCATATCTGGAGAGTACGGTGCTTGGTTGATGATATTGGTTGAGAATTTGGCCAAAAACTGCGACACAACCAACGCTGTGTGAGCCGGCGCATTATCGTGAAATTCAGCTTTTTTGGCACCAGCCGAGAAGCGACGCGTTTCAAACCCAAAACATCAGTTAAAATGTGTTCGGCTGATCCATAAGAGATGCCCAACAACACAGCAATCTCTCTAATCGGTACAGAACGATCTTGCAACACGATTTGCTTCGCCGATTCAATGTTTTCTTCAGTAACAGATGTTGTTGGGCGGCCAGGGATCTCATCATGATCCAAGCTTGTACGACCACCTTTGAAGCGTTTATACCACTCGTATGCCTGTGTTTTTTCCTAGACACGATTCACCAAAGGCCTTTTCTAACATTTTTACCGTTTCGGAACACTTAAATCCATTTGCAACACAAAATTTGATGCACGCACGTTGTTCTAAATTTTCATCCATTGTAAAAATCGCCACACGAAAATTTTTCAACTTCTTTGTAAAGACGCCAAACAAAAACTAATCGTACGATATGCCTCAAAATATGACAGAATGTGTATAAAAGTGTTGCCAACGTTGAGAGAATAAAACTTTACCGATTGGACAAGCGCGGGAATTTTAAAATGAAAATTCCGGTCATTTTTTGATCATAAGGTATGACACTCGGTTTTTCCAGCAATTCTAATACCTTTCTATAGAGAAAGGCAAAAGCCATGAAATATCTTTAAAGGAAGGATCGCAGACAGGACACTCAAATTAGATTCTTCAATCATTTTAACGGTCATTTCGAATATTCTTTTAGTTGGGACAGTACACGCATATGTCATGATGTCGCCACGTTACCCTATCAAAAACATCCTGTCTGTCATCTAGACTGTGTTTATTTTTTTCATTTGCCAACAGAGTTGCCATTTATACAGAATTACCTGTAATGTATTGATTTGTATACGTCCATGCGAATTTCATGCAGAATACAGATTTAATACATACTGCCAAAACTATATACATAATTGTGCTACTTCTCATCCTCCAACGCAATACAAAACCGAACCCGTTTTGTTACAATATTTACTTGCTTCTGGTCTACCGCCACCTAATTTCGGATGAAAATTACCAACACAATAAAAAATAATCTAGATGAGCAACGTTTAGAAAAATAAATGGTTACCTTCCAACATCGCTAAAAAAGTTAAATATATAACCAACGTAATCCAATAATTTATTGTGATGATTCATTTTCAAATATTATGATGAAATCAGGCATCCCTGCAAGCAGCTGATCGGTGTTGACAAACGAGGGGAAACCAACTAGTAAAAAAACTTTCACATAACACAAGGGGTGTGCCGATAGTAAATAGTTCGCACAGTACAATATAGGTGGAACTAGTGCATCACGAAAAATTATTTTTATATGAATTTACTCATACTGTCATGTCTGTTAGTTTGTGCTAGTATCCTGTGTTTCCCTTAGCAGTTCGTCTGACATAACAATGAATCTGAGAACGCCGACTATGATGTGCAGATGTCGCTTCGATCGATCATAATCGTTTACTTTTGGGTGGTAAATTCACAACAATGGGCGCTTGAAAATTCTTATGTTTCTCAAAATTATACATGAAATCGCACATTTAACACTTCTAGCGCCAATCAACAACGTGTCTCTGCTGTAAAACAATATCCTACCAATTTCTGTTACCAAAAATCTACTCCGACACTTAAAACTTTGTGAATTCGAGGGGCAAAGTCCGAGCACAATACGAAGCGATCAAACAAAACACAACAAACCAGTACAACTGCTTCACATTTTTTCACCCCAATTCTGTATTCCGATCGAGTCGGTGTATTTCGATTGAATGCAAAAATTTGTATTCTGTAATTCGATCGATCAATGCTTTTGTATGGAAGACTCGATCTCGATCGAGATACAGAATGCAAAATTTCGTATTCGATCGAAATAATCCGATTCGAACGAAATATAGAATTATGGTGTTTATAATAAAATGGCACCAGAAATACTTAATTCACTAATAAAAACATCGATTAAACAAGTGCAAATCTTGTTTGGGTAAACTTTGTCGTGAGCGAAGTGTATTCGCGACCGACACGCTATAATTTTTAAAGTAAATATTTTACACAATATTTTATTGCTTCGAAAATGAGATGAGTTCAAAGATATTGAATGTTTTTATTAGCGGTGAAACATGTTGTGTACACAATGACAGTTCAATTATGTCGTTTTCGTTTTTAAATTGCACTACACCGGTGTAGCGAAAGCTGCACCTAAACCGTTCGTTTTTACCGTTTTTACCAATATCACTACACCAGTGCTACACTTTTTCTGCACCGATACCACTGGTGTAGCACTCATCAAAAGTTTGGTGTAGCTCTGTGCAATGGAATCGTTAATTGTAGTCAATGGTTACTGTTTATGTTTTCGTCATAATGCACCGGTGTAGTGCAAATTAAAAACGAAAACGCCATTAGTTTTCGATTTTTTTCAAGGTAACCGGCTACCCTGATAAATATATTTGAATATAGACGAATTTCGCGCTAACTCGAACAAATGTGGGTATCACCCTCTTAGATTTCATTGAAGCTTACTGTACATGAAGACTTTGTCACAAAAAAACACTCATTCGGCCAATTACGAAGTGCAACTACGGGTGGTTCACTTCAATTCAGCTCATTTGAATGTATCAGAGATCAATTTTGAATTTTTATCGTCAAAAACAATTTTTTTTCTTGCCTTCAAGCTCGACAATCAACAGTCCGGTCGACTAAAGTTTGGCATAATATTATGCTGAACTTGCCGAAGTATGCTGAACTTTGCCGAACAACAAATATACCGAAATCAGCATATCCATTTGCCGGGATTTCGAAAAATGAAATAGTTTTTACTGAATCTCGGTGAGATACTTGTCATCTAATGTCTCTTTTCGATTTTGCAAAGCACGACGTCGCCATTCCTCGTGGAGCTGGGAAACATCGGAAAAAGGAAAACAGATTAATTTTTATATTTCGTGACAAGATAAGTGAAATAAGAAAACTATCTGCTTCGCAAATATAATTACTAATATCTACCTATTTCCAGGTAGGTGCGTTGAGGAGCACTAGAAAAAATTGACTATAGGCGTGATGTTTTATTTTGTGTGTGCTGGATTCAAATGAACATAATAAAACACCATCTTTCTCCAACATTTGCTTTTGTGACTTATTTTACATACAATAATAAAGCAAAATCCATTCCACCTTCGGTTACTGATGACTCGGCAATTCATGATTCAATCCTGATCGTTTCTGCCAAACTAACAGTAAAATTGCTGCTAATTGACAGTTAATAAATTTAGGATTGCCGAGATTCTTATTAATTATGCAAATTTCGGCATTTTTTGCCGAGATTCAGCAAGAAAATTTAAGTGTGTAAATAAATTAATAAATCTGCCTAGTATGAGTATTGAGAGATGATGCATTCAAACGTTCGAGCTAAAGTTATTCATCAATTGTTTTGATCAATTTATATGAGCTTGGATGCACAAATCGCTTGGAATTATCAATTTTCTAACTTTCGCAAAGGTAAGTACACACATAAAACCGATTCTCGAGCTCGGCATAATGAAATTTTACTGATTGTTTAGTAATTCACATGCTCATTGCCGAAATTCGTTAATGTAAATTCGGTAAAGTGCATTTTATTGCCGAAGTTTGGCGTATTATGTTGCTGAACTTGTCCGTAAACAACATTGTGGAGGATGTAATATACGTAGAATAAAATATATAAATATAAATCTTAGGTCAGCTTTACAAAAAAAAATAGATGAATAAATTAATAATTTACCCCAATTTATTTCATCAGTCGTTTTTCTGGTTAAGCGTTCTTCTGCATACCGTAAGCAGGCTGATTGCGGTTGATGAAAATCGATTGATATTACAAAGAAAGCCCTAAAAACAAGATTACAGATGGATTCAATGGCCGCATGAATCTTGTTATACCGTTTTACCCCAATTTATCCTTTAACTCAGTCGTAAGATTCTGCTCCACATTTGGAAAATAGTTCGTAATATAAATCGATTTTCATCAACCACAATCAGCCTGTTTAGGGTATGCAGAAAAACGTTTAACCAGAAATACGACTTATGAAATAAACTGGGGTAAAACGGTATAACAAGATTCGTGCGGTCATTGAATACATTTGTAATCCTATTTTTAGGGCTTTCTTCGTAATATCAATCGATTTCCATCAATCGCAATCATCCTGCTTTCGGTATGCGAAAGAAAGTTTAACCAGAAATACGACTTATGAAATAAATTGGGGTAAAACGGTATAACAAGATTCGTGCGGTCATTGAATTCATTTGTAATCCTATTTTTAGGGCTTTCTTCGTAATATCAATCGATTTTCATCAACCGCAATCATCCTGCTTTCCGTATGCGAAAGAAAGTTTTTGTTTTTCTTATTTCCTTCATTACACACTGGATAAGTCCGTTCGACTATTGTGGTGTGATTACAATATCAGTCGATATGAATACAGCATCTGTGTGGCTTATTTCGTCAACAGGATTTGATGTTTTTTATATACAATTATATCTTCTGCGTTGATGGTACATCACAGAGCAAAAGTTTTGGGACATATGTGCGCAAGTTCGGTATCA
Source organism: Malaya genurostris (assembly GCF_030247185.1). Lineage (NCBI taxonomy): Eukaryota > Metazoa > Arthropoda > Insecta > Diptera > Culicidae > Malaya > Malaya genurostris. The sequence continues at coordinate 44,371,915 of NC_080571.1, forward strand.
TTTGTCTGCTGGTTGTTCTTGTGTAGTACAATTCTTCCTCACACAATACTATCAATACTAGTATCATCTAGCGTTAACTGCTAGCATACAGTTGGAATAAAGCCTTAGCCTATTGATGAGAAATCTTCCCATTTCTCTCATTACACGATTTTACTAGCAAAACTAGTTGCTTCCAAATGGATTCGTCTGTTACATAGTGTACCAATACACTGATTCTACATTAGGGTAGTTTTTCACTACAACCGTAAAGAACATTAGTAGTGAAATTTAATACTACACTCAGAAAAATATTATGGTAACAGTTACTATATAGAGGGCCAACCTGACCATGCGAGTATAGTGGTTTTCAGCCGACTATTAAATCAGATGATTTCAACAATAGTCAAGTTCATGTTTACTATAAATGATATCGGCTCTAGAATAGTAATATTGAACAGTATATTGTATGAATAACTAATACGATTGAGATGGTTAGGCTAACCATGACCGAATCTTTATTTACATTGTAGTTTTCGCTATAACCAGAGCCATGGTATTTTTGACATTTCACTTCTAGTTATTTCGAAACTGAAGGCAGTGGTTGATTCAACAATGCTGAAGATCAGCAAAACATGAGCTAATGTTAAAAAGTTTTATGAATTTGAATTCTAGAACAAGAACAACAAAATAGTTTCATTGAATTCTGTTTTATTTTTGCATCAAATCAAATGATGATGTGCCTGGTGAAATATTGATTATCAACGTAGACACGGAGCAGCATTGCTTGGTTGCAACTGTTGATCCCAGGCTCTGTTCGGTGAAGTTTTTCCTGAAGCAGGAATGGGCAGCATGGAAGAAATTAATAGCCAAGTCCAGATGCAAACCTCAATACCCATCTGCCATATATTGTTATTTTTTTCGTCGGATTCGAGCGATTTGAATCCGGGAATCGGCTGATGTTCGTCGTTTTCATCAATCGCTTGATATTGTTTCTACAGCGACCGATAACGAATAATAAAAATTATACAGGACGTCGATTTCACTAGAAAACAGCCGTTACCGTCAAAATTGTTGAAAAATTTAATTTCAACGACGGAAACTAGTAAGGCTACAAAATTTACTCACCTGCAAGACCTTCCAAATTGCACAATATAAGTCACAATATTCATTTTTTTTTTCAAATCAATCCCTGATGTGTTACGAAATTGTCTGCTGTATTGTAACTTTATGTGACAATAACAAAGTACACCCGTTTATTGACAATTTGTATAGTCAGCACAAATGAAAAACATAGTCGGTTAAAAAACACTATACGATAATGTGCTTACTATATAAATTCTGTTGATATGGACTACATGAATAGTGTTTTCAAACTTCATAATTTCTTTTAAACCATGTATCTATTTATGGTAACATTATTATACTGTAGACATATTTACATGGTAGCAATAACTATTTAGCTCCTCATATATATCAAGGCTTGAGAGCAATTTCACCTTACTAGAAATTGTGATTTTAACTATTTGTTCTTATATTTGAGATGACTACCATTGTCAGGATGACCATGCCAGAAAAGTCATAAATACAAATAGTTTAGTCAAGTCGTAGTCTTTGTTGTCTAGTAATTTATACAATACAGATGGTGTATAGTCATATATCATGATTGTTGCTACTATTTAAGCGTATAGTTGAAATGACAATGGAAAACAGGCTACGGTTACTATGGTATTTTGCTCAGTGTATTAAAGATTATATCAGTGACTTATCCCAAATCGCTGTATATCTTTTACTTTGAACCGCCATAGCGAGTAGTTGGTAATCCAAGCTATTTTTTCTAAAAATTACCATTCCGTACCATCTGAAGATTTCTTTTTAAATTCAAGATGGAAACGAAATCAGTCCTGGCCTTTGGAAATTCTGGCGCTACATCACCTGCAAGTCGGAAACCCGAAAACTACGAGTCTGACTCTCGGAGTGATAGGATCACGGCACCTGGCGATGCTAGTTCTGGATATCCTTCAGGGAAACGTATGCCTAAGTCTCCAGCCATTCCGGATGGAAATCCGAATGCGAAGAAGACAAAAAGCAAAAGTTTCGAACGGAATCAAAACAAAAGACTCCATAAGAAACCATCTGGGCGTACAAAACCTCATTCCGAGGAAAATAAACCCAGTTCAACAGAGCGTTTTCAGGTTCGTATGTTAAATGGATTGTTTACAACGGATCTGAAGGACAATCTGATGAGGATTTTAAATAATTTCCTCTTTACTACGCCTCCTACGTCTTTCATACCGAGCTTCAATGGGTGCGGACTCAGGTTCGGGGTTGTCTGGTTTCATCCGGACAACGAGGACAGCTCGACCTGGCTCAGACAGAGGCCTCGAAATTATAAACGAACAAGCGGGCGAAAATAGGTTCGTGATAGAACCTTACTGTCTGCATCAGAACAGGATTTCTTTCGTTATTCCATGGGATCCCGAGGAAAAATTGACGGAGAATGATGTTCTGAAGCGGATATATCTGCAAAACCCAGTTGTTCAGACGGTGAGATGGAAGGTTTTGAAAGCGGCTCCGGCAGTTGCAGGAAAACGACTGTTTTTCAGCAGTATTGACGATGGCTCTCTAAATCTTCTTAATAAACAGAAATTAAACCTGAACTACGGTTTTCAGAAGATTTCTGTTCGAACTATTCGGCAGGAATAATCAAGACCATTGAGTCTACACCTGTAAAGGTTAAAACAGATTGTTCAGCATCCTATGGGTGCAGAATTTACTTCTGGTTATATGTTTTTCTTTGTGCAGTCCAACAGAATGTTCAGCACCCCTAGGGGTGCAGAATTAACTTCTGTTTACATGTATTGTGTCGTCATTTTCTCCTAAATTACCCAGCTCCTAAACTACCCTGCTCCTTCCTTTCAGTCTTTCCTATCCCTTCAGGAAAATGATGATAATACAGATCTTGCGGCAAGGCACAAATCTCCATACAACAAGGGGAACGTGCCATTCGAGCCAATCTGTTCTGATTCCTGATTCGGTATGCGAAAGAAAGTTTAACCAGAAATACGACTTATGAAATAAATTGGGGTAAAACGGTATAACATGATTCGTGCGGTCATTGAATACATTTGTAATCCTATTTTTAGGGCTTTCTTCGTAATATCAATCGATTTTCATCAACCGCAATCATCCTGATTTCGGTATGCGAAAGAAAGTTTAACCATAAATACGACTTATGAAATAAATTGGGGTTAAACGGTATAACAAGATTCGTGCGCATCCTAAGTGCCCCTGACTCAACTTTATTTTTCGATACATCCATGCAGCGTGAAGTGCGTGGAATCCCGGATCATCTACGCTCGACGGAAATCCCGAAAATATTTTCAAGTAAGTTCAGGCATATTGACTCTGAGAAAATGTTTTATACGGACGGATCGCGAATTGAAGAAGCGACAGGGTTTGGTATGTTCAACAGTAATGTTTCGGCCTCATTTAGGCTTCAAGAACCTGCATCTGTTTATATAGCAGAGCTAGCAGCAGTTCATTATAGTTTGAGTGTAATCGTCACATTATCTCCAAACCATTATTTCCTCTTCACAGATAGTCTGAGTGCAATTGAAGCCATTCGCTCAAACGCTGCTGGCAAAAATGAACCGTTTTTCCTGGGCAAAATAAAACAGTGCCTGAACGACATACTGAACAATAATTATCTAATCACTATAGTCTGGGTCCCGGCTCATTGCTCCATTCCTGGCAATGAAAGAGCCGATATTTTAGCCAAACGTGGTGCTATTGAGGGTGAAATTTATGAGCGACCGATTGCTTTCAACGAATTTTATAGCTCGTGTCGCCAAAGAACACTTGCCAGCTGGCAAGCATCTTGGGATAGAGATGATCTGGGTCGGTGGATGCACTCAATTATTCCGAAAATATCGACAAATGCATGGTTCAGGGGACTGGATGTGAGTAGGGATTTCATTCGTGTGATGTCCAGACTCATGTCCAATCACTACACGTTAGATGCACATCTCCTTCGAATTGGGCTCTCCGAGACTAATCATTGTGCTTGCGGAGAAGGTTATCGGGATATTGATCATGTAGTTTGGACATGCGTGGAGTATCGTGATGTCAGATCTCAACTAATAAATTCTTTGCGTACCCAAGGTAGACTATCCAATATCCCAGTTCGAGACATTCTTGCTTGTCGTGACCTTTCATACATGAAACTTATTTATCATTTCATAAAGAAAATTGGAGTTTCAATTTAATAAAGGCCCCTTTTAAGACTTAGTTCTGATCCCAGCTGCGTCCATGAGTTCAACCAATAGCTAAATTAGAATAAAAATTATGTAATGATACAAACAAACTCGAAACAGTTTATGAAATTATCAACAAAATGTCTGAAAATAACAGCTTATTTTATAATTTATAGAAGTTAATCGTTTGGTTCAAATAATATTTCCGAGTAGATTTCATAATTAATGACGAGTTACCTAAGATGATATTTAAGCTATAAGAGAATATGTTTTAATAAATTCAAAACGTTGTGACTATGTTAGAATTAAATTAGGATAAGAATATTATGTAAAAGTGATGCTACGGCGAAGAAAAACTTATGTAAACTGCCTTAAGAAATAAACGTATTTATGGAAAAAAAAAGATTCGTGCGGTCATTGAATACATTTGTAATCCTATTTTTAGGGCTTTCTTCGTAATATCAATAAATTTTCATCAACCGCAATCATCCTGCTTTCGGTATGCGAAAGAAAGTTTCACCAGAAATACGACTTATGATATAAATTTTGGTAAAACGGGGTAAACAGGCTAGTACTGTCATTTGCATTGTGTTTAATTGGATCACAGATGTTTTGCACGTAATATGAACCAATATTGATAGATCGTATTGGATCTGCTTCTGGATTGTAGATCATATTTCAACTGAGTATTATTACTAGAAAAGAAATGGGGTAAAACGGTACAATGAGTTTTCTGCTGTCAATAAAACTATTTGCAATCGATTTGTTAGACTTTTTTACATAGGAAACACTCTGGTCGCTCGGAAGCTCGGAAGCTTTGTGGTCAGCTGTATCATGCCTCCAAAAAAAATCGTCGTGTTTTTGGTCTATTTTTCCCCACTGTGCATCGGCACGGAAATACACCTTGACTTAGGAGTTCCTATTTTTGTGGCCTATTACGACATGGAACAGGAAACCAGTGGATCAATTCTTGGTAAAAAATAATTCCGCCGGATGCACACGGCTTACCTGTTTGGTGGACTTATACCACCGGTACAGGTGGACCGTAGCGTTATTCTTAGCCAGTTGGGAAACCGCTACCGACACTACACGGCTATCTAGGCTGCTCAGAGAGGGAAGTTGACATTGATGGTCAACTTCCATGGATGGCCGAGCAGCCGGACAAACAACATTAATATAGATGCTGTGATGAATAATGACTATATTAATTAGAAAAACGCTCAATCACAAATCATGCAGCTAGGTGATTAATTTGCCTTATTAAGCTTGAATACCAAACACAGAAGTAGCAGGAGTGCAGGTTTTTTGCAAATCGAATTTAAATTTTCAAAATCAATTTCTTCAATATTTTTATTCAAAAACTAAAAGTTAAAAAAAAGTTTGGCCTTTTTCAAAAGACAGTATATATAATTTTTGGGAGAAAAAAAGTATGTAAAGTGGTTTTCTGTGACAAAGTCGTCATGTACAGCAAGTTTCATTAAAATCAGAGTGGGTGCTGCCAACTCTGAATATGATTTAGCGAAGCGACTATTTTGAAAAAGCTGTCATTTCCATGTTTGAATACATTTCTTATGAAATAATTGCTTTGATTTCGCGTTTCCAGGTACGATTGAAGATTCGGTTGGTTTCAAATCGATTGATTACTGTCCTAAGTATTTGAACTTGGTCCGTTGCTTGTCACTTAAAAATTGAAATATTACTTCATTACAATATCGCGGAGTTAGTCGTTGTCATGAATCATGCTTTTTTTAATTTATTTAGAAATTTATTCATTTTGAGGTCGATTACTCTAGGCTATAGTTCATCGAATATGACTGCCAAATTTCATCGAATCAGTCAATTTTCTTAAATAATTCCCGGCCAATGCATTCAAAAGTTATAATTTTATTATTTCCTGACACGATTGAATCTATTGACAATATTGACCCAAAACATCGTACCAAAAATCACTAAATAGATTTCAATGCCTTCGTGTAAATAATCTTAACATTGTTTTCAACATTTTCGATTTGAACGATTAACCTTTTTATCAAAGTCATGCCATCGAAAAATTCACCAGAATTTATTTGGCTAACAACACTGATGATGATTATCAATCGTTCAAAACCGGAAACCCCAGATTGCATGAAACCAAATAATATATTTCCGATACATTTGTTTATTACTCTCATGACGAAGATCAAATTGAAGCTAGGCAGGATGTAAATCATCAAGTTGAATCAATACAACAGCAAAAGTTCGACGCGAGACATTTACATTTGATCAAGTCAATTGGTATCGAGATGGTCATTCCGATGAACCGCCCAATGTTTTACTGACTGACTCACACACTTTTCGTTGGCGGACTCGTTCCAACGTTCGAAGAAACAACAACAATGTGATGCGGTCTGAGGTGGTTCGGCGTTGGTTATGAATGACGAAGAAATTTTCCTTTTTGTTACATTGCATGTGTTTTTTGTTGGTTCAACAGCGCTATTTGAGGTGGAACGCGGGCCAAGCGTTCGGTCATTTTTTTACTTCGTTATAACTCACCTCAGACCGACCAGCTCTGACTGTTTCTGATAACGACGAATGCCTTGGATGCGTAATGCGTGCGTAGGAAGGTAGAAGCAATCCATCGGTTGTACGCGTCGCTAAGGCCGTGGCAAAAATCGTCCATTTAGTTGGGTCCGTCTTTGTTCGCGCGCGAAATGTAACAGGAAATTAGTTCAATCACGGAAGTATACGAACCTCTGAAAAATATGGAACAGACAATGCACTACACTCTACTAGCTCATTCCAGACAAGTTTGTGTAACGCAGAGTCAGTATGCCGCATTACGATTCACCTACTAAACTAGTATACCAACTGACAGCCGAACACCGGTTTGCGTGAAATGTTAAATAATTAAGATCGACACTAAAACCGAATTAAACATTATCGGCTCTTGACGTGAAATTTATGTTTCTATCGTTTAGTAGTACAGGTACTGGTCATCCAAGTTGAAAAGGAAACGTTTTCTATTTTCATATCAATGAAACATACCTATTTACTTTTGGTTATACCAAATATTTTCCGGTACAGTTTTAATATTTACTAGACACTAATGCTAGTGAAAAAAAACTTAATCATAACTTTGCCCTTATCACCCTGTAGACGAGAACGAGACAATTCAAAAACCGCTATAATTATGAAATTCTCAATCAGGCCCCCTAAGAAATGTGATATTGCTTCTGTTGGTTATGTACTGGCCACCATTGAACGTGAACCTGTTGCTGTTTTTGGTTACTTAAAAACGTTCAATTTCATCCAGATTCTCGTACTTTTTCAGCCGATGAAGATTGTCCCACCAGAGCTTCAACCGATTGGCCAAAATCAATCGAAACCATGGAGTCAGCGGTGCCTGCAGATCGGCGATTTGTCGTTCCAAGCTGTCCCGTCGAATGTACCGAATTTCGCTGACTTCACTCTCGTTTGGCTTCAGATCCACGTCCTTCTGAAGAAACAGAATGTAGTCGATTTCGTGCTCACCCCACACACCGTCACCCCGGTCGGCATAGTGGATCCGCGTCAGGAAGTGGAAGTTCTCCGGACGGACCTGAATCAAGAATGAAGGGAACTCGGTTAGAAAAAAAATTGATTTAATGGTTTCATATGTATATTGAGTTGTTGAACGAATTTGTCCCTGAACAACAATTGGTAAGCACAAACAATCGTGTTTTTATTTTGAGAGATTAAGATGCTTTTATTATACCTGGTAGTGAAAAAGCAAGCACTTGCTTGCCATAGGAAAAATGGGAAAAAATCAAAACGATCTTTCATGGCAACGATTATTCTGGAACTCAGAGTAATGAGCTCTCACTAGAGTATTTGTAACCGAAAACCGAACCAGACCAGGTAATGGTCGGTGATAATATGGGTCGGAATGAATGGTAAATCAAACGTGGCGAACAGTTTTCATTCAAAATTCCATGTGAAATTCAGTGTGTAATCCGAATGAATTTGCTCACCAACCAATTGGTTCGAAATTTGTTGGAATGTAGTAAAAAAAAGGCGAGCTTTCTTCTTCTTCTCTGATTTTTCATGTTTAGGTGATGTTTTTTAGTTAAATTCGAAACAAAAATTCAGCGTAACGGCTCCCTATTTCAACTGAGCTTCTATTTCCATCTCATCCCTTCATCTCATAACTTTGAACATGAATCGTATCATTCAACGCGCCTGAACCAAACAGTGAAATGTTCTAAAATGTTTACTTGAGTTTTTGTCATACTTTCCCATTAAAATATGATTTTAAATCTTTCAGCGATCGTTTTCCATTAAAAAATAACATCACGCTGCAATTTAGGAAACAGTTTTGTCTCAAGTTTTACAGTTATGTTTCTGATTATCTACTAATTGATTCGTCTCAAAACATGATCACTAGTTCACGTAATTACACCACTATTAAATGTTGAATGACTTTCTCATTAGTAATGTTCACTTCTCACTTATTTAATCAACGATTGAAAGCTTGTAAGATTACCCGCCAAGCAATAAAAATCTTCAAAAATATGAGACAAAAATTTACACTTCATTCACTTGATTGCGCTTTGTTTCCTTCTCATTTCGTATCGCAAGGTTATTAAGTTTTCTCATAATGTTATGAGAAATGTGTTGAAAAAAAATTCGAGTCTTATGGAATTTTCGTTTTCAATTTGCACTACACCGGTGCAGTGCTACACGGAAGCATGAACAAACGAACAAAAATGACTTAAAAACAAAAACAGTAACCATTGACTACAATAAACAATTCCATTGCACAGAGCTACTCCAAATTTTTGATGAGTGCTACACCAGTGGTATCGTTGTAGCACTGATGTAGTGCAATTGGCAAAAACGAACGGTTTCAGTGCAACCTTACCTACACCGGTATACTGCAATTTAAAAACGAAAGCGAAATTAGTTAGTCGGATTAGAGTGACTATAATCAGAGTGACGACAGCTGTTCGTTTGGAATGACAGCTACCAGTTCCAAACGTCCAAACGACCTGTCAATGCAATGTAAAGCGATCCTTACACGAGACAATATTATTGTCAATACAAGGAGTATTGACAATACTTTTGATTGTGTAATGGAAACTTCATTGGATTGACGAAAATATTGTCAAAAAATCAAAACTGCTCATCAATCCGACAATACTTCTCTCCATAGAAGAAACGGTCAAATATGTGCAATGAACTCTACTCTCAATGTTTCAATGTTCAGTTGCAATATTTGAAGCTTCAAACGCTTGATTTGTTCGAAAAATGCGGACTCAATTTACCAAGTCAATTGGATTAACGGTATTGACAATACTTTGGATTGACAATAATATTGTCACGTGTAAGGGCTGCTTAAAGCTAATGGAATGTTTTGAATTGTTGCCAACATTACGGATGAGAAGTCGTCACTCTGGTTATAGGCACTCTAAGTCGGATATATAGAACTAGCAAATGATCAGTTTTCCTATAGTTGCAGCTTAAACTGGAAACCAACGAAAAGGCCTACCTTGATTTGCATTGTGCATTCCTCGATTTCGATATATTTGTAAAGAGAGTAAACTTTCAACACGCTTAAGGAGCAAGACTCTTTGCAAGCGTATGAGTAATGCCAACAATGTGTGCGTAAAACAAATTCCGGCGCTTCTTTTCCTGATTTTGTTCAATAAATTTTCCATATGGTTGAAAAATAAACCAATCGGTTCATACTGCTTAAAATTGCAATTCAAGAAAAGCGAAAATCTTAGTCTAAAACTCTTCCGTTTTCCTTAAAACTGCTCGATCAGAATTATTTCAGTTTCAGCTTACTTCCACTGACACATTTGATTAGCAACAAACACACTCCTATATGGATTTCCTCTTGCAGAAATTATTGCGATATAAAGATTTACGTACCTTCTATAAGTAATCCCGCAAAAAAAAGCTTTAATTTAACACGCGAAAGGCAATGGATATGGAATGTTGTCGTAAAACTATTTATTTTTCCGGAAAACTGCTTTTGTAACAGAAAATATCTAGTTTTGTTTATTTTGTGTAGCGCAATCTAATACAAATGCATTGAAGCCGAGTTGCTAACTTTTTTATTAAAGAATTAAAATCTACATTCATAAAATGTAAGCAATTTTCCACCAAACGTTGGTGAAAAATTGATCAAAACTAATATTTCATCCAAAATGTCAGGCTTAACCTTCATTTGAGAATAAATTATTGTTTAAAAAGATTGTTTGAAACTCAATCGTGCAAGCCACTTTGATAAACTCGTTGCACTGCATATATGAATACATAGATCTACGACATACGTACCAAATAAAATGTACGTAATACACAAATTACCAACACAAGTTAACTTGGTTTACTCTTGATCCTTAAGAATAGTTACTCAAAAATGAGTAAGATCCCACTTATCTACAGAAAAAGTGGAACAACCCTAATTTAAAGTAACTCCTTAGTTACTCAAGTTTGAGTTCTTCCACTGGAAACGATTTTTGGGTAAAATCTACTGATTTACTGGGTAATGTTTTATTTGTACATGTGCCAAAAATAGACTAATTAGCACTCAGATTTTGAGTGAAATTTTATTCCACATATACAAAATTTCAACACGTTTTTGCAAGAGATGTAAAATCTATATAAAAATGGATGTAAGTTTGTATGTTTGTAACGCCATAACTTTGGAACTACTGAACGGATTGAAACCAAACTTGGCACATGTACTTGAATTACAAAGATGGTTTAAGGAGTATTATTATAGGGGAGGGAGCGTAGCAAGTATCATAAACAAGGGGAGGTCATGGAAAAATTCATATAACTTGACAAAAATCGATACGTTTTAAAGACCAATGTTGTAATGGCATAACTAATATTATGTTTGTAATGGCATAACTCCGGAATTACTAAACGGATTGCTATCAAACTTGGCAAATGTACTTCTTGCTCTTCAGAGATGGTCATAAACGTATTTCTATGGCGGGGGGGTGTGAGCGTAGCAAGTGTCATTAACAAGGGGGGGGGGGGGGGGGGGGGGAATAAGTATTCTCAACATTGATCTGAATTGACGAAATCATACAATCAATGTGCATTTTATTATGTAAATTGAGAAAACTGTCAACTCAAGGTGATTGAAATAAGATTACAACAACATTTGTATTACTGAATCATTATTCTATAGGTTTTCCTCCCCGATGAACTACCAAAACGGTTAAAGCCTTGGTAAAATAAATTATATAAAAACGTTATTCTATAGTACGAATGTAGTTATGATGTCAAAAAGTCTATCATTATAAAATAATCATGATCAGATCGAAAATTTTGAGCAATTAATAATGTCATAAAAAATTTTATAAAGAGGAGGGAGTAGCAAGTATTCATAGCCATGGAAGCCAAAGGTATTGCAGATCGAATGTGACGAGGAAGTACGGAAGTACGTTACAAACACATATACATAATAATTCAAGTACGTTACAAGCGCATATACATATGAAACTCTAAGATCACTAAGAAGGTATTTATAGATAGAAAGGTGTTTTGAATGTTTCTAACAAAAGGGTTCAAATATAAAACTAACCCAATTTGTCGAGAATACCATGAAAATTATGATTATTGTGATATCTGAGATGGGACACTGATCATTCGCAATCTGATCATGAACGGAGTGTTGTTCATTCGGGATGCCGTTTAAGTTATGTTTCACTACAATCAGAGTATTTCACTAAGCAGGACGAGAATTTTTTCGGCCTTCACTTCACGAAACATCTCCGAGCAACGCCGGGTAATTCAGCTAGTTAATTCATATTACTGCTTATGAAACCAACTCAAAAACCTGAACGGATTAAGTTCCACATCCGGGTTTTCAACTGACTGTACGACAAGCTTATTTGAGCAGTTTCAATTCCGGTTTCCAAGTAGCAAATATTACTGTTGTGAAACATATGAAACAAGAAACTTGTTGCACATCATACAAGCAAAGTGCGCTTTTCCAATCGCATAATCGTTGCGAGAAGAGGTAATAAATTCAGTACTAGAACAATGTTTGCTACTTGGGAAGTAATTGATACGCACTACTTAAAACAAGCCTACTGTGTTCATTTATTATTCCATTTACAATCGAGTTTTTAACTCCAAGACATCATATCAAGTGGCGGTCGCTTGGAGTAGTGTGTCAATGCTCAGGTACTAATCAGACACTTATTCCTCAAAAATGACATTTGAGCATATTCGTTTCCATTCTGAACAACAATACCGAGCACTCCTGGAGACAACATCTGCGTCGATTGCACAATCAAGAGCACAGTTTATCATTCCGGTTTTTGCAGACACAACACCGTTTGTTTTAATCGACTCACCCTTGAAATACGCGATCTCACTAACAAAGTAACAAAATTGAACCTGTTGCTAGAAATTACACCTTTTAGATTGATCTTGCGAATAGTAACATAAAAACGAGTTCTTGCGTTAAACTCAAATTTAGAGTAAGAGTTACTCATTATCATTGATGGTAACTACTCAATTTTTGACTTTTCTATGTCTCATTTGAAAATGAGTAACTAGTACTCAAACTCTGAATAACTTTTTCTAAGCGTGAATGGCATTTTTACTGTCACTGTCAAAAGAGTTAATCGAGCGAATAAGCAGAGAAGCAGATTCGCTTTTCGGACGTCGTGTCGAGCAGTTGATTTCAACCAGCAGCAGCAACAACATATTGTCTGTAATCACGTTCAGCAACTGAATACTGGATTCTGTAACAAAATCCTTAACTGAATTTTGGAACTTAGTCTGGATTCTGGTCTTTTTTGTTTCAGAATTCAGTTCCAGAGAATTGATTCAGAAATTAAAACTTTGACTCTGAAACTGATTTATTGACTAGATTTTGCAACTGAACTTAGGATATGGATTTTAGACCCGGATACTGGAACTAAATGTTAGATCTGAACTTCAAACCTGAATTTTGAAAATGACATCTGAACCAGAATTCAATTCCTGATTTCATTTTCAAAATCTAATTTCTAAACTCAGTTTTAGAACTTAGTTCTTCAATCAAGTTTCAGAATTTTATTTCCATAACTTAATTCCTGAAATTAGTTTCAGAATTAAAATTCTAAATTAATTTCCAGAATTCAGAAACTGCACTAAATTTTAGAACTTCAGAACTCAAATTTAGAATTCAGTTCTAAACCTGAATTCTGGATTCTGAAAATGAGTTCAGTTTCATGAACGCCGTCTCGGGTTGGCGGTTCAATGCATAGGACGCTGGTCTTACAAGCCAGTTGTCGTATGTTCAAGCACCGACCTGGAAGGGTTCTTAGTGTCAGTATGACCCATATAGTATTAGCCATGCAATGATTCTGTACACTAAGAATCGGCTGCGAAGTCTGTTGAAACAGAAAGGCCAAATTCCACAAAAGGAATGTAATGCCAAGACTTGGTTTCATGGACTGAAAGGTCTTGATCTGGATTCCGAACCAGAAGTGAATTCTGAGCCTTCAGTTTTGGTTCCTGAATTCTGGTCCAGAATTTCGGTTCTGGTGTAGAGAAATATATGATGAAAAAAGTACTCAAAAGTTGTAAACATTGGATAAATTCAGCAAATCGGTTCTTTTTAGAATCGTTGAAATATTCCCATAGGATTATGCGATGTTTCCCTCTAATGGGTATTAACGTCAACAAAAAACTACTATAACATTGTTAGTTGTATTTTTTAATTCTCATTTGTTACGTATTATGTAATTGTATGGTACAATATGTTTATCGTCTATAAGTCATGCTCTAGCATAGATGCAAAATTCACACAATCAACTGATACGACCTATAATCTATATTATGCCTGTGACATTACCCACCCGTCTCTTTTTTGTATCTTTTGTGTGATGCATTTATTGCTTATTGGTGACAAATATCATTGTTGGGTGAACGATAGAAAAAAAATCGATTATAGTTGAATCAGTAAAACAGGGATTGGAGAAGATTAACGATTCCAAATATTGCCTCTGATGAAAACATTCTTATGTTAGTAATAACACAAGAAGAACCCGCAGATCACAAAATTACAATATTGCAATTGTTGTTTTACGCCCTGGTTGTTTCAACTAAAACGTTGTTGATGTAACTAACATATCTGTTGATTTTTTCATAATCATTCAGGTAAACGAAATTGCTGTATTCAAATGCTGTCGCTCGGCGGAGAACGAAGACAGCAAAACGCAGAACAAGAACCCTCTTCATTTCACCAGAAACGTTTCATATTTAAAATTTTCCGTGGTTGTTTCATGAAATGCTTATGACAGACATGTGATATCGGAATCACTGTACACCGTGAAATCACATGTCTGTCTCCCTAAATCACGGTGGTATCACGCGAGCATCATGATACAACGGTGATTTTCGTACTACGGTCATTTATCGTTGTACTGTGCAAAATCACATCACTGTTTACTGCTACCAGCGCCATTGACGAGCGATGGTGAACTCACGAAACAATATTTCCTTCTTCAGAGTATCAAATAATAAACAACCTTTGTTTTATTTTGAAAAAAAAAAATCTCTGTAAAATGCTAACCGGTAGCATAAAACGTGTACATTTTATCAACGTTGTAGCTTATTTTAAAAAACAGTCAAACCAAGAAATGTTCATAAATTTGGTGAAGTTTTTAAATACAAATAAGGAAAACAATATATTCATATTTGTACATAAAATCAATACTATTGAGTTATTGTTTTCTGTTCAATATCATGTAAATTTATTGTTGAAATGGATTTAGAACACATAATGATTCAAATTTTGAATGCACATGTGGTAATTATAAACGATAAATATACACAACATCAATAAACCAATTGTGTAGTCACAATTTTAAACTCCTCAAAATCCTAATAAAACCATTATGAGATTATATTCCAGCCTAGGAGGCCTTTTTTCATAAGCGTTATGAAGTAAAACGAAGCATCAAACCTATGTCAAATCTATTTCGGAATGATTTCGAATTCAAGAAGGTTTTAAAATCAGCTTTATGATAAACGTCATCTTTTTTATGAAAATTTCGTAATGAATAAAATGTTTCGTTGAAAGCATTTTTTTTTTTGAATATGTGTGTGCCATGTCGTTTTTGTTGTTGTCGTTTATTAGCGGCTTTAACCACGATTGGGTCGTTCACCGCCATGTCGTTTTTATTGGTTACATAATAAGAATATCTTAGATTTATTTACTATTTTGAGTAGTTGCACCATTTATGTACCATTTAATTCCACTATTTCACTGTCACGTTATTACACTTTCACAAAGTCACTATACTTTAATGAAGCATAACAAACGTTACAATACATACACGCGTATTTCGGAATGTTATTTACATCCTTCTTCAGTGCATCGGTTTTATATTTTTGTTTTTTTTTTTGTTTTCAAAAACCGATACACTGAAGAAGGATGTAAATAACATTCCGAAATACGCGTATCTGTATTGTAACGTTTATTATGCTTCATTAAAGTATAGTGACTCTGTGAAAGTGTAATAACATGACAGTGAAATAGTGTAATTAAATGGTACATAAATAGTGCAACTATTGAATATATTCCGCTAACAGCCAGGTAAAAATAGGTAATGTTTTGAGGCTCAATGTTAAAAGTTTATGCGCTCTTATTTTTATTGTAAATATTCGGGTAAAAAAGGAATTATAACTGAACAATTTGAAATTTTTGCGGATTTTGCAAAAGTCGGCATGATTTACAAACAAAATTAGGTGATTAATCACCTTTTCGGTACAAATCAGCATCGTTGCATAAAAAATAGTGCTAGTGTTCCGAAAATTAGTTGTGAAAGCCTTTCATACTTCCTCCATTTTCTATTTTTATTTGGTTTTACGGTAGAACATCAAAATTGTGGACATCAAATTTTCCCTAATGCTAATTACATTTAAATAGTGAAGGTAAAAATCATGTATCCCAGAACAAACGTGACAAAAATGTACCTTAAAACCATAAAATTTGATATGAGTGAAATTGTCATCCGAAGAACAGTCACACACAAAATTAGTTTTAATTCAGAGAGGCATTGATTATATCTGTTATAAATCAGTTACTAGGAATACATTTCAAACCGCAAAAATTATTGGTTTCTATATTATCGATCATCAGAGCTGGGAAATTAAGTAAAGTTTTGAGTTGTTTCGTTTCACTGTATCTGTGCGTAAAACATGTCTGTCACCTCATCGTTGTACGCGTACAGCGTTGTACAGAAATCATTGTACGGAAATCACATGTTTTTTTTTTGTTTCCGATTATAGAGGTTTTAACCTTAAGGTCATTCGCCTCTTCGGGCCAGAAAAACTTTCTGACCCTATGCGCGGGGCGAGCTGCGTGAAAGGCATCGACTTACCCATCACACTATACCCGTCCCCCAAAATCACATGTCTGTCAGTGGTATTAAACGTTTCATTTTCCGATTAGGGTGCATGTCATTGATTAACTGTAACGTTTCATTGCTCGTTTGTGGTGCGTGTCTTTGCTGGGTGTCATTGCTAATCTGCCAGCACGATAAATAAAAAATGACAGTTTAGTTAAAACAACAATCGAATAATATTTTAGTTGTTCTTCTACACGTTAAATTGGATGCACCCAGAAATAAGTAGTTTTGTAGTATTCAGGTTAGTAGAAAAATTATCTTAAATTTGATGAAAATAGCTAAAAAATAAGAGCAAACAAAGCCTTCCGCGTTAAATTTCGGAAAACAAAATATTAGCTGGAATCAAAATTTCAAAATAATTCAACAAAACCGATTGTTTATTTCAGAATGTTCCAGTTATATGTACAGGATCCTTAGATACGCTCGCGGTGACAATTCTCCATCTTGAAATCAATGGTACCGATGATGCTTTCTTTAAAGTTGCCCTACTCTTCACTGGACTGGATGTCGATTAAATGAATTCAAAACTAGTCGCTTTAGATTTTTCTGTCTTAGTTTTGAGTCCCATGTTTCAATGATTTTTAATCTTATTACGAAACTATTCGGAAACATTTCACTTAAACACGCATTGCAACGTCGTTTTAGTTTTTCCATAGTACACCATTGGAAAAAATGGGTCGGTAAAGGCAGAGACATAACTAAATGACGTGAATACGAATAAAGCTAACACGAATCTTCACACTTCGCAATATCTAAAATCGTTCTCAAAAGTTGATGTATTGTGTGAATTATGCAAGATTTCATTTCTTTACGTTCAAAATTCTAACGGTAAAGTACAACGAATTCACGACACACTTATTAAACACATAAATTAATAAACCAGGACAAGAGTAAACAAAATTTCGCCTGCAGAAGTACAACAGAAGATTTTCACGATGGAGTTCTACCCATTCTTGTACAAGGCAAATTTTGAAAAGGCGCCCCTTGGTAAAGTAAGTTGGGTTCATGACAAAACGGATTGAATTGACCTATGTTTGCACGATCATAGAATGCTCCAATTATGTCACCCTCTTGATTTCTTTAGCACGGCCAACGGGTTTGGCCACTGCTTTGCACTTCGCATTTCATTCAGTAGCAGTTTCACTTCGGTCGATGTAAAGTGGCTTGCGTCCTGCTCTGCAAAAATACCGCAACGTTCTGCACAGTATGAATTTTCATTCAAAAAAATCTTTAAACGTATACTTTGTCATATTTTATACATGCCACTATGTATCCTCGTTGAGCCTGTTTTTCAAAATCAATAATTTACAAACTTGTGTTGCCAATTTCAATGTTTTTAAAGAGTTTTGACATTTAAAAAAAAGGCCTTGAAATTACATTCCTTTTGAGGAATTAGACCAATTCTGTTACAACAGACTTTGCAGTCGATTCATAGCGTTTAGATCTATTGCATGGCTGATACTGCGATCTTACTGACTCTAAAAGTTCTTGCACGTTGGGGTTCAAACGTACAACAACTGGCTTGTTAGACCTGTGCCCTACGCATTGCTCTGTCTATCCGGGACTTACCAATCACTAGAGGGTAGTTAAACAATCCTTCATTCCTAGTTTTCAGAGTGTGACTGTTATTTTGCCACATTAGCGATACCTCGTTTCCTGTACTATCTGTTAGATGAGCTCCCAGAACATTTCGCTTACAATTTAGGACGCTTGAGCTAGATTTGAGATTCAACCGAATCTCTAAGACTGTGGGATCACTTAGTTCAACAACGAATATCCTCACTCATTCATCCACTAAATTTTACCCACCTGTCTAAGTGGTATTCCCAGCTCATAGTTTAATCTTCTTTGGGCGGCACGTCGAATTCCCAGCGCATTCAGCTCCTCGCGCTCACCGTCGATGTCGTGCAAAGGATGACTGCAGCAAGCATTCGTGTAACAATCCGGAAAAGTAATCTGGAAATATCAACATAATTTATTCTACCGCATTTATTTCAATAGCAGGATAAAATGAAAACATGTCTCCTCAAAGAAATCGTACTACCAAGAAATCGTAAATCTAACTCATAATTAGGTTGTGCGGCGATCGGCTGCCAAATGTGCTAAAATAGAACAACCGGTTCTGCTCTGGAAGACAGTAGCTAGGCTTCGCTTTGAAATTAGCATTTTCTTCACATCTTACCGATACAATCAAGTTCATTATTCCTTAAATTATTCAACATCAAAATTCCTTAAACTACGCAACGTGACAAACGGAGCTCTCGTCTGCTCGCTTATTGCTTCAAACCACAACGTGCTATCGTGCTATCATCCGTCGTGTACTGACGTAAGAGAAAACATTATTTTTTTGCGCCTGAGAGAAAGCACACCCGTTCCGTTGTGGATGCAATGTTGTACAAACCTTCATTTTTATTTCTGTTGCCGCCCGACTTCAATGTTTATAGGAATGCAAATAAAAATCCGGCTCACCTTGTGCGTAGATCTTCGTTGCAGCAGCATTTCGCCCTTGGAGTTAAAAAGAAATACACTGAACGCCCTGTGTAATCGTATATCTCCATTCGGATTCACTCGATGACAATCGCGTTTAGAGGCATTCCCTAAAGGCTGATCATTCTCGTTGACCAGAATGCAGTTTTCCTCCAGAGCAAGCTCTTGCAGTTTAGCAGCAGTTAATGGTGCCGTACTGGTATACCTTGCCGTGCCACTTGGTTTCATTAGTACACTAGGAAAACCCCGAAAAAGTCGTGTCATTAAAGCCATTATCGATTTAAAAAGCTCCAGATATATTTGATCACTCTTAAACGGATAGTAGACTAATTTTATGCTAATTTATGTCTGGATATTTTCGAAATTTATCATATGCTTGTCCTCGAAATGAAACCACATTCCACAGAAAGTAAGACTTTCCGTTTTCGTTCGTCTACTACGTATTCGCTCGTTGTTTCTTTCAATACTGACCTGCACTGTTAAATAAATATTTAGAGTTGGGATTTGTTTACGTATGTGACATTTCTAACTATCCGAGAAACGTCACACCTCGTAACGCTTGTAACGCTCGCTATACGTGTCGATGCCAAGCTGAGCCTTTTTTTTATCTCGCATTCCATTCCAGTTCAGTTTGTATTGATTTTGTGATACACGCTCGTTCTATGTTACTCTAAAGTGAGTACAATTTCACTAACTTTCGCCAAAAATGGAACTACTATTATTTGTCAAAATATGAGTAACAGTGCTAGGAAAAAACTTAATTTTTCAACTTAAATATATGTTTATTGAATTATTTATTCTTTACACAATATGGTCCTAATGGTAATTCCTAATAGTATTTAAACATAATCAAACATATTTACAATTTCCGTCAAACAACCTCAAAATTACCTTTGACGGAACAGAATCTACCCTCAGAACTACGATGAGAAAGCCAGGACCCGGTCCAATACTTACAAGAAGTTCTTTAAATATTCGTCGATAATTACTGTAACTTGTAATTGCTACTACGATCTAGTTTTCCAACATTTTCTCGCACAACGTTTTCAAAACACAATGAGTAATTTTTTGTTTGTCAATAGAGAAACAGAGTAGAAGTTACTAAATTTTTTAAATCAATACTACTCACATTTTCACATTTGAACTAAATAAGCAAAAGTGAGTACAAATTGCTCAGTTGAGAGTAGAGTTGAACGAGCGTGTAAAAAAACTTTCCACAATTCCGAAGCCAGCAATCAAATGAAATCTGTGATTTAAAATGAAAAATCATTATACTATATGTAAACTATGCATAAAATAAATAAATTATATATCTGTTAAATTTTCGGAACATTCTGCAAAAATCTAGAAATTTGAGACATTTTTATTAGTTAGGGTAACTGTACCAATAATCATCTCTTTTGTCGAGCAGCAGCGTTGCTTTACAAATTACGTAACATACAATTAGTAGAATGCAATTTAATCGGTATTAATATCAAACATTCAAACAAAATTCGATTCACTGTGGATTTACCAACTCCAAACATATTTGCAATTGTCCTATACTCAGCCGACGAGCCCAAGGCATACATAACAATTGCAACTCTTTTACGGAGAGGAATGCATTTTCAGAATTTGGAATCATATTTTTGTATATGTTTAAATCTATCACATAACACGTCGAACGTATGCAGCAGCCTCCTAAATTTTTTCCTAAAAAATCAGCCCCGTTATTGAAGCGTCCTTTTCCCAAAACTAGCAGGCTCTTTTCTGAAAACGGCAAACACGAAAATTAATTACCTTTCAATATAAAAACTTTATGTTATTTATGTCAATTGTGCCTTTGTCCATATTCTCCGTGTTGACTCAAGCTGTTTTATCTGACCTAATATCAAAATGTTTTTTCTTTGCCACTTCAAAATATTTAATAAATGTCGCTGACGTTTTTACTGTAAAATCCTTTCACGCACAGAAAACATTTTAGTTGCGGCATTGATATTATCTAAAATGTTTAAAAATGTTGAAATCATATCTGATGCCGTTTCACCCATTTTTAATTTCGATGTTTTTTCTCAATATGCACATGACGGATCTAAGGGCATATTCAGGAGTGTTCTAGTTCTAGATGCATAACTTATGTCAGTTTTAAAATTTGAATCTAGAAATTAGAACAAAATAAACTGGCCGCCCCTGCAGCGTTTTATCTGTGTTTCAAATATAGCAAAAATAGAACGGCAATGTATATCAGTTTTAAATTTGACAGTAGAACTTAACAGGATACGTTTGTTTCAGTTTCATTTACATTTTAGACCACCCATATGAATCTTGCAGCTGCTGTATTTGCTCTAATGATACTAAAAGAAGTCAAAAATGTCAAATGATATTACCTTGTTCACTTCGACGGGTGATATCAGCGCTAATGTGAACATACTATAACATAACTTTCAAATGTATAACACAGATAAATCTGTATAAATGGCATCTCTTCCCTCGAACAACGCGAGATTCCTACTAACAGATTTGCCAGGTTATTTTTTCACTAAACTGTCTTTGACTCAAAAATTTATCTGGATTTGTCTGGGCAACTATATACAAGAAAAAATTTGACCGAGCTTCTTCATTTTCAGTGAGCAAAAAAAATGGTCTCACCACCTATTGTATAGAATCCAAAATTCGTAAAGAATTTGATATCTGGTTAGTTAGAATGTCTGGCGAAGCGAGAAAAATCTGGCATTTGCCAGATAAATCTGGAAACCTGGCAACGTTGCCTACTAACGAATTCCGACTGTAAGGCAGAGATGCCAGATATTTTCATAGGAAATCTGTATTACTCTCTATAAAAAATCTGTATTTATCTGTATTCACTAACAAAATTAATTTTCAACAATAAAATGATGTTAAAAGATGTTATTCCAACACATTATGGCTATAGAATGGTAGATTCAATGAGACCAAGACTTCTCGTCACTGCAATCAAATACTAATAGATTGCTCATACAAAAAAGTTTTTATTTCGCTTCTTGGGAGATTCGTATTACATTTAGGCAATTTGTATCAAATCTGTATTTTGTATGCGTATGTAAAAATCTGTATAATACATATAAATCTGTATAAATGGCATCTCTGGTTTATCATTTTTTTAAAAAAATTTCACAATATAGACAATCGGTATGTTTCGAAAGTAAAACATTTTTTTATTCAACACAATTTATTCACTATGCAGACTTACAATTCTCTTTAAACCCAATGTTCACCTCCATGGCTTAGGAGTTTTCCCAATCGTTTTACTCAGCCCGCTTAAATTTGTATTTGAACATAACTCTACCTTATGTTTATCTGTAACGGGCGCAAGTGAAGGTCGTTCGTTAGGTTGGTTCGAATGTTTTTTACAATCAGATAGTAAACTCTCCAAATCCTTCAAATCGTTCGGTGATTTCTCTAACAACAGTTCAATATAGTTGTGGAGTAAATCTCGTGGTAGTGTGCTTTTCTCCGTTAAACCACCCGTCATTCTCTGATGCCGACTGCTAAGTGGAGTCTGAAACGTTTCATTTTCAGCAACGCTCTTAAGCGTTCGCACTCCATCTAGTTGATCTTTGTCAATGTGATCAACTCGTAGTTTGCTAAAACGATTGTGTGTATCTTCGTTCAATGCAACTGAAGAGGGTGATGTCAGTACTTCCAGAGCTTTTTGCCACTGCACTTCCATTATAGAGTGCAGCTGTTCGGCAATGTCAGCTCTTCGATTTTGATAGCAAGCTAGTTTGTCTTCCAGCTCGTGTATGGTTTTGGACGAATTGGTTAATTGCAAACGATAGAGTGCCTCTTGCTCATTATACTTCTCGTTGAGAAGTTTTATCTCTTGCTCATTAGTCTGACTAATCAATTCAATTTGTTTGAAGGCTCGCTCTGCGAGTAGTCGTTCCTTTCGGTTTGCTTCTGCTTTCAGTTGTTGCTCAACAGTGGTCAGCTGTTTCTGGAATTCTCTCAATTTATCTGCTACGACATCTTCCAGCTGCGATTGGTAGTATTTTTTCAAAGACAACCGTTGAACGTCTAGTTCCTTCAGAAGATTCTTTTTTTCCTCCAAATGAGTGTGATTTTGAACTTTCAGATCATTGATTTGCTCCTTGTATGATTCGTTTTGCGTATTGGAATCGTTGAGCTTCCGGTTCAAGTTATCAATCTTTACTTTAAACGAAGCAACATCTGCTCTCAATTTGTTTGCTTCTTCGGACCGTTTACGTTCCAGTTCAAGTTCATCCTTCAATTGTTCGTTGGATTTCTTCAACCTGCTGCACTGCTCCTTTAGGTTTCGTTCACTCTCTCTGCTGTTGGACAATCGGATTTCCAGATCTTTGAGTTGATTTTTGTGAACTTCGGTTACGTCCTGATTAGCAGTGGTTAAACTTTCTACCTTGCTCTCAAGCACTTCATTACGATCCTGAAGCTTACGAACTACGGTGTTCGTTTCTCCTAGTATCTTCTCTAGGTGGAGACTTTTGTTTTTAATATCTATATTTTCTTGTAGAAGCTTTTCATGCTGCTCGTTGTATTTGTGTTCTAGGTCCCGGATGCGTTGATTTGAACTAAAAAAATCGGAACATTAGAATACTTAGTTGCATTAAGAATTCAAAATACTTACTTCATTGAACTCTCCTGTAATTGCAGAATCACATTTTCTTTCTCTTTATCCACATCGACGGCCACGGCGATTTTTTGTTCGTACTCGAGTAGTTTCGCCTGCAGCATTTGAATGTTCCGTTCACAGTGCTGTCTTCGTAACCGTTCTTCCTGCACTTTTGAGCTTTCCTGATTGATTGCATTGTTGCTCCAAATTTCATTCAAACTTAAAAGTGGAGCCCTGCTGCTAAACGATAATCTAGAGCTAATGGAAGCCGGTGGGTCTTTCCGTGGAGGTTTCTGAGGTACCGCTATTCGACTGAAAGTGTTGAAATCACTTGTAGTGAGGGAAGGTACCTCAGTTAATGAAACATTGTTGACATCAATCAGGGAATTTTCAGGGCTTTTATTCATTTCCTGTAAAGTGCCATAAACTGGATTCGGTTTCATATTTCTTTCTTGAAAAAATTGATCGATTTCGCTGAGCAAATAGTGATTGCTTGCTTCCGGCTGTTTCGTTTCGTTTTCCAAGTGCCCTTTGAGCGGTGTTGAGTAAAAAACGTTGGTTCCGTCTACTTGGGTTTGACAATCATAACTTTGTCCAGTAGGACAGAAACCTCCCTTCGTTGTGCTCATTGTCATGAGAGAGCTTTTATATGATTGTGCTTCCGAGGATTCGTTATTATTGGCCATTAATGTCATCGAACCAAAGCTGCTGAATATGTCCGAGGGACGATAAAATTCTGTCAAATTGCTGATACTTCCACCGGACCGACGCGGTTGCGGAGTAACTGAATTTGCTTCGATGTTGAAGAAATCTGGTGGAATCAACAAAAGTACATCCGTATCGTCGGAATCACTCATTACATACTCAGGTTTGATTTAATTTTGAAGATAATAAAAACAGCGAAGGATTCAATAAAATTGTGTAAAACAGCACCCTTCGTTCGGTTGATGACCAAAACAAACAAGCCACAACAATCGGGGTTACCGTTATGCTTGTAACGTACGTTACGTAAGGCATATCCAATTATTGAGCACTTTTTCGATGCCCGCCTCCTGCTGTCAATTTGAATCAATGGGGAAATGTCAAAAATTTACCTGCAAAAGTGCGAAGCAGATGGCCAGCAAAGGTAAAAGTGAAAACATTTGCAAAATAACCGAAAAGTTCGTTTAGAAATGGTACACGGAAACCTGCTACAGCTATCCCGTCTAGTCAAAGTTCACAAACCACAAGTGTGCTCCCTGGCGACAGCTTTCGTACGCCGATTTTCCTTCAATCAGAATGGTCAACATCTGTGGTTCCGTCAACAGGAACAAGTCAGCGATGCCGGTTGTAAATCCGCACGTTTTCTACATTTGTCCGCCTTAGGTAAGACTACCAGAATGTTGTGTAACACATTGATTGCCGCAGAAGAAACATTAATTCGTGTTCTTTTGTTATGAAAGTGGCATCCCAAAGCAATAGTGATTCAAAAGCTAGCGTGCAAGCAGCGGCACCGCAGATATTGTCAAAACTGTTCCCTCAAACCGCAGTTGAGGATGCCGCAGCTGAACGTGTACAGGAGCAAACGCGAAAGGAAGAAGAGGAAGCTAAAAAAGAGAAAGAGTCATCCTGGAAACGAATGAAGCTGGGGTAAAATTATCCTTCTTTTTTATAAGAATTCGGATAACATTTCATTTGTTTCAGCCTCGTTATTTTCGGCGTATCGGTGACGGCTTTTTCCGTTTACACAGTTTTTATTTTTGGAGCTCCTGATAGAGATCCGGAAGGAAATGATATTGAGGACGAGTTCAGCCAACTGCCAACCATTCAACAATACTTCAAACGACTCTGGAAATCAATGACATACTACCAGAAGATGATCCAAGAACCATCTCGTGAAAAATTACTTCCGGATCCGCTCAAATACCCTTACATTCAGCCACCCTATACTCTGGTATTGGAAATGAAAGACGTTCTCGTCCATCCGGATTGGACCTATCAGACTGGTTGGCGTTTCAAAAAGCGTCCGGGAATCGATCAGTTTCTCGAACAACTGGCAAGACATTTTGAAATAGTCATTTTCACTGCTGACCAGGGTATGACTGTTTTTCCCATATTGGACGCGCTCGATCCGCACGGTTATATCATGTATCGGTTGGTCCGCGATGCGACACACTTCGTCGACGGACATCACGTTAAAAACCTAGACAACCTGAACCGCGATCTGAATAGAGTGGTCGTCGTCGATTGGGATCCAAACTCGACCAAACTACATCCTGAAAATACGTTCAACATTCCGCGTTGGAGTGGAAATGATGACGATACGACATTGTTCGATTTATTGTCATTCCTGTTGACGATTGCAACCAGCGAAGTCGATGACGTGCGGGAAGTGATGAACTACTACAAGCAATTCCCGAATCCGCTGATGCAATTTCGCGAAAACCAGAGGCGACTAGCCGAGCAGTTGGCGGAAAAAGAGCAGGAGGACAAACAGCGAGGAAAACCAGCGGTGCAAAAGTGGAGACCAAGCTTTCTGGGCGGAGGACGCTAGGTCATGCGTACTGGTGTAGATTTTAGGTTCTTGTACATTTTCAGTATAACATTATAAAATCCGTGACCATTTGAAAGTGATCATCCGTTATTGGTAATGTAATGACTTTGACATTTAGCATTCTAGCGTCATTTGGCTAGCTGATCATTGATCACACGTTAACCAAATTAAACCGATTCAAATGGATTTTGGAGCGTAGTTTAAATGCAAAAGAAAATGCCTTGTCCTATTCTTTTCCCTAGTTTGTGATTCCGAGTATAAAACGCTGGTCTAGGTCGTTAGGGTATCTTTTAATATATGCTACTGATAGGATAATTAAATATACCTTTTGTCTCGATCAAAAACCTCCAAATGTTCAGATTCTGCGACGGCCAGTAGTTGCTCGTCACTTGTTTTTGCCCGAGACGTCAGATAGGATATGGCACCTAGTGAGATATCCTTAAAGTGTCACATAAATTGTGTGAACTTGCGTTTGCATAGCGGTTCAACCTATCGATCACCTCACATTCATTAGTTAGAAGCTTACCGACTTTCATAAACTTAGATTCAAACGAAAATTCTTACGGTTCCAAAGCTCGCTATTAATTTTTAACCTTATCTGACTTTCAGTTCCGGATTTACAAGCCAATATGTGCAAATCTATGCGAAAATGGGCACTAAGTTTTCTCGGAAATTACAAACTACAAAACCCCAAAACCGGAACTCACTTCGATTTCTCAGCAACGGTTAAACCAATTTTCATAAATCACGATTCAAATAAAAGCTCTCAGTGTCTTAAAATATACTGTGCAATTTCATTCAGATGCGACTTCCGATTCCAAAATTTTAGGACGATGCGTGTCAATACTTTCGAACTGTCATAAAAAACCGGTACGCATCGGTACGTGCTGGTACGGAAGAAGAAAACGCCACCGCCAAGCCCACACCGTGCTTTGTTCAATTTCGTATAGCGTGCAGTGTTGCCACATTTAAATCTATATTAACTTGACATAACTGTTAACAAATTGAGAAGGTTATGGTAGTTTATACCCAAAGAAAGTTTCGAACTGTTTCGAACAATTACACGCAGAGAAAAAAATGTAAAGATAACCAAATTTAGGTTTCTCACAACAATTTTTTTTTATTGATATAGCGACAAATGAAAATTTGGTTTAATATAGAAAATATCGTTGCTTTCAACTACAAAACAGGATATTTATTTTTTCTCAGTGGAATCGTTTGTTTCTATCAATATTTCGATGAAAATAACAAGTATTTTACTTGTGTGTTCCTGTCAATTTCTTGACAAACAATTTTACAGTAAATTCAATTCGAAAATTTCTTTCTACATGAACGAGCTCTAGATAAAGTTGATAATTGTAGCGCTTTTAATTTACAAACTTTTATTGAACTTAAATTTAGTTTTTACAACAAACAATCTTGTTTTTCTATAATCATATATTTTTGTTTGTTTTTAAGAATGACACGATTTCTTTCAAACTAATTTGCAAATTATTTCTGGAAGCTACCTTTTTTCCAATTATGTTCATTTAAAAATTCGTTTTAAAATTCTTAAAAACCAAGCTTTTGATTGATATTGCCAATTTCCAAAATATTAGCGATCAAATTAAGCACATATCACAATCAAGCTCTGATGTTTTGATGAGTATTCAATGAGTCAAGATCTCTGCAACAAATATTTTTTCGCGGGAGATAAAAAATGTTCTGAATTATTCGCGCGGCAGTAAAATCGCTCTGGTTTATAAGAAATAGAACTAATATAATTAATTTTAAACAGTATGCATTTTTGTATCATCACACAAATAAGGCCAAAGATAAATTGAACAAAATCTTTTTTCGATGCAAAGGTATAGCAGGATTGAATCAACATAGACATTGCTGATAACTTCAAGTCAACTTTGGTCGACATGTAATAAAAAGTTAGATTATTTCAATAATAAAATCAGCTGTAACAAATATTTGTTTTAGACTAGACCAAAATTTATATTCAAATCAGACAAGGAACATTGTTAATGTTGAAGGGAAAATTAAGTTCAAAACAATCATATTCTAGTAAGAAATCCGGCTGCTGTCAAAATTGTTCAGGCGAAATTGCGTCATTATCTCGCCGTACGTGTCTTGTTTATTTCTTTCTTCCTTCGTTTATTTTTATTCAACATTCGTCAATTCCGCATTTACATGCAAAAAAAAACGAATCTTGAGACGAGCTAAATGAGATTTAAATATGGATACGTTTTTAGTGAGAAAGCAATGTTGTTGGCAATAACATTTTCCATAACTAGTATATATGAAGGGTAATAACTTATGTACTTTTTATTGAAAAAATAAAACCAAGACGCTAAAAATGTAGAACCGATTCAAAACCAATCTTATATGGCAAGAATCCGACAGAAACAGAACCGTTAATAAAAGCTAGGCGAATTTCTCTGCCGGAAACGGTTGTTGCATTGTTGCCAGACTTTTGCGGGAATTCTGGCAAAAATCCGGCAAAAATAGCTGGCAGACATAGCCAGCCGGCTGGGGGGAAATCTGCCCGCCGTGTACAAGTGGGAAGTTGTTTGATACACAGTGAAATAAGTAATGCCAACTTTCCTGGCGACTTAATTCTAAATGATGATGAAAAAAACCTTTGTCTGTCAAATGTTCAAAATATCGTTGACAATGTTGTCACGAAGGTAGGCTACAGACTAACAGACAGGACACTCAAATTAGATTCTTTAATCATTTTAACGGTCATTTCGAATATTCCTTTAGTTTGGACAGTACTCGCATATGGCATGATGGCGCCACGTTACCCTATAAAAAACATCATGTCTGTCATCTAGACTGTGTTTATTTTTTCATTTGCCAACAGAGTTGCCATTCATGCAGAATTATCTCTAATTTGTCGATTTGTATACGTCCATGCGAATTTCATTGAGGATGCAGATTTAATACATATTTCCAAAACTATATACAGAATTGTGCCTACTTCTCATCCTCCAACGCAATACAAAATCGAACCCGTTTTGTTACAATATTTACTTGCTTCTGGTCTGCCGCCACATAATTTCGGGTGAAAACTACCAACACAATAAAAAATAGTCTAGATGAACAACGTTGAGTCAAATAAATGGTTACCTTTCAACATCGCGAAAAAGTTAAATATATTATCAACGTAATCCAATAATTTATTGTAACGATTCATTTTCAAATATTATGATGAAATCAGGCATCCCTGCAAGCAGCTGATCGGTGTTGACAAACGAGTGGAAACCAACTAGTAAAAAAAACTTTTACATAACACACGGGCTGTACCGATAGTAAATAGTTCGCGCAGTACAATATAGATGGAACTAATGCATCACGAAAAATTATTTTTATAAGAATTTACTCATACTGTCATGTCTGTTAGTCTGTGGATAGGTTATGTTACGATTTTGAGATGGATGACTAATGAAATACGCGGCACGAAATGAATGTTTCGATCACTAAAACGGAGCTAGCAATATACTATCGGTTACAAATATGTACAGATTAAAGATAGCTCGTTACTTTTTCTAACATTTTTTTCGTCGTCTCACGAGGTGAATTTACACTGACGCTTACAAGTCTGAAGCACTTCTATAGCTACAAACTCGGAAATGCAACAACACTACCGGAGTGGAACTTCATCCCACTTTACCCTATAGAATTCAGCCAAATAAATAATTAAAAATAAAAATTGTTGAAGAAATTATCTCTGAGGCAGGCTGGTTCATGTTCTGAAGAAGCCAACAAGTAGTAAACGAAATACGTAGAATACGAGGGATAAAAGTATAATTAAAAGGAAAGAGGTAAATCCCAAATTTAAATGGCTTTGGACCAGTTTTGAAAAGTTGTGTATGGAACAATAAAAGTTTGCTCAACAGTACAATAAATCAACATACACTACAACTTCGTATGACCGAAATATTGCATAAAATTAAAAAGTAGGAAAGCAACATTCAAAAGTAGAGAGATTTAGTAATAAAAAGTAAATCACTTTCAATTTCAAAATTGATGGAATCTTCTTAATGCCATGGAATTTCAACGCATTTTTTTCTGTTGTTAATTATAGCACATTTGAGCAGACGTGTTTCAACAGGGCGGTGTCAAATAACTTTAGGAAATTACCAAACTTTCCTGGACACCTTAGTTATGTATACACTGAATCGTTACATTATTTCACTTTCTTTCTTCGCTGGCTGCGCCCAAAATGCACCTTTCCACAGTCACACTGCGCTCATGGTTAATTATCATAAACGAACACAAAAATTGCATCCGATTCAGTTCGTCTCAGCGGATCAATAAAGCCAGAAAGTATAACGACCCCGACAGGAAAGTGAAAGAATCGAAATTAAATTACGAGCTCAACGCGCGTGTGAATCCACTGGCACCGCCACTGTCATTCCACTGCCCCGTTGCGTTGAAATTCCGCGCAGATTTGCCCTGTCAGGTAGGTAGACGCAACCGAACGCATTCGACAGGCGGATATCTATAAGCTCATGCAGCTCACACTGCACCACACCGCCGTATTATCATTGATCATAAAATTAAATTGCTTTGTTTTCACTTTGCAAAACTTTTCCTTTTTTTTTGGGTTTGGTACTGTAGCTCCATCACCGGATTATTGCTTTAAGGTTGTGAGCAATTTTTGTCTGATAGGTACAGGACTAGGTTGGAATCATTTTGTAATTATGGAAGGATATTTCACAGTAGAGAATTGTAATAGCACACTAAACCGAAAATGTTTTTACGACAATTGATTAACTTCATTCGGAAGTAAGATCGTTGAACCATTCAGACTACAGTTGATCGGCGAGTGAATCTGTCAGTCGGGATTCCTTTTTTGTTATGACATGAACTGTCAATGATTCTTTAAAAGTTGAAAGCTTTAAAAACATTTACATACTGTACCACTGTGATGGAACACATGAGCGTCTTAATTTATTGTTTGTGTACTACATGAACCATGAATATGATCAAGCTATTCAGTTAATTAAAAACTGTGTTTGGTTCGAATAATTCTTAAACTCGTTTAGAATTGGAAATAAACAATACTCCGGGGGAGCCAAATTGAGTGAATAAGATGGATAAGGATGTAATTAGAGCCCTGAAGTTTCGATTTTAGTCTTGGCTGTGATGCGCTTAAGAGCAAATTAAGCAGCTGCAATATTAATATGGGTGGTCTATAATATAACTGAAACTGAAACAAACGTATCCCCAGCAAGCCGTTTAAGTTTTATTTTTTCGAAGATCAGTTCTGCTGTCAAATTTAAAACTGGTATACACTGCCGTTCTATTTTTCTATATTTGAAACACAGATAAAACGCTGCTGGGGCTGCCAGTTTATTTTGTTATAATTTCGAGATTTAAATTTTAAGACTTACATAAATTGTGCATCTAGAACTAGAACACGCCGGAACATGCCCTAAGTGTCGGCACATTGTCATGTGAAAACCAAATTTGGTTTCGCTTCATACAAGGCCGTTTCGAAGCGATTTTGGGCTTCAATCGCTCCAATCATTTAACGCAGTAATATTAATATTCAATTTCCACGATTTGAAAGCGTGGCTCTGGAGTTAACCTATTCATGATGATTTGCCAAACAATACTGAGTAGAGACGTCACTTTACACTGTCAAAACAACTTTCAGACAATAGAGTAATCCCTATTGAAAAAACTAATCTCCTAAAAAATATCCGTTAGTTACCCACACATTTTTACTATCTTTATCGTAGCAGAAATTAATAGTAGTAGGAATTTCATTTGAAATTCAGTATGAATTTCGAAACAATGCGAAATCTAGTTAACCCACCCGTTTCGATTGAATTTCGTCGCCAACCGATTGATTTTGAAATTTGACGGAATAGATTAAGAAAAAGCAAACTGAATTATCAATTCAATTTCGTCTTCATTGGTTCTGTTCATTTTCTTGTCGATTTGGATTTAAAATTTGAATGAAAATTTTGTTTTTTAAAATATTCGCATTTCATACCTTACATGACACGAAAACGCTGTGGATGCTGCGCCAAAGTCTTCCCTGAATCCAACCAATAACAAAATTACCAGCGCAAAACGGTGTTTATTTTACCGCCTTTGGTAAAAAGCGAAAAACGTTACTTCGTCATAAATTTGTCAGGCTCGATCAGTTAAACGGTATCAGCAAATATAATAATTGCGAAGTGCCACTGTATTACAGCAGAAATGACAACCGGATAAATTACGATTTGGCCTGGTGGGTAAAAGGAAAACGGGAAAAAAATAAAAAGGAGCGCCAAGCATTCATCAATAAATTCGCAAAATCGATTCGGACATAATTGGCGAGATTGTTTACGATTATTGGAAATGTCTGATAGCAGTTGAGAAAACGGATTGAAAGTTGTTGACCTGAATTGGAGTAAACTTTGGATGTTTTTTGTGATTGGTTTGAGAATCGCGGGCAAAAACCGGATGTAATGTTTAAATCTATGAAACATTCGTAACACAAATCATTGCCATAATTTGCAAGCATGATTGTTTGTTTAATGACCTTAAAAAAAGAATTGCACTGAGCAAGAAACTCGACGAGTAAGCATCAGATGGATCCGGCATTACGGATTCAATCGCGTGGGTATGTGCAATCTTTCACTTTCTAAATTTAAAACGCGGAATGACAAAATCTCCTACACTTTCGTCTTGTTCACTCAAAGAAGCGTTTATACTGTTTGCAAAATAAGCAAGTTTACTCGATAAATTAAGACCACCAGCGGATCGCGATCTACCAGACTGTGGTCATCATTGCTTATGATAATGGCCAATGATCAGATTTAAGTGTGGGATTGAATTTCACACCTTTCACGCGATGATGAGGTGCGTGCGGTGAATAAATATGTCTGGTTGTCGTCTTCGTTCGAGTTGCGGAAGCTATGGCACTAAATCCTTGACCTATAAACTAAAAAAATAGGAATTCAAATCGCATGTTGATAAAAATAAGTCACTTATTCATTATCAAATTAAGTCGTAAATAAGAGAATTTATCAGTGCATTAGCAGTTTTTGTTGAGCCGCTGACGCCTTTTTGTAATCTATTTTGATGACCAGAAAGCCGTCATTAAGTTTCGTTCTTTCGGCACTTCAGTGAAGACATGGTACTTTGATGCAAAGTGTGTTTTGCAAATAGCATTAACTTTAAGTCTGCTTTGCGATTTATATTGAGCCTTTAGGTGGCGTGAGCAGTTCAACATAAACTGCCAATGCACTGATGAGTCGAAAATAAAACGTAAAAATCATAAAATAGTTTTGTGCCTTTAGCACAAACCGGTTCCCATGCGGTACCCAAACCCCTAAATAACTGTTTTGATTTCAATTTAATTTAATAGCATTATGCGCTTATACATTGTTCAAATTGTCAAAAATAAAATGAAAAAAAAAATTTCTTCATTGCCATGTATTTTATGATAACCTAAAAATATTTGTATGTGTTATGAATCACGTTTCTGCTTAATTAGATTTCTCTAACGAAACTGTTAAGATCTACTCTTTTACATCATCTTCTCTCAGTGGTCTTACAAAATTCTCATGGAGCTGTTATTGGAACAGTTCCCAATGCTGCACACTAATCAGGATTGCTCATTGATATCAGATTGAATATCTCATCTGCATGTTAGCTACCACAGTCATCCACCCCGATCCACATCGTGTACAGGAATGGAAGAGAGGAAACGCTTAACCTACTTTAGGGAAAGAAGACGACTCATTCGTACTATTCTTTACATTTAAACCTTTTCAAATAACAATTTGTGAACGAAGATCTAATCTAGAAAATTTATATTCTTTCCGTTTTCATCTGTATCCCATCTGTTGAAAAACTAGGTTTTTGTCGAAAACATTTTTCTTTAATTTTAGAGTCGACAGATGAATAAGGCATATTCGTCACAAAATCTGCACAGATTAAATTTGGAATAAAACAAAATCGCTGTTAGTTCCATCCACGATGCATTTTTTATTCGTTTAATTGTACATTAT
Organism: Malaya genurostris; assembly: GCF_030247185.1. Classification (NCBI taxonomy): domain Eukaryota; kingdom Metazoa; phylum Arthropoda; class Insecta; order Diptera; family Culicidae; genus Malaya; species Malaya genurostris. The sequence continues at coordinate 44,406,171 of NC_080571.1, forward strand.
TAGTTATCTTAAAACTAATTACAGCTACTGAATTAGGTTACGTGCAGAAACTACAAACTTTTAACTTTACTCCAGCCATTAGGGTCTAAACAGAAAAATTCCAGAAATGCTTAGCAGATCATCAGACTCGACCTTCTCCGATTTGGATGAAACTTTGCACATGGCTTCAGTATGGCAAATCATAAGTTTTGAACCAACGGAAAGGTCAATCCGACTCACGACTGATTTTTAAAAAGGGCGTATGTATTTTGGCATTTCACAAAAATTGCCTTTTTCAAATCGTTGTAACTCGGAAACCGTTAATTGTACAAAAATGGCGTTCAGGAAGAAGTTGTAGAGAATCGATTAGGCACTCTAAAAAATATACACTATATACAAAAAAAATAAACAATATATACAACATTTTTTTTTCTCAATAATTACAAAATAATCCGACAAAGTTGAATAAAAAAATCAGGGTTTTAATTCTTTTTTATAATTTTTATTTTAAAGCTGTTATTAAAATCTACAGATTGATGGCTATCACTTCCGTTCCTTTTGAAAAATGAAGCAGTTACAGTTAAAACAGTTTACTGGTGCATGCAAATGATCAAGTTCTTCTCTTTGTAATTCGGAAACCGTTAATCGTACAAAAATGACGTCCAGGAAGAAGTTGTAGGGAGTCAGTAGAACACTCAAAAGAAATATACACTGAAAAAAAATTGATTTTTTTCTCAATAATTTCAAAATGAACCAAAAAAAACTTACAGATTACCTATCCCATCCGTACCTTTTGAAAAATGAAGAAGTTACAGCTAAAACAATTGACAGATATATTCGAAATTTCAAGTTCTCGTAGATCAAGTACCGGTGAATTGCTTACCTTAATTCTACCTGTTTCACATACAAATAGCTATACATCGTAGAACAGATATCAGTGTGTTCCGGAAAATATCAAAAAATAAATCCAAACCCTGATTTTTGTATATTTAGTTTTGAACCAATTTTGAAAATATCGAGAAAAAAAATTTTTTTTCGGTGTATATTTTTTTTGAGTGCCCTATTGATTCCCTACACTGAAATGAAAATCTTATTTATATTCATTAGATTTGTCATATGCAGAATATAATTCATAGAAATTATATGGAAACTTATAATCTTTATTTAATGTGTACGTCAAATATAAATGGACGTTATCATAATGAAAGTTATAAAAATATCCCATATAATTTATATGGAAATCCGATGGAAGTCGTGAATCGTACTGCTTGAAGCTGAAGAAATAGTTGTGTCTCCGATATTCATCAACTGCTCCAGACCATTTTTTTCAGGAAGTTCCGCATCTCAATGTAATTTTAAAGCTCATCCAACTTCGTTCAAGGATATGCGTTAACGGACCATGAAATATATATCCGGTACATTTCATTCTCTATCTGTCTAGTAAGATTCATTTTTATTTTCAGTCTCGGGATCTCACTTCTCTTTCGCAAATATCATGAGGTGCTCCCTTACCGAACAGAATACTAGTAAAGCTTGAATCCTCAAAGAAAAGTAGTAGTTGGCGATTATCTGCTATTCGTATGAGCTCCATTGAAAGTTATATATATATATATATATATATATATATATATATATATATATATATATATATATATATATATATATATATATATATATATATATATATATATATATATATATATATATATATATATATATATATATATATATATATATATATATATATATTATATACACTGAGGTCTTTTTTTATGCGGTTTTTTTTACGCGACTTTTTTTATGCGAATTTTCAGAGCTATGCGGTTTTTTTTTATGCGAAGTTTCAGAGTTACGCGGTTTTTTTTATGCGAATTTTCAGAGTTATGCGGTTTGCCCTTCTGCGGTCTTTTTTTATGCGAAGTTTCAGAGTTATGCGGTTTTTTTTATGCGAATTTTCAGAGTTATGCGGTTTTTTTTTATGCGAATTTTCAGAGTTATGCGGTTTTTTTTTATGCGGTACGTAAATTCGCATAAAAAAATACTTCAGTGTATATATATATATATATATATATATATATATATATATATATATATATATATATATATATATATATATATATATATATATATATATATATATATATATATATATATATATATATATATATATATATATATATATATATATATATATATATATATATATATATATATATATATATATATATATATATATATATATATATATATATATATATATATATATATATATATATATATATATATATTATAAAAAAATAAAATCGAAGTGAATATAATATGCGCTCGCTGGAATTGCTCAACAGGCTTCTCTGCCACCGATCTAGCTACCTTTGTCCAACGTTATTGAGATTTTTCTATATTTGTACCTTGTTTTTATACTGAGAGCGTTCTCTATTCACGAGAGCCCAAAACCGCTCGATAGGTCGTAGCTCCAGGCAGCTAGGTGGATTCACCTCTTTCGGTATATCATGGACTCCGTTCCCTTTATACAATTCCGAAACATCTTTGGTGAAGCGACAAGATGCCAAATCAAGCCGGAATACTGAGGGAATGCTTTATTTTTATTTAACGATATATTTTATAAGGTACATTACCTTAGCTCTAAGAACAGTATTTAAAAGTACTTAAGAGTAGGATAATTTCTTGTTTTATTTGGTTCAGATTGTCGTATGCTGATCACCGCAACGCTGGAAGATCCAGTCTCCAGTCGATAGTCGGCAGTGGTTAATGGGATAGATCTTACATGGGGATTGTCCAGATGTCGTGGGTACTTATCGATGATGGCCGTATTATTTTGTTCCTATGGGTCCGCGTAAATATCCCCACTTCTTTAGTCACTATTCACGGTATATTTTCTGGTTAACCGTTCCGAATGATGCTTCAGCTTGCTTGATCACAGCTGCATATTGCCGGCCAGAGCAAACTTTTTTTGGGAAACTTGACCTTTCATGTCAGTGTAAAAAGATATTCCGGAAAGCTGATTAAGTTTTCCAGCACATAAGTTTCATCGGCCATTGGTACTCAGGAAAACTTCGTCAAATATACGGCTTGGTACCATTTTCACCTTGAACGACCTCTTACCTTTCCGGTGCTTGGAGGTATGCACGAAAGTTGGAGACATTTATAGTTTTCTAGTCACAGTACGTACCGAAAGATCCGGTCTCTTCTGCAATACTCGCTTCACCTATCGCGTTCTTCTACTGGTTCATGAGATCCGTTTTTGTTCCGCTTATACACTCAAAATAATAATCATATTATAGTTACGTGAAAAGTTATGTGAATATTTTCCACCCTACTTTTCACGTAGGTTTTAATGGACTGGCATTTAAAAGCTGTTTAATGCGTAATCCAGTAAAAGTTACGTGTTTCATAGGTAAAATGTAATGTACTGTTCATATCACATTTATCTATCAGTTGATATCAAATTTAGATACCAGAAAATTACTATTTTATATATTGGTTGAAGTCAAAAGATTCCAGATTTTGATATACATCTATGAAATGAAAAATGCCATGAAATATAAAACATTTATTTCAGAAAATTGTCATATAATTCCAATGGCTTAAAAAGCAACTAATAACGTCGTGGTATCTCAAATCGACAAGCCTCCAGAAATCGTTTATGTTGTCACTGCCATCCAACCGAAGCCGAAGTCGAGATCCAAGAACTCCCACAACACTACCGATGCAGGTTGAAGTCGCATTACATGGTTCCAGTGTCTCTAGCTTCATACCGACGGCCTGTTTAAAGCATTCGGCAGGAGCGGGTAAACTTCCGGTCTCACGCAGGCACTCGGTCCAGTTGAACACATGGAAACTTTCATACTGGAATGGTCCGGTCGATGGAGTAAAAAATTGTAATTAAATAACTTTTCTCGCAAATATTTACACTACTTACACTTCGAGGGCCACTGCTCGCCATTTTCAAAATCGAGTTTTTCACACTGGAAGCTTACGTAGATTGTTTGACGTTTGGTCAATTCACGTAAACCTTATGTGATGACTCTATTCATTTTAGGGGATGTTCGTAAAACATTCATTTTCGTCACGTAAAATATTCAATTTGACATTTGAAACCATTCTACGTGATTTTTCAAGTGAATCGAACGTGAATTTTTATTTGAGTGCAGGCTTCCTGGCTATTGCCAAACATGTATTGAAAGATTTAAGAACGTTATGGACAGTGCCAGCAGGGAAACCAAGCTTTTTTCTTACTGACAAATCCGGATTTTCATTGCGACCGCAATGAAATGCTTTCCGCACTTGATATTTTTTCGACGCCATCTTTGATCTGAAAGCTTGTAGCACAGGGTGTGCCACGAAAAATGTCGAATTTGCAACGGTTTGATGGATTTCCATGATTATACATTTATTTGAAAGGTCTGATCCGCAGGAACTTTTCTTGAAAATTTTACGTTTTGATAGACTCATTTCATTGTCACTTCGATTTAGGTTCCACACGAATAAACTAGTATTCAAATATTGGTATTTTTTAAATGTATTCTTCTAGAAGAGCAAGCCACCTTCATATCACGATTTCTACTTAGCCCCAAAAGAACCAGCTTCAGCGATGACTTCATCATTCGATGCAAATCACTTTTTTCATCTTTAAATCGGAACGGATAATACTGACTGCTAAATATGGCGAATATGGTGGATGCGATAGATATTAAAATTTCAATTTATGGAATTTAACCATCGTAACAATAAATTATTTTATTCAGCTGTGATAAAACGTAGCTTCCACTTTGCAAACAATTTTTTTTTACTTTAGAGACTTTTCGACGAAAGGTACATTTCGCCAAAAGGGGAAATTTCGAATTCATCACATTATTAATTAGAAACCTTCAAATTCTGGCTATTCATCCAAAATATTTATTTGTTTTTATATCTCCTGGATACTTGATGTGATGCAGTCACAAAACTGAATCCAAGATGACTCGGTGGCTCAAAGTCGCCGAGGCAACGCCAGCTGAGTTGGCCGCCGACCTACCTTCGGAAGCGGCGGCCACTTGCGTACAAACCTGTAACCGCCTAGTTTGCCAGGTATAGTCAGAATAATTTATCAGTTATTTAAAGTAAGGGATATTTCAGAAACACGATTGTAGATCAACAAAACTTGCGTAAGCACTATCATCTTTCATTTGTCTTTATCTTGAATCAATTCCAATTACGATATTAAAACTATTGAAAAATCCTGCGAAATTCCTCTTTCGGCGGAATGTCCTTTGGCAAAATATCCCTTTCGGCGGAATGGCTTTACATGAAACGGCTTTCGGCAAGATGACCCTGACTCTCAAAAACAATGTTTTTACCAAAAGATTAGCTGCTATAAGTTATATAAAAATATTTATTTTTGTATATTCTGTTCATGATAATAATAAAATAAAGTAAAGCATTGACCAATTACGACGTTCTTTAAGTGTTTGAATATTGATGAATATACAGCGTGCTTCATATGATGGCAGAGAAAATGCTGTCCAGTTTAATTTACAAAGTGCATATATAAGAAATTGTTTCTGGATCGATTCAATGGGTTCTTCGTGAGTAATACTATATGGACTCCATACTAGGCTGCAATATCCAAAATATTTCCGACATATGAACGGCTGAAAGCAAAAATCGGATAAGTGCAACTTAGTTTGAAAAACCCGTTTAAATATTTTTGAATGCAAAAATCGGATAAAAACAATGAGAGCAAAAACCGGACATGGATTTTGCAATGCAAGAATCGTTTAAAAAATTTTCGCTGCAAGAACCGGACAAAATAACTTTGAATGCAAAACCGGACAAAAACTAAACCGGTTCTTCCAAAACAAATATATTTATCCGGTTTTTCATTCAAAGTTTCTACCGACTGTCGCTAAATATCGTACAATTTTACATTTTTCTACACATTGGTTTCCTAGATGTATGTCTATATAAATAGTTTCATTTTTTCTACTGCATGATATTGAGCTACGTTTTTTCACATTGAGCTTGAGTAGACTTTTGCAGCACCAATTGTGAAATAGATTGATTTCGTTCAGGAATATTGCGACGTCGCTGGTGTTTCTAATTTCAATAAAGAGTTTCATCTCGTCTACATATATAAGCACTTTTAAGTATAAAGGTAATCTCGTCTACATACAGTATGAAAAGAAGAGGCCCTAGATGAGAGCCCTGAGGTACACCCGATGTTACATCAATTGGTTCAGACAGAAGTTTTGAAAGCGAACTACTTGTACACGATTCGTAATCGAGATCCGGAGGGCCTAGTTTCATGTGCGTGTGTCCGTGTGTGTAAATGTGACAAAAATATGCACTTGGTTTTCTCAGAAATGGCTGAACCGAGTTTCAACAAACTTTGATTCGTATGAAAGTTTATACTTTCCCAAGAAACGCTACTGAATTGTATTTGGATTGGACTTGTAAACCGTCATTTAGAGCGACAATGCAAAAAAATCTTCTAAATCTGTCTCGAAACTGTTTCAATTGGTAGTGTTAGTTTTTTGCTAAACGACTCGAATTCGGCTTCGGTTCCCAGTTCCCGGAGCACCGGAAATACTGGTCGAAAACTCCAAAACGGAACTTGCTTGATTTTCTCAGAGATGACAAAACCGATTTCAACAAACTTAATTTTAAATGTAAGCTCTAGGTTGCTGTTGTTTTTTTTTCGAATCCGACTCGCGGTTTCGGAGCTAGCGAATGAAGTATGTTTAATACTGCAAATCATCACTTAGAGCGAGGTTGCAAAAAAACACGGGAAAATTTTTCTTTTCTAAACCTACTTGTATTGTGTAATGGGGAAAAGGAACTTATATACTAACTTACTAACTAATACAGAGAGCGAATCGATTCAATTGAAGATTGCATCGATTTTTGTCGGAATTTGCTTATAATATTATGTGACATTACATCTAATGGTTCTATATTTGTGAGTCTGTGTAACTCATTTGTACTAAACCAGGGAGGACGCTTCAGAATCATTTTCAGAATTTTATTCTGAATCCTTTGAAGCGTTTTCTTCCTGGTGGAACAACAGCTTGACCAAATTGGTACCGCATAAAGCATGGCTGGTCTGAAAATTTGTTTATAAATTAACAATTTGTTTTTTAGACAGAGCTTAGAATTTCTGTTTATAAGAGGATATAAACATTTAATATATTTATTACACTTTGCCTGGATTCCTTCAATGTGATCCTTGAAAGTGAGTTTTTTGTCATACGTTAAACCTAAGTATTTAGCTTGATCAGACCATGTCAATTCCAAGCCATTCAATTTGAGAATGTGATTATTGTTTGGTTTTAGAAAAGAAGCTCTTGGCTTGTGAGGAAAGATAATTAATTGCGTTTTTGCTGCATTTGGTTTAATTTTCCATTTTGACAGATAATCACTGAAAATATTTAAACTTCTTTGTAGGCGACTGCCGATCACTCTTAGATTTCTACCTGTGGCTAACAGACTTGTGTCGTCACAGAATAGCGATTTCTGACAACCAACGGGTAGATTTGGAAGATCAGAAGTGAAAATATTATACAAGATTGGAGCTACACTCGAACCCTGCGGAACACCGGCTCGTACGGGTAGCAATTCAGATTTACAATTCTGATAGCTAACCTGAAGAGTACGATCAGTTAAATAATTTTGAATCATTTTGATCAAATAAATAGGAAACTGGAAATCAGACATTTTTGCTATTAAACCTTTGTGCCAAACACTGTCGAATGCTTTTTCTATGTGTAGAAAAGCAACTCCAGTGGATAACCCAGAAGATTTATTTGATTTTATCATGTTCGTTACTCTGACAAGTTGATGAGTAGTTGAATGTTCATGACGAAATCCAAACTGCTCTGGTAAAAAAATTGAATTCTCATTTATATGAGTCATCATTCTTAACAAGATAATTTTTTCAAAAAGTTTACTGATAGAAGAAAGTAAACTAATTGGGCGATAACTTGATGTTTCTGCTGGGTTTTTATCAGGTTTTAGGATAGGAATTACTTTAGCGTTTTTCCATCTTTTTGGGAAGTAAGCTAATGAAAAACACTTGTTGAAAATTTTAACCAGGAGTCTCAAGGCAACATCGGGAAGATTTTTAATAAGAATATTAAAAATTCCATCATTACCAGGAGCCTTCATGTTTTTGAGATTCCTAATAATTGATTTAATTTCATCAAAATTCGTCTCAATAATGTCATCGTGTGATAACACTTGGGTTGAAATATGATCATACTTCAGTGAGACTTCATTTTCAATAGGACTCACAACGTTTAAATTAAAATTGTGGACACTCTCGAACTGCTGAGCAAGTTTTTGAGCTTTTTCACCATTTGTAAGAAGTATTTGATTTCCTTCCTTGAGAGCAGGAATTGGTTTCTGAGGTTTCTTAAGAACCTTAGAAAGTTTCCAGAAAGGTTTAGAATATGGTTTAATTTGTTCAACTTCTTTAGCGAAATTTTCATTTCGCAAAAGAGTAAATCTATGTTTAATTTCTTTTTGTAAATCCTTAACTATGTTTTTCATAGCAGGATCACGAGAACGTTGATATTGTCGTCGACGAACATTCTTCAACCGAATGAGCAGTTGAAGATTGTCATCGATGATAGGAGAATTTAATTTAGTTTGAGCTTTGGGAACTGAAAGATTTCTAGCTTCGATAATATAATGATTCAAATTATCAATTGCTGTGTCGATGTCCGCAGAATTTTCTAAAATAGTTTCATGATCCACATGATTTTCAATGTGAGATCTGTAATCCAACCAATTTGCTCTATGATAGTTGAAAATAGAACTAATTGGATTAATTATAGCTTCGTTGGAAAGTCTGAATGTTACAGGAAGATGATCTGAGTCAAAATCAGCATGAGTAATCGGTTCACTACAAATGTGACTTTGATCTGTTAGAACCAGATCAATTGTAGACGGGTTTTTCACGGAAGAGAAACAAGTAGGATTACTGGGATGAAGAACTGTAAAGTAACCAGCTGAGAGTTGATTATGAAGTATTTTACCATTACTGTTATTTTGCCTACAATTCCACTGGACATGCTTAGCATTTAAGTCCCCTATTACGAAAAATTTCGATCGATATCTTGTAAGTTTTTGCAAATCGCCTTTAAAGAAATTTAATTGTTCGCCGGTGCATTGGAATGGCAAATATGCTCCAGCGATGAAATAAATTCCATGAATGGTTTCAACTTCGATTCCCAAGCTTTCAATAACTTTAGTATTGAAAGAAGGTAAAATTCGATGTTTAATTTGCCGTTGGACAAAAATGGCAACTCCACCACCAATTCCAGTAAACCTGTCAAATCGATGAACCACATAATGTGGATTACTTTTCAATTTTACATTTGGTTTAAGAAAAGTTTCTGTCACAATGGCAATATGAATTTTGTGAACTTTGAGAAAATTATAAAATTCATCTTCACTCGATTTCAAAGATCGAGCATTCCAATTTAAAATATTCAAATAATTATTTAACATCACTGTTAAATTTTAAATTCATTATAATATTATTTGCAAATTTCCATCCGATTTGAAATGCTTCAAAAAGTGATGAAGTCGAATTCATTTGGATGATCATTTGAAAAAGTTGATCTTGTAGGTAGATCATTTTATTTTCAGTTATATCGCCTAAATCGACTTCATTTAAAGAAGCGAATGGCATTGAAGGAATATTTGTAGGTAGACTGCCATTAGAAGAAGATGATTTGGCCGGTCTACCTATTAATAAATTGTTTTCGTTAGAAGAAGAACTGCAAGGCGGTCGTGTGTTTTGATTATTTACATTAGAAGAAATAGGAGATAGATTTCTACCTAATATACCAGCATAACTGACCTTAGAAGAAGATGATGACGAGGTCGATCTACCTGTCAATAAATTGTTTTCGTTAGAAGACGAATTGGCAGGTGCCTTAGAAGAATTTTCAGGTATATTCTGTAAATTTAAGGTCGTTGATTTGACTTGTTGTCTAAGCGAACGAGCGTTTAAAATTTTTTCCCTGACAGGACATTTCAAATAATTGGATTTATGATTTCCATTGCAATTTGAACATGAAAATTTATCAGTGGTTTCATTCATTGGACAAACGTCTTTCGAATGCGATTTACCACAATTCAAACACCGTATATCCATATGACAATTTTTGGTTCCATGACCGAAGCCTTGGCAACGACGACATTGCGTTAAGTTAGCAATACGATTATGCCGTTTATAATGTTCCCAATGAATTTTAATGTGGGAAATGAAACGTACTTTTTCTAAAGTTTTCAAATTGTTTACATCACTTCGATTGAAGTGTATTAGGTAAAGTTCATGGGAAATTCCAGAGCGTGGTTTAGAAGTACCATTCGCTCTTTTTTTCATAAGTATTACTTGGGAAGGGGCAAAACCAAGCAATTCTTTTAGTTCATTTTTAATTTCATCAATACTTTGATCATTTGATAATCCTTTCAAGACAGCCTTGAAGGGTCTGTCTGATTTTATATCATATGAATAAAATTTATGAAGTTTTTCGGACAAATATCGAATAAGACGTTCGTAATCTTCCAATCCATCCACCAAGACTCGACATTCTCCTCTTCGTCCGATTTGAAATGAGACTTTTACTTCCGGGAGAAAAGTAGAAAGCTCAGTACGGAATGCTTTGAAGTCGGAAATCATCACCGTCACTGGTGGCATAGATTGATGTTTCTTCCCAGAACGACAAGCGTCCATTTTGGGAATTTTTGAAGAATTTTCTTCTATGTCGCTACAATCGGATTCAGGAAGAATCTCGTAAATATTGTTAGACGGCATAGGATCAGCGGAAGGGAAATCCGTCCGTTGTCTTTTATTTTTACATTCAGATTCTATAAGATCGTGAATGTTATTAGAAAAATGTTGAATAACGGATTGTGATTTATTCCGTATTGAATTATTTTTAGCCTTAGGCTTGTTGCCTTTCCGGTTGGACGCAGGCATTTTTGAAATTAATGAAATTTTAAATTAAATTAACTAGGCTAAATTAGTCTTCGATTAGACTCCTAGCTAGCCTTAAAAAAGGCTGATTAATTTCTTAGTCACTCTAATATCACTCTTTGTATCACTTAGTCACTCTAATATCACTCTTTGTATCACTTAGTTAGTGATTCAGGTAGCCTTGAAAAAGACTGAAGCCTTGAATCAATGAAACTCTAGGTAGCCAGAAAAAAATTCCAGGAGCCAAGAGCTATACGCGTGCGGTGCGAACGACTGTTCAACACCGACTGGGGAAAATTTTTCTTAATTTTGCATGCAAATGACGTAATTGCTCACAAATTGAAAAGGTTATGTTAGTTGGTAATCAAATAAACTTTCTATTTTTTTTTATACTAATTTCATATACATTTTTTGTGAAGCACCGTCTAATGATATTTATGATAAGATAAGCAATATGAGAAAGGCATCATTACATCACTGAGAACAAATTCAATAAAGTTTTCTTCACTTTCTGTTTTTTGTGATTAATATATCATTCCAATACGTTTGGAGCGAAGTGACAGGATGCCAGATCAGACCAAAACTGAGTTTATTCTTGGTGTTTTTTTTACAAATAACAAGAGACGATTATTGAGACATTCTTTCGTGTAAATCGTAATGAAGAGAGCACTTATTCGACCACACTCACAAATCGTCACAGAAATATGTTTTCCTTCGAAGTTGACGGAGGTCGGCCTGGCCGTAAGTTTCGTCATTCTTTACGATGCAACACGATTTGATGAGCAACACCGTATAAACTTTCCCGATCCAGACTCCGGTTTTTGCAAGCATGTAACCCAGCATGCTTCATGTCTTTTTTTTTTGCAAGAAAGCGATTTGGATACCTTGAACTTTTTGGAAACATCTTAAATTGTTCTGTTTTGCAAATGAAACTCATCCTACTGAACTAACCTACCATTTTTTTGCAACTTCTAATAGTATGTTAGAGATAGACTTCATCCATCAAGCTAGCTCAAAGTATATCTTTGGTTCTTGTATGTTTCACTTATAGCAGACCCTTCACGGTACCAGCTCGAATACAATTCCCAACCTTCGCACAAATCATTTCTGACGCGAGAAATGGATGACAACAAAGTAAAAACCCGTATAATCGAAATAAAACAATATTTATTGCTCGAAACTCGATCGGTACATTAAAAGTGACAAAATAGTACTAATTTATTGCGACAATCTCCTATCGAACCGATGCACACCAGCCATCCAAGACAAGACAAGAAGCTACCCCGAGATGAAAGCGAAATTGTTCAATCGCCGAACGCCACCAACCGGTAGCCGGAGCAAACCAGAATAAAAACCCAGCTCCCATGTCTGCTAAATGATGGTTTTTCTTTAATTATAATTCATATTGTTTTCAACTCGAAATTGCTTCATTTCATCCCGATAATCGTCTTCTTTGCACGTCGACTTTCACACTTTCCATTAGGTTAATGGGTTTTATGTTAATTATTTATGATTGTTATCTTGCCGGAGTTTGTATTGGATTTTATTTGCCACCAAAGTGAACAACCTCAACTTTGTCCGTGGACATTTGAGGCCTTTCCCTAAACTAACTGGATTTGCAGTAATCATTTGATGTTGTCTAAAACAAATCCAATTTGCATGCAAATTTCAATATTCGTTCCGTAAAACATCGTTAGAAAGTTGCACCCGCGTCTTGCGCCAGTGCCACTGATAGTTGTTTGCCAGGGCTTCTCATTTACCAACTATTTATGCTAATGAACCGGCGACAACCTTGCACTGAATATTTGCTGTAGCTTCCGAGAGTTGGTATTTTCCACACTCTTTCTGTGTGTCTTTACCAAGGTCGGTATGCGGAAAACGAGTTTCATGACCTGATGATCAAGTTGTGGAGTTAGGAATTTGATGGGGCCTTGAAACGGATTGGAATATTTTGGTTTGTGCTGATAGTGAATTTATGTAAAATACTTCTCTTAAACAATACTTTAATTAGAGTAAAGTGTTATTATGACAGTCGGGCAGTATTTTTATTACTGAAGACCTGCGTGGTTTGACGGTTTGGTTTGGCGGTTTGGTTTGACGCTGGTCTTACAGAGTAGGTGGCGTATGTTCTTGCCATAATCTGGAATAATTCTAGTGTCCCTTTCACTATCTCTGGTGGCCTTTAATGCAAGTAAGCCTTCACAAACTTTTTTTTGATTACCTTTTCATTTTCTTGATGTTTAAAAGCTTCGAATGAAACAAGTCTTCTCAGATTACTAATAGCTTTTCTTTGGACCGTGTTCCAGTTCCAGAGTTATGGGCTGAAAAGATCATCACGATTCGAAGCACTAGTTGTAATTTTGTGTACTCTATATTGATATTTTAGAACCTAAGAAAAATCTTCTATCAGTAATCAATATCATAGTTTGGCCAAAAATAAACTCAAGATCACGAAGTATCATAAAAGCCTATGAAGCATTTTGGTTCACTATTCGTGAACCGATGAACTGTTTCAGAATATCTGTTGATTGACCCCTCAGTCTGTACGGTTCAATGATAATGCTGGTATCCATGAAAACCTATTTATTATTTACAAATAAAACTAGTTAAATATGGAAATAGCAAAACATGGGTCGTCGCTGTTTTGTTAACGGCTGTAAAAGCCGACAAAGTGATTTAGTGCCATTTTGAAAATTTCCCGGCAATTCAAAACTGTGAGCGCTGATATATGGACCACATTTCGTAACTCGCCTGAGTTACTTTCTACAGCAAGACACTCCAAAAAGATTTGTTCAGGACATTTCCCGATATCGAGTTTCAAGAATCCCAATAATCCTTCAAAAGGGTGGGTATAGTATGCACTCAAATATACTAATAAGGAGCATTATCTAACATAATCAAGCGTTGCCATAAAAGAAGTTTTTCATTCCATTGCAGACTTAAAACAAATTCCGTATCAACGGTACCTACCAGTGATTGCGATAATTCAGTGCTCGGCACTCAAGAAACTGAATTTCTGGATAGTGACGAAAATGAAGTTCGCCTTTGTCTTGAATCGAAACACTCATTCGACGAATTTCAACCAAATAATGAAAGTGATACCAGACAAGATAATCACAAAATTCTGTTAACCGAAAGTAAGAAGTTCTATAACAATTTTTGTTGAATGAAATGCAATCCGAATATTATATCAATAAGAAAAACAGAAAAACAGAAAAACGATATCCTTTAAGACGAACTACAGATTGAGAAAAACGACAATCGAAGACTTCAACGTATATGTAATCGACGATTGAAATCATTGGAACTAAAAAAAATAACAACTGCGAACAATTTATCAAAAATTCATAAAAATAACATCTTCCAGAATTTAAAACGATCAAATCATCGAAGCTGTTTGAAACAATTCGTTATTGAAGGAATGTTTAGGAAAATTTACTAGTCACATTTTCAAGCAAATCGGAAAAAAAACTCTGGAAGTTATGGGCCTTTATCTTTCCTTATCTCATACTGCAAAGAAGCAAGAGTTCGGCGACAGGCCCAAAAGTTCTGCTTCGATTGACTTGAAAATTTGACAAAATATTCTTGTAATGTTTTATTATAACAAAATGCACAGAAAAACTATGATTTTATGAAAATGTGAGACTCTTCGCGCTGTTTTTCTACAATAAATTTTAAACGTGTTTTTCTCGAAAGCAAGTTTTGAAAATCCGTGTTCATCGTCATTCAAAAACTACTTCACCAATTTTTTCAATTTTTGCACACACTTTCTACATGTAAATTACTAGACCCCAACGTTCTCCGTTTCGTTGTTTGTTACTTTGCGAAGGTTTCACAGCTACGAAATGGTGGGTTTTTCTTGTGAAAAATCGTAATTTTGGCTTTAAACAACCACTAAACATATACAAAATTAAAAAAGAAATCAAACAGAAACGTTGGGGTCTAGAAAAACATCTACTCTAACTATTGAAATTTTCGTTTCATTCTTTTAATTCAAAACAAAGTACCCTGATAATCATATGTTAATGTTGTTAACCTACTGCTTTAAAAGATATTTCATTCAGCTGTTAATTTTATTTTTCAGTAAAGGTATTCATTCTGGGAATGATTAGGTTTCACCGATGTGGGATTTATACATCATGTTGGGTTCATATATTTAGTCAATTTCTGAATGAAGAGGAAAACACACCGTTCAAAGAGAATGTTGTAATTATCCTCGGCGAAATACGAAATCGAGATGGAGTGCCCTAATATAGAAAAAAAATACCATACAATCGTTAGATTATTTATGGAGTGAGAAAAATGTATACATTAACTACATTTTGGATAATATTTACATGATAAATAATAACATTACATTAGTAACATTGAGTTGAATGAATAATTAAAGTTTAAGGCTTTGACTTTTGACAGTGAACCGGATTCATCGAGGGGTCGTATTTCGCTGATACATAGACGCAGAGAAATGGAGCTTGTTTACAATAACAAATCAGTTAGTAGATTTTAAAATCTGATTCTTGTTAATCTAAAGTTAGGTTATAAGCGTTTCGAACTATTTCTGTTCAATGGGAATAAATGTTTTGGTCTTGCCAAACGGAAAAAAAATTGTTCCAGCTGATTTTATTGTTGAAATAATTAAGTAGAGTTGATTTCATTGGCAATAACTATGTTGATTAAATTGTGTCAAATAATCTCACTAGGTTTTCTCGGAGATGGCTGAACCGATTTTTACAATTAGATTCAAATGAAAGGTCTCATGGTCCCATACGGAAATTCTGAATTTCATCCGGTTCTGACCTCCGGTTCCGGAGTTATATAGTAAAACGTGTTCAATATTGTTCACCGTCACTTTAACTGACGAAACAAAAACCGAAAAAAATGTTATGAACTGGACTCAAAATCGTTTTTCCCAATCATAGGGTCAAACGAAAGGTCTTATGGTCCTACCAAAACTTACTGCATATTTTCGGATACAACAAACATTTCAATCGTCATTTAGAATGCGATGGCAAAATTGTATAAAATCTTCAAAATTTGAATAAAAACGAGTGGAGTTTGTGCGTCATGTTAGTTTTTGGCCGTACGAATCGACTTCGATTATACCGGTTCTCGAGTTCCGGTGCCGGAAGTGCATATAATAGTGAACCCACTTCGTTTTCTTGAGGATGACCTACGCGAGCAAAGAACTGTTTCATTCTGTATGTTATACTAGTTAATGCACAAACAATCTCTTGGTTTCTTTCAAAAATCGAAGAGAAAATTTTTGAATAGAATACCGCAATATTATATATGAGAAAGGCATCATTACACCACTAGGTGGATAAAAACAAGTTTTATAAACCAGAGCTTTTTTTCAATCGTGAATGAGCAGAAAAGGTTTTTACGCGTTTCAAAAGTAAAATTTTATATTTTTTTCAGCGGGATTTTTAATAATCTAAGCGTAAGTGTTGATAATTAATAATATTAGAAACTGCAATAACACGATCTTTCAAAACTACGTTCCAGAAGGATAACAAAATTCTCATGCCTGTTATAACAATATTCCAATTAAAACAATTTTAACACTTATCACACGATTTCTTTAAGTGTTAAAGGCAACTTTTTTTTCATGTCACAGAAATCACACGAGAATACTATCGGAATAAAACACAAACAAACTTGTCATTTTAACCAACAGTAAAACAAAAATCTAGCATGAAGTGAATGTTGCACCCAAAATTGTGTCTCATGTGAAAGCGGCACCCAAATCGTGGTGGCACCTCGTTTCGATTGTGGTGACATCTGCAAGAGTTCGCTATGCTGATCGAGCAAATTTCACGCACAGTTCAAAGTTGAGCTTGTACAGGGTCCGCCAACTAACTTTTTTTTTAACTGGCGGTTATTACGAAATTGTTAACCTTAATGTCGCTTCTGATTTGACAGAAACTTAGTTTTATCCTTCCGCTGAACGAAAATGGTTGTGTATACGCTTGAGGAACGCGAGAAAATAAAGCAGTTTTACTTTGGAGATCATGGTAATGTTGCGGAATGTGTGCGAAAATTATCATCTTCTCGGATGAGGCACATCATGGAGAAGCCGATGCATCCTCAGAGAGTGACGGTTTGGTGCGGATTTTGGTCTGGCGGCATCATTGGGCCATTTTTCTTCGAAAATGATGCAGGAACTGCCGCCACGGTCAATTGCGAGCGCTATCGCGCCATGATTAGCGATAGGTTCTTCCCATTACTTGGAGAGGAAGACTTGGACACCACTTGGTTCCAACAAGACGGCGCTCCGTGCCACACAGCTAACGCTACGATCGATCTTCTGCGCCCACTCTTCGAAGATCGAATTATCAGTCGAAATTCGGATGTCGTTTGGCCGAGGCGGAGCTGTGATTTGACGCCGCTAGACTATTATCTTTGGGGGGCTGTTAAAGATAAGTGTTATGTGGACAAGCCAGAGACAATTCAAGCCTTGAAGGACAACATTCGTGCAGCCATAGCTGAAATAAAGCTGCATGCAATCGAAAATGTACAACAAATTGGACCGACCGTATGGCGTATTTTGGAACCGGACGAACCGTTTGTGTTTTACTGCATGTTTGAAAAAAAGTTACATGGCGGACCCTGTATATCTGTTTTCTGTGTTTCAAATTAATATCTTGTCAACTATTTCAATTGGCAAGTTTATAAATTCAAAGCGCTACAAATATTACCTTTATCCAAAATTAGTTCATTTTAAACTGATTTTGCAAATTAAATTTACTATGAAATTGTTTGTTAAGAAATTGACAGGAACGCACAAGTAAAATGTTTGTTGGTATTATCAAACTATTCAGGGGGGTAGGGTCTATCTTATTATCTTTTAACAGAATAAATTCAAATGTTTTGCATGACAAAAAGCATCATTCGAACAACATTTTGTAATTTTGTCGTGGAAAATATTGAGAAATAAGTCGGTGAAGAGGTATTTTTAAGACGCTTCTAAAAAATCATGATTTGCGGTGTCCACTGTATCTCAGGGCAGGCTAATCAGAAGTGAACAAATCAAAGAGCATAGTTAGAGTAGAAGTTTTTCTAGACCCCAACGTTTCTGTTTGATTATTTTTAATTGTTTGAATTTTGGTTGGTTGTTCAAAGTGAAAACTACGATTTTTCACGAAAAAATCCGCCATTTTGAAGCTGTAAAAACTCCCCAAAGTAACAAACAACGAAAAGGAAAACGTTCTGGTCTGGTTTTTTATATTTAGAAAGTGTGTGCGAAGTTTGAAAAAAATTGGTGCTGTAACAGTTCGGCTGAAAAGTTCGTATCGTTTAATAGAAACACACATTTTTTTGCCAAAATTCGTTTTTATTATTCAAAATAAATGCCATCAGAGGCGATACAGCGATTATAGCGATCTTCCAACTTTTCGATACCATTTTTGTAGTACGATTTGTCCTTTGCCTCAAAATAGGCCTCAGTTTCAGCGATTACCTCTTCATTGCTTCTAAATTTTTTACCAGCGAGCATTCTCTTGAGGTCTGAGAACAGGAAAAAGTCACTAGGGGCCAAATCTGGAGAATACGGTGGATGAGCGTGGATGCAATTCGTTCAATTTCAGCTTGGTTTATCGTTCTTGTTTTTGATCGATTGTGAGCTCACGCGGCACCCATTTTGCACAAAGCTTTCTCATATTCAAATATTCGTGAATAAAATGTCCAACATGTTCCTATGATATCTTTAGTGTGTCAGCTATCTCGATCAACTTCACTTTACGGTCATTGAAAATCATTTTGTGGATTTTTTTCACGTTTTCATTGGTAACAGCCTCTTTTGGACTGCGTTCATCGTCTTCGGTGCTCATATGACCAGTACGAAATTTTGCAAACCACTTACGAATTGTTGCTTCGCCCGGTGCAGAGTCTGGATAACACTCATCAAGCCATTTTTTTGGTATCGACGGCACTTTTTTTCATCAAAAAGTAGTGTTTTATAAACACACGAAATTCCTTTTTTTCCATTTTTTTCACTATAACAAAAGTAGCTTCACTCAAAATGCAATATCTCACAAACTAATAATCAGACAGCTGTTAAATTTATACACGTATCTTTTGAAGGTTGGTACTAACTGAAAATGGTATGGATTTAATCCCTCTCATAGAAACGATACGAACTTTTCAGCCGATCTGTTAGTTTTTGAATGACGATGGACACGGACTTTCAAAACTTGCTTTCGAGCAAAAAGCGTTTAAAGTTTTGTGTCTATAAAATCAATGGAAACAATTTATTACTCCAAGGAGCCCGTAGGGAATAATATTTTCAAAAAATCATATTTTTTCTTTTATAATTTGTTATAATGAAACTTTTCAAGAATGTTTTGTCAAGTTTTTAAGTCAATCGAAGCAGAAGTCTTGGGCCTATGAGCCGAGCTCTTACTTTTTCGCAGTGTGAGATAAGCAAAGATAAAGGTCCATAACTTGCAGAGTTTTGTTCCGATAGGCTTGAAAATTTCACAGAATATTCTCGAAATGTTTTACTATAAGAAAATATAAAGAAAAAAATAAATGAAAAAAAACCCTACCCACCATTTTCTTTAAAACATTATTGTCAGTTAAATTCTTTCATAAATCTAGTTTTGAGTGTATGCGTGTTCATGTGGATGACAGTTTCACTCAGAGCAAATTTGAGGGTTTCAAAGTACATTTATGACACTTTTGTTGTGGGCTATTTGTTTTATTGCTTCTTAGATTAAGTGTAATTAGCATTAAAGAAAATTTCATGGCTTCCATTATGATGTTCTTTGCCGTAGCATCACGTTTACCTCAAATAAACATCGAAATGCAAAATCGAGGATATATGATGGACTTTCATGATTCATTTTCAGAACGTATGTACAAGGTTTAACGCCACGAAATAGTTTTATACAAAAATGACGATGAATCACAGAAAATAATATTCATAAATCATGGAAACTTTCGAAAAAATCGCATTTATTTCAAGGTGATTAGTTATAATTCTTATATTTATCCATACATTCACGATAAAAATTGAAAGCGCATGAAGTTTTTTCGTTTGGAAAAAGCCTCAAACTCGTAAATAAAATCTAATATATTCTTATTGATTGCATTCTAAGCAGACATGACACACACATAGCCAAGAAAATATTATCTAAACGACAGTTTATTCATTACGGAATTCATCCCATCCAAATAAATTTAATGTTGATCGTAAAGCTGGTTCCATAATTTTCTTGAATTTGGAATTTTAACGCACAATCACCGACTACTCTATCTTGAGTTTATCTTTGATTTGGCGTCTCTAATTCTAGGCTTATGATACGACCAGTCACCTTAGTATGTACCTGCATATTGTTCTCGAAGCAAACTTTGGGGTGTTACAATAGCACACAGTAACCTACAGTTCGGTGTAAACTACGGTGACTCGAAAGATACATGTGCACTTTTCCGCCATTGTCAAACAAGATGTGCCTCTATTGTTACTCACCATAACAATATAGGTAGATAATTAAACGTCTCCGTGGTAGGTGAAAGTGAATGCAGTATTTTTGTTTTGTTTCCGCAGCTAATTAATTGTGGTACCGGTCGACTCAAAAATGGATGTATTTTTAATTTCTGCACCTGTCAAGTGCAAACCCCCTCGCACACAGCAACGAAGAAAAAACCACATCCCCATTGTTTACGATCTGTGAAAACAAAGTTGTACTCGACTGGTACAACTGCGATGCTCTATGGTAAAACATATACTCGTACAAAGCTGAAGATTCAGAGGAAGCAAAAGTTTATCGTATCGTACTGATACCGATAAGTACTGACGCGAAACACTCTTCCATGGTGGTCTTCGAGTCACAAACATCATAGCATGAAACAAAATATTATTTCAATGAAACGATCGACGGCACTAACATTATACGAAGTTAGCCGGTTAGCCAAATAAATGGTTGTTCCCAAATCTACTGTACTGTTGTAGTAGGTCGGTTTTAAAAGGCCTACCAGCTTGGAAGCGATGAGTAAGTAGCTGCTTACGTTTAATGAGAGGAAAGTGGATTGTGTTAGATAATTGCAATTTCGTAATTTCACTTTAGGTCTCATACGCTGTGGATAAACGAATCGGAAATACAGCTCACGTTCCATCATATTTGTTCGGGGTTTAGTTGAAAGGTTGAGTTTTTGTTTTTTCATAATCGTTTCATGGGACGGAAGTAGTTGTGTAACTTAAGCTTGAATATTTTTTTTAAATTGGATATATCGTGTTGTTCCAAGCTTAACCATTCAGAGTGACTGGTGCAGACCTCATTGCGAACAAAAATTGTATGGGAAGCCAGGTATGAAAGTCACTCATTACTGAAATGAAATCTCCTGTAGACTTTTAGCATTGACAGCAATCAACGCGATCAAAGTAGTCGTCATCAACTGTCTTACCGCGAGCACATGTTCATCAGTACCGCGTACCAGAAGATGCAGTTCTTGAACAGCGAGTACACCGATACGGGTTTTCTGACAGTAGGTAATAGAGCAGCTATATGGAGAGAATACGAATTGCGTTTTCCACAACGAATTCTCCCTAGTGTTCCTGTATTTATGATGGGAAGGATCTCGAGCAAAAAAATATTCTTTAAAAAGTACAAACACTTTTATCGATTATGTTTTTGATTTTCAACGTTTTGATGTTTGAAACACCATCGACCACATGAGACAGTAAACATAGTACCCGAGTAAAAAGAAGTAGGGAGTGTATCGAAAAGTAGTTAGCAACATTCAAATAGTTATTACTCTGAAATGGCTTAATTTTTTGCAGCGTGTTTTGCGGTGACATGTTTGTTTACATGTCAATAACAGCTGCACAATCGATTGGTTTCGGTACGGTTTATCGTTTCAATGATGAGTCGAATTGATCCGGAAACGCGAAAGAAAATTCTGCACACTTGGTGCTCAGAAAGTGTAAGACCCTTTCCATGAAGGATTTGCCCCGATCCGGTAGGAAAACGTGTCCCAGCCAGCCCGGCCGGACTTAAAAGAGGTTGAGTACATCAGGAAAAACCCATCGGCGTCGACGCGGGATTTATCCAAGCAGTTCAACACCAGCATCGGGATGATTCAACGGATCAAAGTTCGGAACTCCCTGAAAACGTACAAGAAACAAAAGGTGCCGAAAAAGTCCCTGGTACAGCAAGTTCAGGCCAAAACAAGAGCGCGAAAACTGTATAACCGGATTCTACAGAATTAAAAGGATGCATCCTGATCGACGACGAAACCTACGCCAAGGAAGACTCTCGAGCGCTGCCCGGACCTGGACGACGCTGACACCTTGGTCGCGATGGAAAAATTTGGGCAGAAGGTGTTGATCCGGCAAGCAATTTGTACCTGTGGTTTGCGGTCGTCGATTTTCTTCACGAAGAGCACAAGGTGTACAAGGAAGAATGTTTGAAGAGGAGAATGCTGCCACTGTACAGAAAACATAAGGCTCCTCCTGTCTTCTGGCCGGTTATGGTTTCAGACCACTACGCCAACTCCGTTCTACAGTGATTGTCAAAAAATAATGTACAATTCGTGGAAAAGGACATCAACCCACCGAACTGCCCGGATCTTCGGCCAATTGAAAGGTCAAGCGGCACTTTCGGAAGGAAGGTACAGTGTCCCAAAACATGCATGAGTTCAAAAAAACTGGACAGCTGTCACCAGGAAAGTCACAAAAGTAACTGTGCAGAATTTAATGAAGAATGTCAAGTTCAAAGTGCGAGCTTTTCACAGAAACTAGGATTTTCTTCAATACAATCAGTGAAATGCACAAAAATGTAATTTTTCTACAATATATCGAAAACTGATATCAAAATATGTTTTTTTTTGCTTTTTTATTCAATAATCAATGTTGTTAACTACTTTTCGATACACTCCTTATGTTGAGCCAGTATAAAATGATTTTTGCAAGAACTCAGCTAGGAGTGATTTGTGAACCTACCGCCTCATACCATTTCTGGTTGCAAATAAGGTCTACTATCATCTTCTTTTAAGTGTAACGCTAATTACCAGTCACCCTGCATAATTATTGCTATGTGCATTCTGGAAAACCTTCACCTTTCGAATTTCGAGTAGTATTAATTAACCAAAAACCTTTTTTAATCCACTTAGTGGTGTAATGATGCCTTTCTCATATTACCTATATTTTCGAAAGCATCACTAGAAGATTCTGTCAAGTTTCTTTTTTTTTTAACCTTGAATAAAATCAAAATTTTTCTTCGATATAAACTACCATCACCTTCCCAATTATGTCAAGTTATGTCAAGTTGATTTAGATTTAAATATGGCAACCCTGTACGTTATACAAAACTGAACTAAGCAAGCTGTGTGCTAGGCGGTGGCGTTTTCTTCTTCCTTACCAGCACGTACCGATTTCGCATCATTTTGTATGACTGTTTAAAAGTTTTGATACTCATTGCCCTATAATTTCGGAACCGAAAGTCGGATCTGGATGAAATTGCTCAGTATCTTTTAAGACACTGAGAGCTCTATTTTGAATCATGATTTGTAAAAATCGGTTTAACCGTTGCTGAGAAATGGAAGTTAATTCCGGTTTTGGAGCTTTTCTTCACTATTATCGGTGCTTCCGGGAGTAGACTTATATATCCACTAACGAACAAAACTGCCAACTAGATGAATTTACTAGTAAGTTTTATAAAAATGTGCCCCTCGTTTTGCCATCGCTTGTGAAAAAATATTCATGAAATTGAAAATTTTCACTAGTCGCTCTGTAATACCGGAACCGGATGTATGATCTGGATCAATTTTTCGAGGACATTTTAAAGAATTTTAAGACCTTCTATTTGCATTTTAGTTTGTAAAAATCGGTTGAGAAGTTTCCGAGAAAATTGAGTGTGGAGTTGCTTTGTAACTCCGGAACCGGAGGTCGGATAAAGATAAAATTCAATACCGTTCTATGGGATCATACGGCCTTTCATTTGAATCTAAGTTTGTGAAAATCGGTTACGCCATCTCTGAGAAAGGTGAGTGACATTTTTTGTCATATTTTTCGGTGCATATCACCCTGTAATTCCGGAACCGCCATCCCTAAGAAAATCGAGTGACATTATTTCTCACATACACACATACATCCATACATACACACACATACATTTGCGGTTCAAAAGTAGGTTTTCACAGTGATTGTGTAACCTTTCTATATGAGAAAGGCAAAAAACTTCCTAAACAAAGCAAAGCCTTGGTGTTACACTCTATTTGTGGAATTTTACATTCTGTTTCAACAGACCTCGCAGTCGATGCATTGAACCGCCTATCCAGAAAACTTTCTAACTCAATGTTATAACAGCAACAGTTGAGGATAGTATATTCTAGAGTCGTATTTCCTCATTTCAAATCAAAGTTTCCTTGAAACGAAGAATATCGAAAAATCCTCTTTGAAAATTAGTCAAAAAAGGCGAAATTTTCAGAATAATTGAATATCTTAACTTCAAAATCTTCAAAGTTTATCGTACAAAGTATAGAGAACTTGTCCACATATTTTTGGGAAAATGAATCTGTTTTAATGCATCCGCTTCGGAATGTGACGTGATATCACGTGAAACCATAGCGTCTTGGGTAAGACCATCGCCTTTTACGCAGCCTACCTGGGTTCAATTCCCAACCCCGCACATATGTCAGGAATTACCTTACGGTTTACAATTACTTTACATAATATACCTTACTTTACATAATATACTATGATACAATTCATATACATAATTCGATACATATAAAGAGTATTGCAATGTCGGATACGCAGTAACTCAAAAACCATTTCGCACCCTCTCATTCTGCTACTAACGCATAAGGTGGCGGCACCCAATCGACGCCGTTCTATTTTGAATTTGTCTTGATCAATTTAAATGCGACTCGAGACACCGAATTTGACATAATTTGGCAAAGAAGAACTTCCATGAGGGCGAAAAATTTCCAAGCGCTAAGAAATATGATGAACTGTCAATTACATACATTCTCAAATATTAAAATGAACCTATCGTGAAAAGTACTTTGAAGTGTACGATCACAAAACTGCTTCGCTGAAGAGACGATTTGAAACTGATTCAAATAATTTATTTTCTTTAGAAAATATTGCTTTATTTTCTCTAGAAAATATTGCTTCTGGAATTGATGGATTAGAGAACGTAAGAGAAAATATAGAATTTTTTCAAACGGGATTTTGAAGAAATTGATCTTCAATTACTTTCGAATATGGTTTATAGAAAAGATGAAAAAGTAAGAACCTTGCAAGATGTAGTGATTTTTTTGGAAAAGGAAAGTGCACACTTTCCAAAAAAAAAATCGTGAAAATTTACGTCTTTATAGATGCACATAAAAAGAGGATCGTAATTCATTCAAATTTACAATTCAAAGCTTGTGAAGGTAAGTCATAGGATTGATTTAGCTGAAGTTTACATCGATGTAGATACATTTTTTTTTGCATGTTAAGAGATGTAATATGGTAAATCTCATTAGCGTGAATACGCCAGATTTACGAAATATTGACTGTATCAGGGTATTCGTGTAAAAATAAGAGGTGTTTTTCAGTTCTCAAACGTTTGAAGAGCTATTTGTGAAAGACACTGTCTCAAAATTGATTTAACTATGTAATTGTAATGCATGTATGTTGTAAAAATGTGACCAAACTTGATATTGAAAAGATGATGGATGAATTTATATCTAAAAACTCTAAGCGCGGAAATTACTTTGACACGCTTGCGTAAAAAAATGAGTAATTCCACCCTATTGAGGCTTGTAATTGTTTCTTCTGTAATAATTGTACCTAGTCAAGATTGAAAAGAAAAGAATTTTATTCTTTTCTTTCACTCATCACTAGTTTTCTATACCTCACCGTCAATTGACACTCACCACCCGAGCGAAAGCTCGAGCGTTGGTTAATTCGTTATTCGTTTTTTTTGAAGGACTCTGATTCTAGATGGAAAATCTTGAAACTTTGACCCTTACGCGACTCAATTAAGCCGCAACAGCAACTACCGCTTCATGAAATTCGATAGTTTTTCCATTTCTCATACAACCCATTAACTTCCTGAATTACAAACTACTCTTCTATCGATAGTAGTATATCTAATCAATTATCAACGTTTTTCTAATTCAAAACAAAATTGCGTTCAGCTTTTTCTGTTGTGTTTTAATCTACATCTGTTTCATTGCTCTCTAGAAAGTGGCCGGTTTTTCACGTTTGTTTTGCTTCGGTACATACATACAAGTGATGGCACTGTCAGCGCTACCGGCTGTTTGCAATAGTTATCATCTATCTGCTCGCAGCATTATCAGATGACTAATAAGTTATGTTTTATGTATTAACACGGTTTACTTCACCTAACATTACTCGACAGTCTTCCGCTAGGTGTATAGTAAGACGTTCAGTTCGTGAAAGGATGCCTCTTTTTAATGTTTCCCGCACTTCTTCGAACTGGAATTATTTAAAACGTTTAATTATCTCTAGCAAAAGTGAATTAAAATGATTTTCTAGAGTAAATTATTTTATTATTTTTCTGTTAGAGTAGTTGAGACGTCATACCGCTTTTTTGTAAGGGAATAGCAGGCTAGCGCCAGAGGCATCAGAATTTTAGAGGTCAAGCGGACTATTTTCAAATTATTTAGTTAGCAATATTCTCTAGTTGGCATAATTTTCTAAGTTTTTACTAGAGCCACGCTGCTTGGCATAACGCAGTTTGGTATGATAAGGTAAGGAAACACGCCGTTTGACATAATGCAATTTGCCATAATGATTATTTGGCATAACCACTATATGGTCATTTGCAATTAAAGAAACAAAGTGATGTTGCGATGGTCGTTTCGCATAATTCCATTTGGCATGAAGCCATTTGGTATAAAAGTCATTCCAACGACATTGATAGATGATGAAATATTAGCCAATGAAACTCCTAGCTTTTCGTAGACCGGGCAAACTAGTGAATTACTGGTAGCTAGGTTACCAGTATTACTAGGTGAATTACTAGGTAGCCGTTCCCGGTTAGTCATTGACCGACTCTGACGGCATAACCTTGGCGGCTTTTTAGTCCAAGGAGCCTTCGTAATAGAATCGAATTTTCTATCTACTCAATATGGCTTCTCCACAACAGGGCTTCGAACTTCGAACTTCGAATTGACGGGTAAATAAATGGTGGAATGCGAGAGACCTCCATTTCCAATGACGATTTGACATTATGTCAAAAAACAATTCCGCCAAAAAACATTATGTTAAACGGCGTTATGCCAAACGGCTTTTAGCCAGCGAGGGATTTTTGCCCTCACTTCTACTTATTTTCGAAAGGGGGCCCAATAGAGATTCACTTCTGTTGGCTAAACGATACTGAAATTATGGGAAAAATCTCAATTGGGTGATTTGCCGGGAATTCAACATTTCGTGTAATCGAAACCATGAAGGCGATGTTTGCTTTGTTACTGTAAAAAATGTTGTTAGAAACTCTACACACTTGGAATAATTTACTTAACAATTTGGTCATTTGCAATAAAAGAAACAACGGAACCTTTCTGGAAAAGAGTAGCTTCTTAGTTACTCAAATTTTGCATCGTGAACAGGAAAAGTACTCGAATTGAGAGTGGAAATTACTCATGATCATTGATTGTAACTGATGGTAAACACTTATAACATTCAAAATTAATAATATAGTACTCAGACTCTGAGTAACTATTTTATAGTGTGTATCCAATGAAACATTTACTTAGAAAATGTTCTGCTGTTGGTCTCGCAGCGTTTTCGTATGTTGCGTTTTGCCTATACTTTGAATGGATAGAACTTAATCGTGGTTACCTCCAATTGTACTAAACGCAATAACGTAATTCTTTCTCCATGCCGTCAGATCAGCAATTTGTGATTGAACTTTTAACAGTGTGAGATAACCATAAATAACATAAACATTAAGTTCGCTCAAGCTTTTGCAAACATTGAGTCACGTGGAACTCATGGCGCTTGTTTTCCTTTTTCGCACTAGGATGACGGTTTTAGGGTAGTCTGGCACATATTTTTCTCGATATTAAAATGGAATCTACGATCAAAAATCGATCATTTCTTCTAGTTAATTTTGGAATTCGAATCCAGAATTCGGAGTCAGGAATTCAATAATGTCACATAATATTATAAGCAAATTCCGACAAAAATCGATGCAATCTTCAATTGAATCGATTCGCTCTCTGTATTAGTTAGTAAGTTAGTATATAAGTTCTTTTTCTCCATTACACAATACAAGTAGGTTTAGAATTTTCCCTACACAAAATTCTCAGAATTGCGGAAGCAAATGATGTCCTCATGGTAATAGCCAAATCATATGTATAATAGGGCTGAACAGTCACCACTTGTGGCTGAATACCCAATTTAAATCTTAATAATTTAATTTCAACTCATGTTCCATTAAATAGTTATTTAAAAAAAATGTGTACGGTAAATGTGAAAAGTTACCGAGTGCGGTAAAAAAATCAAATAAATAGTAAAATCAAGTTACTTCGGTAAATTTGAGATTTCATGAAAATTTATTGTCGTACAGCGATAATTTTAAAGATTCAAACATATTTCACATGCAGCGTATAATCAAGTAGCTACAGGAAAAAGATGAGCGTTTTATTGAAATTTTCGGGTTACATGCTTTATTTATAAATGATAATTTTTTTGTTTACTGCCAGCAGCATTCTATCGATTCCGCAGTAGAAGACATCAACATATTTTTGTTTCAGTGCTAAACAAACATTCAACTTATTGTATGCAAATTAAAAATGAGCCAGAAATGAAGATTCGTATTTTGTATTGTTGTGAAAAGAACGATATACAAAAATGCAATAAAGTTGCAAAATAATAGACCTTAAGATTAAAAGTTACTGAAATTACCAAAACATACGTAAGTTTATTTCATTGAAATTACCGGATGGATCGGTAGGTTTAGACATATCATCGAAAATGACATTACGAACGCTTTGTAATTTACGCACTGAGAAAAATTGACTCGTTAGACTAACGTGTTTTACAGTTAATTTTGCCGCATATGGCTCGAAACTTAAATTGCACGTGTTAATCATTTAAAATCTTATGTGAATGGTATCATATTGAAACCTATTGATATAACACTTGAATTTCATCAATCAAACAGTAGATAAATTTGAAATGTATTACACTTGTTATTCTATTTTCTTGACACTTGCAATTTGACAGTCAGAAAAATACGTTTAAATTGATGAAAATGCTTCGATTGCAATAGGTTTTAGACTCATTTTTCACATAGAATACATTAAAGTGTCATCAATTGGATATGAAGCCTCAAGTAACATGATAATCGTAATTTATTCCAATAAAATAATAATTTTGATTAGTTTTGTATTCTTCGATTGACGAAAAATCCTTGTGCATGAACTGAGTGATGTTGTTTGACTATCCACAATTCTATTAACTGAAAACACGAACATGTCTTATGAGTCACGGTAAATAAAAAGAAAACAGTACTTGGTGAATTTTACAAAAGACTGCATTAGCAACAGACTTCGCAGCCGATACAGAGTGTACAGAACCATTGCATGGCTGGTGCTACGATTCTACTGACACTACGAATCCTTCCATGTCGGGGCTCGAACATACGACAACTGGTTTGTAAGACCAGTGCCCTACGCATTGAACCGCCAACCCGGGAGCATCTGATATGTAACTGTCCCGCATTGACGCAACTATGTATCCGGGATTTTGGTTCTCTATAGGTGGCTGAATCCTTGTAAGGAGAGCTAAAATCGAAGGATATTCTATTGTTTCTCATTCAATCTGTTAAGAAGCAATAGTTGAAGGGGTTGATTGTTCTTCCTGTGGTGAATTAATCCTTTCTGTTTCTACCTTATAAGGTTTAGCAGATCATTTGACATTCTTCATGGGGTGCCGAATTTACTCCTATTCATACATATTGCAAATTGTAGAATAATGTCGCTTTTGTAAAATCTACTAATTCGCTCGGGGGTTCGTTTTATAAACTGTGCATTTTGACAACTGATCATTCAGCATCCTTTCTGGGACACAGAACGATTTGTCTTTTTTTTTTGTTTTGTACAGTTCTCCCTCCTCACTCACTTCACAATTCCCTTCCATGTTTCTTTTATTCTTTTCTATCAGGAATATGCCACGGCAAGGCACAAATCTTTAAATAACTAGGGAAACGCCACTTGAGCCAATTAGTTCTGATGATATTGTTTGCTGCCCACAATCTCTAAAATATGTTGTAGAGTCAGATTAAAACAATTACAATTCATTGCACGAAGATTTTGCACGACCATTTTGTTCAAAACTTTTTATTTATTTGTTTGACACTTAATATTGCCGCAACTGTCAGAGAATATAAGAGAGACATTTTAATCTTATATTCAAATATATTGTTGGTTCAAAATTAACTTCATCCATCAAACGTAATCTCCACCAAGAGCAGCGCAATCATTCCAGCCGGCGCTCTAACATTTCAATACCACTTTTGTAGAACGATTGATCTTTTGCATCAAAAAAGGCCTCAGTTTCAGCGATAACCTCTTCATTCGTGCGAAATTTCTTACCGGCGAACATCTTTCAAGGTCTGCGAACAGCCAGTAGTCGCTGGGAACCAAATCTGGCGAATACGGTGGGAGCAATAGGAAGTTCAATTCATGTACTTTTGTCACGGTGCGTTGCATTTTGATTTCTTTTCTTTGCCACATGCGGTTGGTTCTTTGCAATTTCAGCCTTCAAATGCTCCAATAACGCTATATATTATTCACTGTTATTAGTATTTCCTTTCTCAAGATATTCGACAAGTATTACACGCACATCCCAAAATATCGAGGCCATAATCTTTCTAGGCGATTGTTTTGCTTTCGGGCGCTTTCGACGAGCTTCACCACTTGTTTGTTACGTTTAAACATGGCCAAACCCTGCTCAGAATCATCAACACGTTCTCGTTTTTGGTCAATAGTGAGCAAACGCTCACAACAACAAAGGTGACTGCAATAAAACTAGCGGTATCTATGTGTTAGGCCCGCGACTTTTCAGCCTACACTCTGCGTTGCAATTAGATAAATATTGAAACTGATATCAGAAAAATAGAAATATTTATAAACAGAACTATTTCTGCGATGACAAACTAAATACGAATATTTTTCGATTGAGTAAAGTATGGAATTAGATACATAGATACAGAGGTCGATTCAAGCTGCGGTATTCAAAGATATATGCGAAAGGTGTTCTGCCAAAACTTTCCGAGAGAGTTGTGTAATTTACACCATAATTTCTTGAAGAAATGGAAAAAGATATGTTATTTATATAGAGGCATTAACCTTGTGGTCACTCGCCTCACCAGAAGTCAGTTGGCTGGTCCTGACCGGACTATTACGAGACAATCACGCAAACGTCATGCTTCGAATGGAGTTGATTGACCGTAGCCGAGTACAAACCAGTATCTATTATATTGAAATGAACTTGGCGCTACTCTAAACTTGTCCCGTTTTCCAGCAGCCCGAAACGGAAAGCTCCATTAATGATTTCGTAAACTTTCGCTATTGAAACGTGCCTTAAATCAACATAATGATAAGTATCGAATGGACGTAGCACATCAACAGGCAGGCAGTCGGAGACGAACCAACTTGCGCCGGTTTGGCTCCAGTCCTCCTAAACAACATCCAAACGTCAGTGCTACACATATTTGATAGTTAGTAACTGCCTGGTAAGGCCTCGTTTGCCATTCATTATCCGGCGCGGAGATTTCTGCGAGACAGGTGGGTACCTGTTTTTCGCCTGCCGAAGCGGTGGTTCGTTATCTCGCAAATACCGCTGGCGGAAAGAAGAAGGAAAACAACAACTGGACAACCGACCATCACCAGCAAGTGAAAACTGCCACGAAGAAAAGTGAGGCAGCTCCAAAGGCGTGCAGGATGATCACCAGAAAGATAAAACAACAATAAATCTCGACCAGCACGGTCCAACAACCTCCGCATCAACGAATGCTCGGAAGAAACGGACGGACTGACAGATTTTGCGATCGCAATAGATTTACCTAGCGCGAAATCGCACGAATTGAAATTTGAAATGATCAGCTGAGATAAGTTTACAGAGACCACCCCAGGAGGTAGGCGACATGCAACCAGTACACTGAGCGAAAAAAAAACCTAGACTAGAACTAGAAAGATTTCCATTTCATTACGAATTTGAACTCCCGGTTTCGATGTTTCATATATTATTTGAATATTAGTATTTTAATAATCTTAAAAATGCCGCAATCATTTTTTTAAATTCCAGGTTCACAATCGAGCTTCCGGCCAAAAGATGAATTATCAAATTGAACAATCTTCCAAATTGGTCTTTAGAGTAAACACATCTCTCCGTGTGAAAAACCATTCCACAAGGGAACAGTGTTTTTGGTTCAGTGTAGATTTGATGGAACGCGCACACGAGTCGATTTCTGCCGCAAGCAATTTGCGACTGGACTGCTCCAATATGGAGTGAATTGTGCTGTCCAGCCAAACGTGATGTATCGGTGGAAGATCTAAACTGATGTCGTTAACCTTCCGTGCAAAGCAAAAGTTACACGAGCTGTCAAATCGTGTATAATTGATTTATGCTGCACATGGCGATGATGCATGAAATATGTGCTCGATCGAGAATTAAAGTGCCCAACGAACTTCGTCGTTAATTGTTCATTAAACTACAGTAAATTTTGTACAACTAAGGACATTTGTTCTCTTTGTTTTGTTGACAGCGGGAACTATGAAACGAAGTAACTGTATAAAATAACACAACTGTGATTCGACAGCACAACTTTTGGGGAGAATCATTTTTACACACTTAATTATCATTGCCGAGCTGGGATGTCAGCTTGTGTACATCCAGCTAAAAACTATGATTTAATTTATGAACGATGTTTCACTGAATTAGTTAAAGCGAACAATTTTCAGTCTTTAACTTGTGACTCCCAAACTTGAATTCTGAACAAATTGGTAAATCGTTTGTCACTCATCAACCCATTAATTTTCTGTGACTATGTTAGAATTAAATTAGGATAAGAATATTATGTAAAAGTGATGCTACGGCGAAGAAAAACTTATGTAAACTGCCTTATGAAATAAACGTATTTATGAAAAAAAAACCCATTAATTTTCAGTAATACCAGAATGACCACAAGAAGTACATCAAACAACACGAAAGCTTAGAATACAGTACCGTACCCACATGGTAAAAGAGGCATCTCTTATCTCATTTCACGGTAGTAGATACCAGCGCCAGCATTAGCGTACTCTCATTTATACAAATGATCGATTAATTCAATCGTACTCTTCATCGAGCGTGAGTCTAATTGTAACTATCAGGAAAAAAAATCTCAAAATACTCGTTGAAATCAGCGACATTTGTGGAAAGTTTTCTTGTTAGCCTTTTCCGCTGACACGTACACAACCGACCTAGCTCTTTGTCAATGATTCCAAGAACTACTGCATAGATTCCCTAGTCTTGGTCAGTATAGGAAGTTCAGCATTCCACCAAGAACTTTCTCGCATATTGTTACGATAATTCGAAACAATGGTTTCCAAAAATTTACCAGATTTATTTTCTGGTATATTATTACTTATAAAACAGCTCAGTTCATATTATATTTCAACTTACGTTCAATGTCAATTACAGTATTTCATTCTATCCGTGTATGTATTTAATTCTGGATTAATTGTGCTGTGTAAACTATTGAACGTAGGAATTATAGTATAAGTTTAAACCATTGATTTGTAAGAAAAAATTACCTGTCACGGTATCAACAATGTTTCGACTATTATTTATTTATTTATATATTTATATATTTGTCCTCAATCAAGAGTAGACCATAGGATTAATTACAATAATTGTCTTAAATTAGTAAACTGTTCTAAATAGATCACTAAATAATGTATAATTCAGCATGAGTTAAATAATAATAATTAGCTTACCGAATAGAATTCAAATATTTTTTTAGTTTGTTTTTTTTTGACATTGTGAAACCGACAGCTTCTGAATGCTTGTATAATTGTATAAAATCGTTTTATGAATCCCAACATGTTTATGTTTGTAGGGAGTGTATCGAAAATAAGCTATCCACATACATTTGTGTTATACGCATGTATTTGGGATGGTTTTTTATGCTCAGTTCAGAGCATGCTGTGCGTTTGGCTGTCAACTTTCGTTTGTTTACTTGTTTGTGCGGTTGAAATTCACCATTTTCAAAATGTCACGTATTGAAAAGGAAGTGAAAATTAAGGCTCTGAACACATGGCTAAGTGAGAAGAGTATTACTATGCGAAAATTGGCGAAGCGGTTTGGAATTCATCATGCCAGTGTTAAAACCATCATTAATAAATTTGGGGAACACTATTCTTTTGGTGAGCTACCAGGAAGAGGCAGAAAACCGGTTCTTCCAACCCGAAATTGGACCAGAAAGTGGTATCTGTAATCATGGAGAACAAATCAATGTCAATACGTGATTTGGCCAAAAAAGCAGGAACAATTGTCGGAATGATCCAGCGTATCAAGAGGCAAAATCACCTGAAGACCTACAAGAAGAAGAAAATCTCGAAACAAAGTGTAGAACAGAAGAAGCGAGCAGCAACAAGGGGCCGGAAATTGTATTCGCGTCTTTTGCAGTGTCCGGATGTATTCGTTTTGATGGACGATGAAACTTATGTAAAGGAGGACTCAAAAACCCTTCCAGGTCCACAATACTCTACTGTCGTCGTTGAAGAGGGTGTGAGCGATGCGGACAGGTCGATTCAAGTGGAGAAATTCGGTCGAAAGGTACTGGTATGGCAAACTATATGTTTCTGTGGCTAGAAGTCAACCATTTTTTACACTACAGGAATTTATCGATCTGAGTGTCTCCAGAAGAGATTACTGTCTTTATATAAGAAACATAGTACACGTTCACTGTTTTGGCCGGATTTAGCGTTGGTTCACTATGCCAAAACCACTCTCAATTATCTGGCGGAAAAGGGTATAATTTCGTTGAAAAAAAAAACAATCCACCAAATTGCCCTCAGATTCGACCCATCGAACGTTACTGGGCAATCGTGAAAAGGGTCTTCAAGAAGACTGGTGAGGCAGCTGGGACATGCAGGAGTTCAAAAAAATTTGGGCTCAAGCGTCCAAAAAGTGCGATACAACACTTGTTTGGAACTTGATGAATCAAAAGTTCGAAAATTCGTGAAAGAATAACTTAAATTTCATCCGGTTTTCATTATGCTCAAGTTTAACCTCGTACAATTATGGATCAATTTTTAGTTTGAATTAAATATCGTTTTTTATCATATTTTGAAAGAAAAATTTGTGGATAGCTTATTTTCAATACAGTCCTTATTTTGAATTAAAAAAAATACACTCCTTATTATAATGGTCAATTTAGAATCTAGTATTATTCCAAAGTCCCTTATTCTGTCGCATTTTTGAACTCTTTGACTTCCAAAAGTGAGTATCAAATCTGGCGTATTTCGTTTTTTACTGAATGTTATTCTACTGCATTTTTTTCACATTTAGTTGAAGATAACATTTGTTACACCATGTATAAAAAGAAAGAAGCTCTTCTTGGTAAACCTTGGCACTCTCACGTTTCTCTATTTCCAAAAATAGTTTATATCGTCAGCGTATATAAAAATTTTTATTTTTTTTTAACAAAGAAAATGTCGTTAACAAACAAGATATATAAAAGAGGACCTAAATGAGATCCCTGGGGGACCCCGGAACTGACATGAATAGTTCGACCTTTTACCCTTTGAAAAATCCATGTTGCATGTAAGTAATTCTATTTTTTATTTGACTAAACAGTTTGTCATTAACGATCGCTTCAAAGAGCTTCGGAATGCAAGAAATAATGTCAATCCCCCGATAGTTGCATATGTCTGCTTTTTTTCCATTTTTAAAAATTGGTATAAGGAAAGAGTTTTTCCACGTATCTGAAAAAACTCCAGATTGAAGCGAATTATTAAAAAGCCAGAACAAAGGGGTTGCAAGATCTAATGCTCTCCAGCACTTTTAGAGACATCCAATTTTTCTTCACGATCGCGGTCATCTTCAGAAAACTTCGTGTTGATTTGTTGGAAAAATTTAGCGAAAAGATTACAAATTTCTTGTGAGTTATGTTTTCCAATGTTTTCCTGTAGATACATTCTTGACGGAAAGTTTTGTGATTTCAATTTGTTTCTAACATAACTAAAGAATTTTTTTGGGCAGGATTTTATTTCCTGTTCAGTTTTTGAGTTATACTCTTTGAATGCAGTATCAATTGCTAAACTTATGAGCTTTTTGTTTTCAATTTCTTAGGTTTCTAATATGCTCGTTATACCAAATAATGGGACATCTTCAATTATTATATTGTACAGCAGTGTGTAGAAAATATCTATGGAAATTTCGACATCTCCTTCATTTATAAGGAGTAGTTACCAATCTATTTCTCGTAGCTTACTACTAATACTATCATAATTTGCAGAGTGATAATCGAAAATTTCCTCATACCCGTAGTTGTCGGGTCTATTAATCTGATGTATTACTAATCTCAATATTTTGAATATAACCAATCCTAAGAATTCAGTTCTAGTTCAAATAATAAGTATAATTCTTATATAAGAATAAGATAAATTTTAAGAAACTAACAATCTTCGCACGTTTTCTTCGCTGCTCACTGACGATTTGCTTTTTTGTCTCATATCACCTACACTGTCTCCAATACATCAATCCCTTCACTGGTTCTGGGTGTAAGCGAGACACTCGCTAGATAGAGGAGTTTTTAGCAAAGGGCGTAACACATATTCTAAAGTGGCTAAGCCTCATCATAAGTTGAAATTACGAGTGAGTATATTGCATTTAAAATATTTTCTATGTCATACTTATGATCGAAAAACTTTACCGATTCACGAGGAATACCAAGTGTCTTAGAAATGCATGAAACGTGGAGATCTGATGTAATCTCAGAAGAAAGGTGTCAGAGAGCTTAAAAAAATTCTGGATAGCACCGGATCTCGAGTGTTTCATTTGATTCTAAGATTCGCGTAAAAACCGCGTAAAAAAGCCGTGTAAAAACCGCATAAAAAACGACGCACAGTGGTTCGAATCAATAAAAACGTGGACATAAATCAGTAGCTGCCAAACCGTTCTTTTAATGCATATAGTTGCTTTGAAGAAATTATTTACAAATATATACCGCGTAATTTGATCCTATCATTAATTGTTCATGGCCTACTTTGACAAAAAATGTAACCATAACTTTTTTTTCTGAAGAGATAGAAATTTTTTTCTTCTACAAAGTTTTAGAACTATTAAAAATAATTTACTTTGTCAAATATACCAAAAGTCTAGGTCTCACCGTTTCGGATATACAAGGCGTTTTTATGGCAACCCCCTTAAAATCAGATTTTTATTCATAAATTGTTTCGAGTTATTTTGTTATGCATACTTTGTTTGGAATAATTGTAGAATTTATAAAATCGCATATTTTTGTTGAAGATAGTGCATAGGTTTGTTCTTTCCTGGCAAAGTTATGCAACATTTTACCTTTTTTTACCTAGGATAAAACCTTGCACCGAAGCGAAATATGCAACTTTATGCAGCTGATTTTTACAAAATTTGTAGGAAAAGATGTGCCCAATATCATAAAAAAAAATCTAAGTGGAACTCGGTGGAACTTTTTTTTTAGGTCTTTTCAAAGTTAGTTTTAATTACTGAATTATGGCAACCCCCTTAAAACTAGTTTTCTAGTCATAACTTGTTTCGAGTTATTTTTTATGCATACTTCGTTTGGAATAATTGTAGAAAATATAAAATTTCATAATTTTGTAGAAGCTAATGCATAAGTTTATTCTTTTCTGGAAAATTTATGCATAATTTTACTTCTTACCTAGAAAACCTTGGGCCGAAGCGAAATATGCAACTTAATGCAGCTAACTTTTATAATACTTATAGGAGAACATGTACCTTATCAAATTTATTTTTACAATGAGAATATCTTGAGTAATATTCGTGTGACTCATTTTCACTATGGTCATGCTGGAACCATGAATGGTTAAGAAACAGAGGGCGCACAGTGGTCCAAAACTGGAAAAAGACGGTCACAAGTCTGCACTGACTTTCACTGATTTTTAAGAGCTAACGTGTCTTCGAACAAGATTTACAAAATTATATAACGCTTCTTTTGAAAGTAGCACCTTAATTTTTGTTAAGCTTTCGATTTCGAAAAATAAAATTTTTGTTTTTGACGAAAATTTTTTTTTTCTATCTCATTTCAAAGAAAAAAAACATTTCAAGTATTTTTGCTGAAGATATGAATAATGTAAAAAAAATATTTTTTGAGATATTCGCTTTATTTTAAAAACAGTTTTTTCGGATTTACAACAAAAATATGCGATTTTATAAATTCTACAATTATTCCAAACAAAGTATGCATAACAAAATAACTCGAAACAATTTATGAATGGAAAACTGATTTTAAGGGGGTTGCCATAAAAACGCCTTGTATATCCGAAACGGTGCGACCTAGAATTTTGGTATATTTGACAAAGTAATTTATTTTTAATAGTTCTAAAACTTTTAAGGGGGTTGCCATAAAAACGCCTTGTATATCCGAAACGGTGCGACCTAGAATTTTGGTATATTTGACAAAGTAAATTATTTTTAATAGTTCTAAAACTTTGTAGAAGAAAAAAAATTTCTATCTCTTCAGAAAAAAAAGTTATGGTTACATTTTTTGTCAAAGTAGGCCATGAACAATTAATGATAGGATCAAATTACGCGGTATATATTTGTAAATAGTTTCTTCAAAGCAACTATATGCATTAAAAGAACGGTTTGGCAGCTACTGATTTATGTCCACGTTTTTATTGATTCGAACCACTGTGCGACGGCTTGAAATTTCAAGCACTCATCACCCATTATTTCCAGTACCAGAATCCAGATTCGGAACAAATTCCGGAATTCCGTTTCATTTGAAGTTTGAAAAAATCAGTTGAGCTGTCGCGGAGAAAAGTGAGTTAGTTCCATTTTGAAGATTTTAGCCACTCATTCCGGTACTTCCGAAACCGGATTTCGGGAACCGGTATATCTGATGTTGCCTAATTTAAAGATCGAAATAGTCTTAGTTTACGGTTCGACAAAGAAAACCCACATTTCTTAGCCTCAAATAATGCCTTAGCTTTATCATTCGATGCCAATCTATTTTCGGAAAGCTGCTTTCTCCAGGGTTGATGGTTCAATGCCTAGGATACTGCAGAAGACCTGGAAGGATTATTTATTAGTTGCAGTTGTCTTGTAGCACAAGCCATTCAATGATTCTGTACGGTATGAATTGGCTGCGTAGCCTGTTGAAACAGAAAGTCAACTTCTACAAAAGGAACGTAATGCAAATAGTTGGTGGGGGCTAAATTTGGCGAATATGGAGGAAGCGGGAGCAATTCGAATTTAAATTCACGGAATTTAACCATCATAACCATAAGTTGTTCTTGTTTAACTGTGAGAAATCGTGTCAAAAAAATTTTTTTTTTTTCGAGATGATATCAGAAAGATGTCTGTATTCGACCCTGGGGGAATTTTTAATTAGTGATGCCTTCTGTAGAAAAGATCGTGGACTTATGGACCCACGAATTAAGCATAATTTTGAAAATCTACCACAAAAATGAAACATCTTACTCAGTTTATTGGTATAAATTACCCGGAAAAGCTCCCGTCCGGGTAACTCCCTCGATGCAGTAATACTTTAGATTACACTAGTGAAATTATGGGGTTCGGCACCCGAACCTGCTGGCGCCAGCCGGTAATAGCAATGCAGCGTTAAATATAGACTAGGTGCGAGTTGATTTATAAACTGACAACATCGGAAACGCGGTAGTAACACCCTGGGCGTTAGGGCGTCTGTTTTACATGTCCATCATGCGGTGGTCCGGTGGTTGTGGCGATATCAGGAAGCCTCTTCGGTCTCATCAGCCTCACTGCACTAGCTGGGAGGAAAATGTGCTTTCGAAAGCCGAATACTATCATTATCACTCCGTGGCTGCAGCAGCAGCAGCAATCGTCATGCTGGTCGCCGGCAGGTTGTTGTGGTGAAACACTTGCGGTTTTCCAGATATATCAATCTATTGTAGAGACGGATATTAAAACACTTTCGAAACACTGATCTTCCGGAGTTAACTTCTCGAAAGCTTTGTAGAATGGTGATATGAATCTTGTTGTTGTTGTCGTTTATTAGCGGCTTTAACCACGTTTGGGTCGTTCACCGCACTATATGAATCTTATTCGAAATATGTATAGCACAGATCCGAGAAATTCGATAATTTGAGTTAAACATATTCTGTATTTACAACATTATATCAAACAGTAACAACATTACTAAAATGCGACTATTGTAAAACATTTATCTTCATTTGCTATTCCCATGTAATCCGTATCCGTCCGCAGCGGTCATTCACCTTGGCCTAGTCCGGTCCAACGACTGTTGTCAGGAAATACCACCAACAACTTCCAGTTCCGTTCGGAAAAACGCAGTAGATGTGGAATGTGCTCTGATATAGATAATTATTAGAAACAAAGACAGCGAAAATGCAAACACTGAAAACAATCTCAATCATTCGATTCATTCAATGGCACGTCCCTTTCCCTGAACCATCCATTACCTATTGTCCGACGGAGGACTGCCATCTACATCGGACGGGCTTTGTAACTCACGTCACTCAGCCGATTTCCGAAGTAACCCAGATCTGATGAGCCCCACCACCAACGGACGGTACCGAACCGTCATCGCGGACCAGACCAGACCAGACCAGACTCCCCTCTTCAAGCTGAGCTGCGCAAAAACAACATCAACAGCTTCGGAGCGGTGCGGTGATCCAATCCGAGATGTGGAAAGGAGTAGAAACGAAAGATATTCGGTCAACTTTCTCCTTACCCGTTTCTCAAGCATAACCAAACCAACCACCGACAGCCGCGGCGAAGAAGCGGCGACGGTTTGACTGTTACCAGCGCTAAGCTGAGATCATGGTGAAAAGGTTTAGATCCGCCAACACAGTCAATCCGTGGTGGAGTTTAACCCTTTTAGGCATCTCCTTTCATTTGGTTTAAATCAGTAAGTTTCTTAGGGAACTTCGAATTATGTACACATGTGATAATTGAAAATAAAGGTTATTGCTTCAGCATGATCATCAGCCCGAGCTTCGGAGATCTCCAGGTGCATTCAGTACAGCCGCGTGCCCGTCATGAAAGGGTTGGAAAACCGTAGGATTAATGGCACCGGCGAGTCAAGGCCAAATGGGATTACGATACAAACGATTGTACATTTATGGGAGAAATGATTGGCATAGCTATCGGGAAGGTGCGCGCTGCTTTCTTCGGAACGACTACAAAACCATTAGCTGGCAACATTTTGCAAATTCACTTTTACCGAGTTTGATCGATTGTTTCTAACATCGTATCAGAGTGACGCGTCTAGGTGGATGCTTGCTGTCTAGGTGGATTAATGATTTTGCATATCACATACAAACGAATTCCCGAGTCACCCCAGAGGTAATCAACCCTTTTCGAATGCTTTTCTTCGGGTTTAACTGATTATATCTGTTTCTATGTTTTACGGGCCGATCCTTTCCTTCAGCGGCACCGGCTACGAGTACGAGTAATTTTGGTGGAGATAAGTTAACCGACCCCAGTGGGAGCGCCGTTTATTGACATAGGGAAAAGAAAAGGAATGTCTTTTCCCCATGCTATGAGAGGCTGAAAATAGCGTCGGATCTCATCCACTACATCCAAGATATCAGTTCTATTACGAGACTGGATATCGCAGCTCTAGTACAAGGTGTTAGAAATCAATATTCCTAAGAACGAATATTGTTGAAAAATGAAAAATCTTGGTATCCCCATTCCTTTTTGTGATAATATTCTATTATGCTATTATTTAAAGCCGAGTTGGCGATTCAATGCATAGGATCTTATAAGCCAATTGTCCTAAAGACTGTCCCAGAAAGTATGAACGCAACTAAAAACCGCTGCCATTTCGGAATGGTTCATAATCGGTCAATTTTTATGGCTGTGTCCTGGTGATCACACTCTTCTCTAACCACTTGTGCAGTTGTTTATTCGTTTTCATTAGTTTGTTTCGAAATGCGTGGACTTTCAGCAGAACAACGTCGAAAAATTGTGTACAAATGGTGCACAGAACGCGGACTGTCACTGAGAAAGATAGCAAGAATGGAAGAAGTAAGTGAAAAAGCCGTGCGAAATGCAATCAGGAAGTTCGGTGAGGATAACACCTTTGAGGATAAACCGAAAACGGGACGAAAAGAAGGTCATGCTAACCCTCAGTTGGATAAATGTATACTGAAGGCGTTTGAGCAAAAGAAGGAGGTTTCAGTTCGGCATGTGGCCAAAAAAGTGGGCACTTCGAAGTCAAATGTTCTTCGTGCTAAAGAACGTTTGAATCTTCGAACCTATAAGAAGCAGAAACAACCAAAACGTAGTCCGAAACAAGAAGCATCGATCAGGCCGGGGGTTCGAAAGCAGTACAATACGATTCTTGCTGGAACTGCATAATCATGGACGACGAAACCTACGTGAAACTCGATTACAAATCCTTGTCGAGACCATAATATTATACGGTGCGAGAAGGGCAAGTGTTAAACCAGTCCGAGACATCGATTGAAGTCGAAAAATTTGGTAAGAAAACTATGGTCTAACAGATCGGCTGAAAAGTTCGTATCGTTTAGGGCGCCACTAGAATTAAATCCATACCATTTTCAGTTATTACCAACCTTCAAAAGATACGTGTATAAATTTGACAGCTGTCTGATTATTAGTTTGTGAGATATTGCATTTTGAGTGAAGCTACTTTTGTTATTGTGAAAAAATGGAAAAAAAGGAATTTCGTGTGTTGATGAAACACTACTTTTTGATGAAAAAAAGTGCCGCCGATACCAAAATATGGCTTGATGAGTGTTGTCCAGACTTTGCACCGGTGAAGCAA
Organism: Malaya genurostris; assembly: GCF_030247185.1. NCBI lineage: Eukaryota > Metazoa > Arthropoda > Insecta > Diptera > Culicidae > Malaya > Malaya genurostris. Next base: position 44,449,107 of record NC_080571.1, read on the forward strand.
CAATTCGTAAGTGGTTTGCAAAATTTCGTACTGGTCATATGAGCACCGAAGACGATGAACGCAGTGGACGTCCAAAAGAGGCTGTTACCGATGAAAACGTGAAAAAAATCCACAAAATGATTTTCAATGTCCGTAAAGTGAAGTTGATCGAGATAGCTGACACCCTAAAGATATCAAAGGAACGTGTTGGACATATTATTCACGAATATTTGGATATGAGAAAGCTTTGTGCAAAATGGGTGCCGCGTGAGCTCACAATCGATCAAAAACAACAACTAATTGATGATTCTGAGCAGTGTTTGGAGCTGTTATATCGAAATGAAACCGATGTTTTTCGTCGATATGTACCAATGGACGAAACATGGCTCCATCACTTCACTCCGGAGTCCAATCGACAGTCAGCTGAGTGGACTGCACGCGATGAACCGAACCCAAAGCGTGGAAAGACTCAACAATCGGCCGGTAAGGTTATGGCGTCTGTATTTTGGGATTCGCATGGTATAATTTTCATCGACTACCTTGAAAAGGGAAAAACCATCAACAGTGACTATTACATAGCGTTATTAGAGCGATTGAAGGACGAAATTTCAAAAAACGGCCTCATTTGAAGAAGAAAAAAGTTTTGTTTCATCAAGACAATGCACCGTGTCACAAGTCGATGAAAACCATGCAGAAATTAAACGAATTGGGCTTCGAATTGCTCCCTCATCCACCGTATTTTCCAGATTTGGCCCCCAGTGACTTTTTCCTGTTCTCAGACCTCAAGAGAATGCTCGCTGGTAAAAAATTTAGAAGCAATGAAGAGGTAATCGCTGAAACTGAGGCCTATTTTGAGGCAAAGGACAAATCGTACTACAAAAATGGTATCGAAAAGTTGGAAGATCGCTATAATCGCTGTATCGCCTCTGATGGCAATTATGTTGAATAATAAAAACGAATTGTGGCAAAAAAATGTGTGTTTCTATTAAACGATACGAACTTTTCAGCCGAACTGTTAGCAAGCATTTTGTAGCTGCGGAAAGATTTCGAAACCCTTCATCACCACTGTTTCAATGAACAGCGAAACATACATCAAGGAATGTTTACAAAAACGACTTGTTCTACCCATGATTCGAAGCCACAAGGATCCTGTTGTCTTCTGGCAAGATCTTGCTTCTTGCCACTACTCGAAATCAACGGTAGAATGATATACTACCAAAAATGTCACTTTTATCCCAAAAGACATGAACCCACCAAATTGCCCACAACTTCGATCAATTGAGAAATTTTGGACATTAACGAAGAAACATCTTAGAAAACATGTCTCGGCAGCCGAAACCATTCAACAGTTCGAAAACAGATTGGAAAAAAGTGTCAAAACTTGTCGCCAAGAAGTCTGTACGGAATTGAATGAGGAAAGTTCGCAAGAAGGTGCGCTAGCTTGTCTACAATGGCCAAGTAGCAAATGTTGAGAATAATATTCTGTTGTTGTGATCTAATATTATCAGTATATCGAATAAAATTTGAATATCTGACACTTGTGAATTATTTACAGCGAAATCAAAGTGCGTCAATGCTTTCTGGGACAGTCTTTATGTTCGAGCTCCGACCGGAAAGGATTCTTGGTGTCAGTAGGATCGTAGGCTCCAGCCATGCAACGGTTCTTTAAGTTCGGCATCGACTTTGAAGCCTGTTGCACCAGAAGGTAAAATATCACAAAAGGAATTGAATACCAAGGCTTTGTCTTGCTCTTATCTGAGCGACTGAATTTTCGATTTTTTTATCAATCAGCATATGTTTTTCGCGTTAATATTCTTCGTTGTGTTAAGTTTTCATGAAATTATTTTAATGACCGTCGTTTTAAATGAATTGTAATTAAAACTTGAACTGCAAGACGAATCGAAGATAGAAATTGTATGAAATCTTTAAATTATTCCATGAGATGTAGAAGTGAGTTCCTCTTCAAAGTTTTTGTCATTATTTATGATACTTCCAGAAACGGTATTCAGAGACCAGTATAACCAAAAATAGTTCGTATGGTCATGAAGTAGTATAACGAATAAATTGAAATAGTTTTGGCCCAACTGTGAAGATTTTTTATTATAGTCATATTCTGTGACGGTTTGCATTTTAAAAAATTCATCACCCTGTAATTTCAAAATTGGAAGTCGGAATCAGAAAAAAAACAACATTTTGTATGAGACCATTTTATTCAAAGATTTTTTTAATTTGAATTTTTGTTTATTAAATTCGTTTTGGCCTTCTTTTAGTTTTCTTTTTCCGATACTTTTGGAAACGAAATTCGAAAAAAGTTGTAGCCGAAGTCAGATAAATTCGCCTAATGCATTGTTAACCTATTTATTAGATTCGATACTGATTTGAAAATCAGTGTAGCCATCTTCGAGAAATCGTAGTGTGTTTCACATAAAATTTTTGTGTACCTTCCGGGATCAAAAACCGAATACCGGTAAAACTAACATAAGTTTACTTCGTCATCGACCCTCAAAATCTGTGAACCCGATAAATTCATGTGAAAATTTTTACACTAATCACCCTGTATATCCTGAACCGGAAGTCGGATCTGTCGGAAAACAAGCAGTTTACTTTGGGACCTCAAGACTTTTTATATGAATGTTTTTTTTTTTATTCAATAATATAATATAATATTAAGGCACACTGCTTAAGCTCTAAGATGCCAAGGGTATTTACTAATCTTAATTATCGTCTAACTTAAAACTAGAGTAGTATCATTATGTAATATAGTATCTGGCGATCGGTAGTGGCCGGTGAATTGAATTTAGGATGAGATGATTCCAGATGGCGATGGTAATTTTCTATGTTGGCCGCATTCTTCGGTCCGTGTGGGTCCGCGGGAAACACCCCCAGGCTACGAAGGCCCGGCGGGTGGCCCGCATGCTGGTCAATGACTGGAGCGGTCTTCCGGTGATGGTGATGTTACGGAAGAGAATGAAAAAAAGAAGTAAATATTGTGGGAAACGGGGTAAAAAAGGGGTGTGGGAACAAAATGTTTGAAAACGACAGAGATCTAATTAGTTGCCATCGAGATGGTGAAAAAACAGGGAAAGGGGAACGAAAAAGTTAGTGACAAAAAAAAAGATCTTGTTAATTCCAATGAAGATGGTGAACAGGGACGGGGATCGAGAGAATCGGGCGGATGTTAGTGTCGAACCTGTAGGTGGAGATTATATTTTCTGAGCGAGGAATAACACATTACACTTGTATATCAATGTGTTTAAGGTACTGGTATATGAGAAGCATATATGAACTATCCCGACTCGCCAACACATCCCGAACCGGCACCTCAGGCGGTCTACCTCGGGCCCTGAGGGATTCCAGTAGCTTCGACCTGGCGTCACGATACTCTACGCACGACCACACGACATGCTCGATGTCCTGATAACCGTCGCCACAGGTGCAGAGCCCGTTCTCCACGATCCCGATACGCCGGAGATGTGCGTTGAATGTATAGTGACATGAGCCGTGACATAACGCGAATGAAATCACGACTCATGTTCATCCCCTTGAACCAAGGTTTCGTCGATACCTTAGGGATAATGGAGTGTAGCCATCGTCCCAGTTCGTCATTCGTCCATGAAGTTTGCCAACTTTCGAGAGTTTTCTGACGAGAAATACTGAAAAATTCATTGAAGCAGATTGGTCTTTCATAAATATCACCTTCCAATGCGCCCACTTTAGCCAATAAGTCTGCCTTTTCATTGCCCGGAATGGAACAATGCGAAGGGACCCAGACTAACGATATTAAATAAGACCGTTCAGATAAAGTTCTCAAATGTTCCCGTATTTTCCCCAGGAAATATGGGGGATACTTTCCTGGTTTCATTGCCCGGAGAGCTTCTATTGAACTTAGACTGTCCGTGACAATGAAGTAATGGTCTTTGGGCATGGTTTCAATGATCTCGAGGGTGCACTGAATAGCAGCTAATTCTGCGACGTAAACTGAAGCCGGATCACTGAGTTTGTAAGAAGCGGTGATGTTTTGATTGAAGATGCCGAAGCCTGTGGACTCGCTGATGTTTGATCCGTCAGTGTAAAACACCTTTTCACAGTTGACTGTTCTAAATTTATTATAAAAAATATTTGGGGCCACTTGAGGGCGCACGTGATCCGGAATTCCACGAATTTCTTCTCTCATGGATGTGTCGAAAAACACAGTAGAATCAGAAGTATCCAAGAAATGAGCACGGTTGGAAACAAACGAAGAAGGATTAATATTCTGAGCCATGTAATCAAAATACAAGGACATAAAACGGGTTTGAGAGTTAAGCTCAACTAACCTTTCGAAGTTTTCAATCACCAGAGGATTCAAAATGTCGCATCGAATGAGCAAACGATATGAGAGATCCCAGAACCGGTTTTTCAGTGGAAGAACGCCCGCCAGCACTTCGAGGCTCATCGTATGAGTCGATTGCATGCAACCCAAGGCAATACGCAAACAACGATACTGAATTCTTTCCAGCTTGATGAAATGAGTGTTCGCCACTGATCGGAAGCAGAAGCATCCGTATTCCATCACGGACAATATCGTTGTTTGATACAACCTGATCAGGTCTCCTGGGTGGGCACCCCACCATGATCCGGTTATTGTACGAAGAAAGTTGATTCTCTGCTGGCATTTTTGTTTCAGATACCTAATGTGACATCCCCAGGTGCCTTTGGAGTCGAACCAGACCCCGAGATATTTAAATGTGAAGGCCTGAGCTATGGTTTCACCCCCTAGTTGAAGCTGTAATTGTGCTGGTTCTCGCTTCCTCGAAAATACAACCAGCTCAGTTTTCTCCGTAGAGAACTCGATACCCATTTGAAGAGCCCATGTCGACAAGTTGTCGAGGGTATCTTGCAATGGTTCTTGGAGATCGGCAGCTTTGGGTCCTATAATAGACACAACGCTGTCGTCGGCAAGTTGTCTTAGCGTGCAAGATGTGTTGATACATTCATCGATATTACTTACGTAAAAATTGTATAAAAGGGGGCTTAAGCATGAGCCCTGAGGAAGACCCATGTAACTGAATCGCTTTGTCGTCAAATCACTATGCTCAAAATGCATGTGTTTCTCGGACAATAGATTATATAAAAAGTTGTTCAAAACTGGTGAAAGACCATGCTGATGCAACTTCTCAGATAGAACGTTAATGGAAACTGAATCGAATGCCCCCTTGATGTCGAGGAAAACTGATGCCATTTGTTCTTTACGAGCAAATGCCATTTGAATTTCTGTTGAGAGCAACGCTAGACAATCGTTCGTTCCTTTGCCCCTGCGGAAACCAAATTGTGTATCTGAAAGTAAACCATTAGTTTCGACCCAATTGTCTAGACGAAACAGAATCATTTTTTCGAACAATTTCCGGATACAGGAAAGCATAGCAATCGGCCGATACGAATTGTGATCGGAGGCTGGTTTCCCTGGTTTTTGAATGGCGATAACTCTGACTTGTCTCCAGTCGTGTGGGACAATATTACCCGTGAGGAACTTGTTGAATAAATTCAGCAAGCGCCTTTTGGCGGGGTCAGGCAGATTTTTCAACAAGTTGAATTTTATTCTGTCTAATCCCGGGGCTTTATTGTTACATGACAAAAGTGCAAGTGAAAGCTCTACCATCGAAAACGGTGATTCGTTTGTATTTGGTGTCGCGGCGCGGGTGATCTTCTGTTCCGGAACAGAGTCTGGGCATACTTTTTTAGCGAAATCGAATATCCAGCGGTTGGAGTATTCCTCGCTTTCATTCGTGGTGTTATGATTGCGCATTCGTCGGGCTATGTTCCAAAGAGTGCTCATAGATGTTTCTTTCGTTAAGCCGTCTATAAACCGACGCCAGTAACCGCGTTTCTTGGCTCTAATCAAGTTCTTAGTTTTAACGTCTAACGCCGCGTAATTCCGGTAATTATCAGGTGTTCCATTTTTTCTGAATTTTTTATACGCGGAGGCTCTCTCCGCGTTTAAATTTGTGCACTCTTTGTCCCACCACGGGTTGGGAGGACGGATGTTAGTTTTTGCGCCGGGTACACGTTTCGTCTGAGCTTGAATCGCAGTATCGAGAATCAAGCCAGCCAAAAACGTGTACTCTTCCTCCGGAGGAAGTTGTTGAGTTCTTTCAAGTTTCTCAGATATCGAGGTCGCATAGCTATTCCAATCAATATTTCGTGTGAGGTCATACGAAACATTGATTGTCTTCGATGGTTTTAAGCCGCTGGTGATTGATATTACGATCGGTAGATGATCACTACCGTGGGGATCAGGAATTACCTCCCACGTGCAATCCAACCGTAGCGATGTCGAGCAAAGGGATAAATCCAGCGCACTTGGTCTTGCTGGTGGTGCAGGAATCCGTGTCATTTCTCCCGTATTCTAGATTGTCATATTGAAGTTGTCGCAAATATCATGGATCATAGCTGATCTGTTATCGTCGTGAAGACAGCCCCATCCCGTACCGTGTGAGTTAAAGTCTCCTAAAACCAACGTCGGTGCGGGAAGGAGCTCTATGATATTACTGAGCCGCCGATGCCCAACCAAGGCTCTAGGGGGAATGTAGATGGAAGCAATACAAAGGTCCTTACCTTTGATTGTAACATGACATGCGACAACTTCAATACCTGGTATCGAGGGGAGGTTAATTCGATAAAAAGAATAGCACTTTTTGATCCCTAAAAGTACTCCTCCATAGGGATCATCTCGATCCAGGCGAATAATGTTAAAATCGTGGAAGTTTAAGGATATTTCAGAAGTTAGCCAAGTTTCGCACAATGCAAATGCGTCACATTTAAGATTATTTACTAGAAATTTAAAAGAATCTATTTTTGGGATGATACTTCTGCAATTCCACTGTAAAACAGTGATTAGATCCGTGACCTCGGTGGATGATTTAGCCATCGAAGGATACAATCGCTGAGAGAAGGGGCCAATTTGCAGTCAACTGCTTCAAATATGTTTTTACTGTTGGCATGAAAGCAATTAAAATGCTTCTAAGAGGGTCTGAAATATTGAAAGTTGTAAAAATCCAGTCCACAACATCAGAGAACTTGATAAGTCCAGCACCTAGTTGGTTCTCTGGTAGATTTTCTGGGACGCTTGGGGATTTTGTAGTCCCGGGAAGTCGTGGGAATTCCATCTCGGAATTGAGTTTTCCGAGACCAGGAGCTTTTTGCTTCGGTGTTGTGTCCCGATTCCCGTTAGCTGTAACTTTTCGAAGCCCTTCGGAAGACACCTTCGAACCCTTACTAGGGAGCTTATGATAGGATTTATTTATTCTTTTCCTACAGCTATGAGGGACCGCCGAAGATGGACCTTCCAAAGGGTCGTCAGAATCGCTCTCGTCAGTTGACAAGCAGGCATATGGGTTCGTTGTCTGTTTAGGAGGGGTGGCACTTTTAAGCATCTCTGCGAAAGAACGCTTGGAGTGCTCCTTTAGGGAACGCTTCATTCGATCACCTCGCAGTTTGTAAGCGGGACAATCAGAGAGGTCATGCGGACCCTCCTTACAGTAGAGACACTTTTCAGCATCCTTACCGCAAGAGCCGTCCGCATGAGCTTCCCCACAGTTAGCACAACGTGGCTTATTGCTGCAATGGGTAGCTGTATGCCCCAGTTGTTTGCAATTAGTACAGTTCATTACTCGGGGTACGAATAGGCGAACAGGCAAACGAACCCGGTCCAAGAGGATGTAGTTGGGCAAAGCAGAACCGGCGAAGGTCACACGATAAGAGTCTGATTGGGGATAGGACTTTGTTCCATCCCCGGCGATCGATACTGAATGCAATCGCTTGCAATCCAGTATCTTGACATTCTTAAGTGAGGGGTCTTTAAAACAACCCGCCCCGTACTTAAGAACGTCCTCGCAAGTCAAACTCGAATCGGTGACCACACCGTCGATTTCTACTTCGCGAGCTGGCACGTAGACGCGGTACTCCCGCGTAAAAGGATCATTTTGAACGAGCTCATTAGCCTGTTTTGAACTGGTAAACAGGACCCTGAGCTTGTCTGGACGTATCTTATCAAAACTTTTTATAGTATTGTATCGCGAGGACAGGTCCCGCGATATTTTTAAAATATTTAATTTTTTTTCTTTCGATTTGGTCCGGAAATAGACCGCATAAGGACCGGCCGGTAGTGCGAGCCCATCCGGATAGCTCTTTATGCGAGACTTTTTATAGTCAAGGGAAGTCTCCATTTGATCATCGGGAACGGGGGGGGTCAGAATTTAGACTAGCCATGTTGCGGAGCTACCTTCGCACAGAAAGAAATGAATCGGGGAGAAATAGAACAGTCGAATGCAGGAAGGAAAAAAAAAACACTAAATAATGATACTTAACTTAAATCCAACGGGGGCCACCAAGGCCTAGCCCTCGTCGATCGGCGTATCGCCGCTGCGATGGTGTGCAAAAAACCTCCGAGAGGAAAAAGCACACTCTTTTTTAATCCGCACAGTGATATCACGTACACCGCTGGGCCTGTTTTGATCGATCGAACAATCACCGGCTAACGGTACTGTTTCGATCGTCCGCTCACAACAATACACTGCTTCAGTATATAATGTGCATAAAACCTCTCACAGGAAAAAGCACTATTGTCTATTACACAATAGCGATCTAGTTTTGATCGTCCGGTCACTTTATCACACACGGCACTGGTTTTCAACGCTTTCGCAGTAAACACAAAGCACGTCCGTTCACTCGGAAGGTTGAAACGACAATGATATATGAATGTTAGATGAAGCTCACTTTGATTTCTCAGCAATGGTAAAACCGATCACGAACCTTGATTCAAATTAAAGCTCTCATTGCCTTAAAATAAACTGTGCACCGGTACGTGCTGGTACGGAAGAAGACAACACCACCGCCTTTGCTTCGTTCGCAGCGTGATTTGTTCAATTGTGTATAGCGTGCAGCGTTGCCAAATTTAATTCTATATTTCAGAAGATAAACTGTGAATCTGTATCGCGAGATCAAAATTCTGCTTTAAAAACTGTATATGAAAATGATAAGAAATTAAAGCGCAACGAAATGAAAGTCATTAAATTGAATCTGAAAATGACAGTAACTTTTTGTTTAGCGATTATTGTAATTTAATTGGCAATCATTTCTTTTGACTATTTCGCATTATGACTCAGACCACCATCTGTCCAGCCTATCGGAAGAAATTATAAAATACATAAAGAATTGCATTAAAAAATTGCAATAAAAGTTAATATAGATAATCCGTCATTAGCAGATGGGACCATTTGTAGTGTTTACCATCCTTAATATTCCCTTTTATTTAATTTTTACCCACTTATTAGTATTATCACAGCATCATAAAAAAGATTCTATTCTATAAAAGTATACTTTTTGTCTTTCTTATATAGAAAGGTTATGCAATCACTTGAAAAATTTACTAAAAGTTTCTTATACCATTCGACCCAGCTCATCGAGCTCAGCAATGTCTGTGTGTGCATAGATGTTCGAGTGTAAGTATGTGTCAAATAATGATACTTATTTTTCTCGGACTTTTCGATTTTCTTATCTTCAAATGAAAGATCTCATAGGCTGCTATTAAATTTCATCCGGTTCCGGAACTATAGGGTTTCAAATTTCAAACCGTCATTTAATGCGACGATGCAAAATAAAGAAAAATTCCTAATAACTTGACATAACTGTTTACAAATTGAAAAGGTTATGTTAGTTTATACCTAAAGAAAGTTTCTAATCTTATTCAAGATTGAGAAATAAATCTTGGCAGAATGTTCTAATGATATTTATGAAAATATAAGTAATATGATTTCGGGGCCAACCTGAAGGGTAAGATTTACCTTGAACAATTTTGTCGAGAAAACTGAGGAGGAATTGATACATGAAACGAAGAAAGAACTCAAAAACATGCCTACACGCATGATTTCGTCCGCAATGGCAAATGTTACGGCTAACTGTTGGAAGGTCGCTCGCTAGAGCGTAGATTTTTTTTTATAAGAAAGCTTAAATAAATTCCTTCCATGGGAAATTTATCAAAAGCAATTATCTGTCCTAGCCTGTTTTTAACCATCTGTAAAAAGTTAATTTTTTAATGCAATAATTAGAGAATTTATTTACAATCATGTACGTGTGGGTACAAACGAATTCATTTTAATAAATGCATAGCATGCCATGACCAATTGGGTTGGGTATGACTGCAACAGGTCAATCGTATTATAAAAGAACAGCTTCTGACATTTCATCACGAACAACCATATAGGTAAAAAGTGCACCATTCTGGGTGATTCCGTTTTCGATTAAAAGTTGTAAAATTCACAATGTCCGTTTTTCCCCGATTTCTCTTTTTTCTTACCTTACTTCGAAGACTGACATTTGCAGTCATATATTACTCTGAAAAAATAAATGAATTCGACTAATCGAAAGTTACTCCTGACAGTTCTGTAAATCAGAATGACCGCAAATAACTGAACAGAACAAAAAAAAGTTCAACTGATCGGTGTTTGGGCCAATTATGGCAAACCAAGACAAGTTCTATGTTTCGCATGAAACCCCACAAGTTAATTAACAGATGGTTTCCATTATCGAATGAATCGTGCTACGCCATTTTACTCCAATTTTCCCTCAACCTTAATTTTATGTTGAATTCTGCCTTACAATCCTGAAGCAGTTTCAGTGCACCTATCCATAGTGATCCAATTTACGTAGAAAAATTCAGCGATTCCAGTAAATACAATGAAATGACAGTACTAGCTCGTTTGACCCGTTTTACCCAAATTTATTTCATAATTCTTATCATTAGTTAATCTTTCTTCCGCATTCTGGAAAAGGCTGATTGCGGTTGATTGAAATCGACTGATATTACGTAGAAAGCTCTAAAAATTAGATTACAAATGGATTCAAAGACCGCATGAATCATGTTAATCTTTAGCTAATGTTCCTAATATAAAGCAAAGCCTTGGTATTACATTCCTGTAGTGGAATTTGACCTTCTGTTTCAACAGACTTCGCAGCCGATTCAGAGTGTACAGAACCAGTGCATGGCTGGTGCTACGATTCTACTGACACTACGAATCCTTCTAGGTTGGTGCTCGAACATACGACAACTGGTTTGTAAAACCAGCATCCTATGCATTGTGCCACCAACATGATGTTTCTAATGCCTCACTTTCGAATAGAAAAATAGGGATTTATTTATGATCAGTTTAAATTCTATTCCACGAAATGTTTTAATATATAATTAATAAATTGCGTTTTGAAGAACGACGCATAGCATAACGTGTTCTCTAAACAGTTCTGGGTTCATTGCTCCATGCATGATTTCGTATTTGAAAATTCACTCAAACTGTGTGAATCGAACCTCCTATAAATAAATTTTCGAAATCTTGGAGTGATATTTGTTTTGAACTGCGGTATGATTTATATTTTTCTAAAAACTTGTTACATATATTTTTTTGTAAACTAAAAAATCTAGAAGAGTATGTAGGAATAACATATACGAGGTCTGTTCAAAAAGTACCAGGAATTCTCATTTTTCTAAAAAAATATTTATTTATTCGTCTACATCTATATGATCTCCTTCAAAGTAATCCCCCCTAGATATAATACACTTATGCCAGCGTTTTTTCCAGTCTTCGAAACACCCCTGATAGTTACTTTTTGTAATGCTCTGTAGCACTCTCAGCGATTCTGCCTTTTTCTCTTCAATCGATGAAAAACGCTGTCCTTTCATGGGTCTCTTCAACTTTGGGAACAGGAAAAAATCACACGGAGCGATATCTGGTTAATAAGGAGGTTTAACAGCTCCTGAGCGATGGTAATGCGTTTGTTTTTGGCATTAAAAATGCCTTACTCTTCACTATACGGGGCCGGGTGTCAATTAAAAGTTTCAAAAATAGCCGCGTAACCTTTTTGTGTCATAATTTTGAACGTTAATAATTCGGTCATTTGTTGATGGATTGTTATAATTTAACAACCAATCGATTCGGAAACTTTTAACTTAAACATGTATGACGACGTCGTTTCAGTATTTCAATAGCATACTATTGAAAAAATGGTTGGAATCGACCTATGTTTTCATCCACCAATCCCTGCTTTACAAAATGACGTCAACTTATTGTTCGGCATAGGAGGCTTTGCGTCATGCATAAAAAACACCACATCGTTCTGCGTAGTATGAAGAGAAATCTATAAATATAGGCTGCACAATATTTCTTTGCCTAGTTGATGTTTGACTGCGAATGAAACAAGAAGCTCGTCCAGTGAGCTGATGACTGGATTGTATATGCGTTCACTTGCTGGATTGTCGCTTTTGCATTATTTGTTGGTGAAACTTCCTGCTGTCTGCACAACACCGCTTCGTGTTCGCTTGAATATCTTATATATCATCTAGCTATTGAAGAACCGAATCAGCATGGTTATCGGTTCTTTTGAAACATCCCATGTATTTAGCAAATTGTTGGTCGATTTTGCCATTAAAATGCCTGACACTTCGCTTCCCGAGGCTGGGTGTCAAATTAAAACATGCAAAACTAATCGCGTAACATTTTTCTGCCATAATTTTGAACGCTCATACCTCAGTTATTTGTTGATGGATTTATATAATTCAACAACCAATCGATTCGGAAACATTTAACTTAAACTTATGAGAAAACGTCATTTGAATATTTCAATTGCATTCCAATGAAAAATTTATTTGAATTGAGTATTTTATTTTGGTTCTCTGGTAACTATCAGGCTAATTTAGTATTATCGGCAATAGATCTAATTCGGATCTAATTTACAGCGCTTGTTCTTCGATGATTTGTTAATGGAATTTCCTCATTTAAATGATTCCAAAGCTTCAATATTGTAAGCTTAAAAATGTTTTAATTTGTCAACGGATCGGTTTGCATACTTAAATCTCCATTCCCATACGATCAAAACGGTGGCGCGAAAATGGATTCAGTATAAAGTTGTGTTATTATGATAATCATAGAAACTTCTTCTTCATTATATGTGACTGAACAAGTTGTTGTCCCACCAGGTATTAAACGCTTCAAAAGATTCAAAATTAAATTCTGAAACTTATCTAAAAGCGGCCTCCTCGGTTTGGTAGTATAAAGGAGTTCCACAGGCTCACATATACAGTACAATTAGATACAATATCATATAGTATCAAAGATAAACTAAAGGTAAGTTTACTTGCGATTTTACATGTATCGTTTGAATAGCAACCCTCGTAGAATTTGGTTAACCGCCAGTTTCAGTTCAATTATTATTTGCTTCAAAACACGCGTTGTAACTATGACAATGTTCATTCATGTGTTAATAACATCAAGTTACAATATGAACAAAATTTCTGAATTTTGTTGCGTATCCATTTCGTATATTCCTAATATGCCAAAGCGAAAATCAATGTAAGTAACTAAATATTTTATACGGACTGTTTCACATTTTTCTTCCTCGTATTGTTGCCATATTATTTACCGACACTTTCCGAAGATTATCGACGATTTTGAAGAAGGATTAATAAAATTACACTATTACTGAGCTTACTGGTACAACATTTTTCGTTAAAATAAATAAAATCTTCTCTTGGATCGATTAACTGTTTATAAAATTAATAAGTTTGTATGTTTCTCGAAGATTATTGTCATAAAATAAAACAGTTTAATTTGTTCAGGATTAAATCTTTAGGTTGTTTGTATCTAAAATTGAGCTTTCAAGTAACTTTGAATTCTAGTTAAAGGACGTTATTCAAAATCTTAACAATGTAAAAAATTGTGGAAAGGGATCAAAATTGAATATAATTAATTATCAAGAAAAAATCTAATTGTCAATTTTATCATTCGCCAACAATCTAAGCGCTTAAACTAGAGCAAGTTTGTAATTAGTCAATTGAAAAAGTTTTTAGTTTAGTGTATCATCATCTCTTTATTTTTGTATATATTATGAAGACCTTAGAAACGTTCCATTTTTAATGTTATTGTGCTCGGTCGTGTCTTGAATACAACCCTCTAATTTTTTGATCAAAATTCAGCAGTTTTGGAACGAATTTTGCTGCCACTCGTTTCATGCCCAAAACATTTGAAAAAATATGATGGCATGAGCCAACTGATATGCCAACTTCATCAGCAACTTCTCTAATAGTGATTCGGCGATCATCCATAATCATTTTTTACACTTTTCCAACATTTTCGTCGATTATTGACGTGCTGGGTCGACCGGAGCGTTCGTCGTCTTCAACGTCTTCGCGGCCATCTTGGAAACGCTTATACCACTCGTAAACACTTGTTTTTTTCATAGCAGACTCACCGTAGGCTCTCTGTAACATTTCGCACACTTGGTTACACTTTATTTCATTTTAGACGCAAAATTTAATACAAATTTTTTGACTCTTCAATTCTTCCATTGTTTAAACTAACAAAAATCGCCGAGCTCAAAAAAACACGTCTACACCAGCCGCTACAAGACAGAATGTAAACAATGAATACAGCTGAAAATTTCACCATACATTAGGGACATATGTACCAACACAATAAAAAAAAATTTTGACCACCGGACTCTCCCGACGCGCGCAATCAAAAAATTCCGGGAACTTTTTGAACAGACCTCGTATATGAATACATTCATATGTTTTTAAACTAAACATACATTGAATAAGAACAACTCAATCAATTTATAGTTATTATATTAATATTCCACAAAATTAAGCAAATATTTAGAATAGTGTTTATTTTCCAATGTCTTTCTGTTGCCTTTACATTAATTTATTACACCGGAATGGAAGATTTGTCCGAAAGAATTGCTTGAGTGGAGTTATAGCGTATGGCTATGCGTCCCAGTTAATTTATTACACAATCCGTCACATTAGTACTTGATTCAGAAGGTTCAAAGTGATATTTGGGACTCCATTTTGGAAGTTATGAATTTCGGATGAAATACATTCCACAAGTAACGCATTTTCCGACCATGGTTAACTTTCATTCCGATATCTGGGTACCGTGTATATTACGTGGTACTGTACGCAATCGCATTAGTCACATGTCACTGTTTAAAAAGCCAACAACGTTGTGCAACCACGATCAAGCGTTCAACGATCGCGCTCACTATCATTCCAAATATCACGGGGGTATATCAAATTGCTGTTTTCTAATAGCGACCAACCCCGTTTGGGGTTAACGTATCGCATGGCGCAAGCCACCGGACCGGCCGCTGCATGATGCAGAAGAAATCGGCTATGAAATCGAAATTTTCTGAAGGCTGATACGTGCTTACGTGCAAATGAAAGGCGTAATTAAATTTGGGGCGGTCTAATCAACTTCCACACCGAAAGTAAACGCGGTAGGTAAGTCATCTATCAAAGAGCGGAACGACCGTCGCACAGTGACGGGACGAAAAGATGAATGCTATTCATCGGGTTCCAACGAAACAGAGAAAAACAAAATTGCTGCAGCAGTGGCAGCGACCGCGAAAAAAAAATGAAGAGAGTTTCGTAATTTCGATAAATAGAGGAGAAATTTTCAAGATGCAATTGGTTACGCGTGCAGATGCTGATCGCATCAGTCAAAAGGTTGCCCCGCAGCGGAGGAAAACCTTATGAATAAAGCACCGATTATAACATTTTCCGTTCGCTGTTTGATTACGCGATGGAAAGTTTTGGGGGTTGATGGAGGTTTCGTCAAGCCAGGGACCATGACTTAATTTGTGTTTGTTGGTTCAACTGGTCTGATCAGACGCTCACTAGAAGTATTATTACGAAGGTATCAAATAACTAAACTTTATATAAAGACCGTTTTATTAATACAATATTGAAAGAAATTTTTGAACGCCTTATTAAATAAGATGTAAGAAATGCGTTAAGCTTAATTAATACTTTCTTAAGGTATACAGTTAATTAGAAGCAGATAAGTGAAAAGTATTATTTAAGAACGAAACGAAACTACCGAAAGCGGGTATTCTATTCAATTTTTTTTACCCTGCACTCTTTATTTATGAAATCAGCTGGAACGTCCACCTTAAATTTATCTTTAAATACTAATTTATACAACGAGTTTTATCTTCGATTTCATGTTTTAAGCGAATTAACATTTTTTTCCTCGTTATTGCATATTCAGAAACGTCACATTGAAACAAGTTTTCCTTATACCACGTTCACACTACGAGTTAAAACGAGTTTTAACTCTGATTTCATGTTTTAATCGAAATAACATGTTTTTCTTCCGTGTTATTCCATATTCAGAAACGTCACATTAAGACATGTTTTCCAAAAATAACATGATATAATAATCAGTCAAGCACAACCCTGCTAGCGTTTTCCGTCATTTTTCGACTATGTCAATTGACAAGCTTTTATCGAAACAGTTTTCCATCAGAGTAGCCATGACAAAACAGAACAGGAAACTTGTACAACCATGCTTGTTTTTATGTTTAAAGGCATGACTTTTTTGGTCATTTATTGCTGAAAATATTTATTTCACGTAAATGGTCAATGTTTCGAAGCAAATACCCTTCGAAACGTTGACAACTAACGTGATTAAAAATTTTTAAAATCAACAAACGGCCAAAAACGACTTTTTAATACGTAGAAGAAAACTTTCTGAATGAAGAAGTGGAAAAATTGAAGCGATTGACATAATATTTTTACCAATTTTTCGTGACATTGTGAAAAACCATGCTTCTTGTAACCGGGAATGCAATCTTCAATTTTTTTCACTGTAGATTTTCCTATTCCAAGAAACTACAAACTATTCTATGAGAATTCCGGAATCCAGTAAAGTTCCACAGTAATTTATCTTTGTAACAAGTGCTTAACATTTGCGACGTAAACATTTTGCAGTTTGTTTATAAACAAACAATATGTCATGCGTATAACATAATACAAGTGTGAACAGTTAGGTTTTAACTTTATATTACTATCGTTAAAACGTGTTATTTTCTGCAGGTGTGAACATAGTATTATACTATGTTCACACTATGAGTTAAAACATGTTATAACTCCGATTTCATGTTTTAAGCGAAATAACATGTTTTACTTTTGCGTTATTTCATATTCATAAACGTCACATTAAAACATGTTTTCCCGAAATAACATGATACAATTGTCAGTAAAGCACAACCCTGCTAGCATTTTCCTTCACTTTTTGACTATGTCAATTGACAAGCTGTTCAACAACAGCAGTTTTCCATCAAAGTAGCCATGTAATCATAATAAAAACAAAACTGAAAACTGGTACCAACGTTGCCAGGTATACCGATGTCTCGGTATGTATGCAGATTTTTGGCCTCTATATTCACGAATCACACAGATAAGTACCGATTTTGGTTTTTAGCTTGAATAGACATGAGAAAAGGTTGTCGTGGGACCTTTTTTTTCGCTCACCTTTTCTACTACTTATGTAGAAGAGATATTGATACCGATATGATACATATAGATTTTTGCGCCGACTACATATTTTTGGGAAAATGACCTGGCAACGCAGATAGGTACAACCATTTTGCTTAGTGTGAACAGTGCGGTTTTAACTTTATATTACTATCGTTAGAACATGTTATTTTCGGCCAGTGTGAACATAGTATTAAATAGCATGATATAACTGTCAGTCAAGTACAACCCTGCTAGCATTTTCCGTTATTTTTCGACTATGCCAATGGACAAATTGTTGTCGAATCAGTTTTCCATTCAAGTAGCCATGTAACCATAATGAAACAAAACTGGAAACTGATACACTTGTGTAAAACAGGTCTTAAGATCTACACGAACATTCAGAAGTTGATGTATAATTTTAATGCTGTTCATTGTCGTAGAGCTATAACTCCAAGTAGTTTTTGGATGGCTTGGAGCAATTCCAATTGCCCTATTCATCGCATGTAGCATCACGAATATAGACCGAGAACGATAAGTTCGTTAATGCACTTTGTTACACTGTTAGATCTTACGGCCTAAACTTCAGGTAGTTTTTGGATTGATCATCGGTTAAGTTGGTAGATCTTAAGGCCCTTTCCGGAGAGGTTGTGGATGTGCAAGTTCTTCTACAGATTCTATCACAGTATGTTAATTTGCTGTGAACAGTACTACGAGTACATATCGCGCTCAAGTCATATAAAAGTGATTATATACAATACTTGCAGGCCCACGATCTTATTTAGGTTTTTAGAAACTAAACAATTCATGTACATTTTTCACAATATTTCCTGAAGCATGTTAGATTGTTTTGTATATGTAAAAAAATTAGATTACCTCCATTATGCAAAAATTATTTTTAACGCGATCATCGCGTAAATTGAATAAAAAATCGCTTTACTTAAGCGTAAAAAAAAGTCGTGTAAATAAAATTCGCGTAAATTAAGTTTGCGTAAATTGAGGTTTTAGTGTACATTTGTTTGTACCTTTTTTGTATATATAAAATAGGTATAGAATTCGCTCAAACTTTAGAAAAATTTCCCGAGGCCCGGAGAGCCGAGTGTCATATACCAATCGATTCAGCTCGACTAACTAAGTAAATGTCCGTGTGTGTGTGTGTGTGTGTGTGTGTGTGTGTGTGTGTGTGTGTGTGTGTGTGTGTGTGTGTGTGTGTGTGTGTGTGTGTGTGTGTGTGTATGTGTGTGTTGTCAGCAAAGAAGTCGAGATCTCAGAGGTGGTTATACCGATTTTGATCAAACTAGTCGCAAATGCAACAAGGACTCCCCGTCACCCTGAATGCTATTGAATGGGTTTGAGATCGGATGTTTACGTTTTGAATTATACGAAGTTTTATGTCTACATTTTCAAAAGTTTTTTGACAGTATCTGTCGCACTTGACCTTGAAGGCAGAATATGTTGGCAGACTTAGATTCCGCACGATAATAACTATATAAACAATCCATAGATTGTTAAAATTCGTCCATTTTTAACGGAGATATCGACATTTTTGTGTTAGCGACTTTTTTCCCTATTCCAGCGATAGGAGTTATGTGCATTGTATGGCAAAGCAATGCTTGGGACCAACGTGAAACACGATTTTTTATACTGTTATATACGATTGTTTCTAAGTACCAAGAAACTGTATACAGCATCCTTTTTCAAGACATTATGCCTCGGACCGATTTTAGCACGGTTCGTTTTTGGCAACATAATCGTTCGAATATGAAAAAATGCAATGAAAGCAATTCCATAATTAGATTGACACTTACACGCTGGAAGAACATAACATCCATATACCATTCGAATCAGTTCGTCGAGATCAGCAAATGCATGTGTAATTTGTCGGATAAATAATTTCACTCAATTTTCTCGGAGACCGCTTTTTACAAACTCACATTCATATGAAAAGTCGTACGCTCCCAAACAAGGTTCTTAAATTATGTTTGAATCCGACTTCTGGTTCCAGAACTACAGTATGATATGTGAACTGAAATTAAAATTTTGTAACTCATTTTTCTCGTAGATAGCTGAACCGATTAAAGATACAAATGAAATCTAAAACCATCTAAGATTCAAATGAAAAGTTTTGAGATTCTTGCTTTTTAGTCAGATCCAACTTCCGGTTTAGGGGATACAAGGTGATTAGTATAAAAATGTCTATTTCACATAAATTGATCAGGTTTATCGGGTTTGCAGATTTGGACTCTAAAGTGGAACTTACTACGACATTTCATGGAATGTTCAATCAGTTGTCACACGTTTAGATTTGCAGTTCAAACATTACAGAGTAATGAATGATTACAATCGCAAATTGCCGCTTAAAACGACGGTCATTAAAATAATATCATGAGCACTAAAACACCGAAGAATATTCATACAAAAAACACATGCGGATTGATAAAAAAAAAGGTATCATCTCACTGCTAGGTGGATTAGGCACGTTTTAATATTAAAAATTGAGTGTTTTGTTCATTTGTTGCTCAAAAATATTATTTCATGTGGGATTTCACGAAATTAGGAGCAGAGTAGTGAACACAGTGTTTTAGTTATTTTATGAATATTAGTTTAATTTTCAAGATATGTGAATCAATTCTCAATGTGGAGCAAGGCGAATTTAGTGGCTGAATCGGGTGATTTTAGTGGCTAAATCGGGTTTTTGAGGCAACGTCCTTACAAATTAGATGAAATAGGGAGTCGTTGCCCTAAATGGCCAAATTTTCGAACCATTAAACCTTCAAAACGTTGACAACGAACGTGAAATAAACATTTAAAACCAACAAATTACCGAAAACGACTTTTAATATAAGTAGAAGAAAACTTTCTGAATGAAGTTGTGGAAAAATTAAAGCGATTGACCTATCATTCATACCAATTTCTCCGAAAAACCAAGCTTCTTGAAATTGTGAAAGCCATCTTCAAATTTTTCGGGAGCCTAAACCGCAACTCTTTTTTGGAGAGGGATACTTCGCAAAGCATAACAGTACGGCTGAAAAGTACGTTTCGTTTCTATGAGAGGACGCCACTAGAATTAATTCCATACCATTTTCAGTTAGTACCAACCTTCGAAAGATACGTGTATAAATTTGACAGCTGTCTGATTATTAGTTTGTGAGATATTGCATTTTGAGTGAAGCTACTTTTGTTAATGTGAAAAAAATGGAAAAAAGGAATTTCGTGTGTTGATGAAACACTACTTTTTGATGAAAAAAAGTGCCGCCGATACCAAAAAATGGCTTGATGAGTGTTATCCAGACTCTGCACCGGGCGAAGCAACAATTCGTAAGTGGTTTGCAAAATTTCGTACTGGTCATATGAGCACCGAAGACGATGAACGCAGTGGACGTCCAAAAGAGGCTGTTACCGATTAAAAACGTGAAAAAAATCCACAAAATGATTTTCAATGACCGTAAAGTGAAGTTGATCGAGATAGCTCACACCCTAAAGATATCAAAGGAACGTGTTGGACATATTATTCACGAATATTTGGATATGAGAAAGCTTTGTGCAAAATGGGTGCCGCGTGAGCTCACAATCGATCAAAAACAACAACGAATTGATGATTCTGAGCAGTGTTTGGAACTGTTATATCGAAATAAAACCGATTTTTTTCGTCGATATATAACAATGGACGAAACATGGCTTCATCACTTCATTCCGGAGTCCAATCGACAGTCAGCTGAGTGGACTGCACGCGATGAACCGAACCCAAAGCGTGGAAAGACTCAACAATCGGCCGATAAGGTTATGGCGTCTGTATTTTGGGATTCGCATGGTATAATTTTCATCGACTACCTTGAAAAGGGAAAAACCATCAACAGTGACTATTATATAGCGTTATTAGAGCATTTGAAGGACGAAATTTAAAAAAAACGGCCTCATTTGAAGAAGAAAAAAGTTTTGTTTCATCAAGACAATGCACCGTGTCACAAGTCGATGAAAACCATGCTGAAATTGAACGAATTGGGCTCATCTACCGTATTCTCCAGATTTGGCCCCCAGTGACTTTTTCCTGTTCTCAGACCTCAAGAGAATGCTCGCTGGTAAAAAATTTAGAAGCAATGAAGAGGTAATCGCTGAAACTGAGGCCTATTTTGAGGCAAAGGACAAATCGTACTACAAAAATGGTATCGAAATGTTGGAAGATCGCTTCAATCGCTGTATCGCCTCTGATGGCAATTATGTTGAATAATAAAAACGAATTTTGGCAAAAAAATGTGTGTTTCTATTAAACGATACGAACTTTTCAGCCGAACTGTTAATATACACCTTTTGCAAATGCGGTAGCATATTGCAAAGTTGGTCTAATGTTTTACGATGCCTATTTGAAGTTGACAACTTGGCAGTTTTCCCCAAAAATTCTGAGCTCGGTTCTGTAAAAAGAATAATTCCTGAGTAAAATGGTAGGCACATGCAACTTATTATCGTGACTAGATCGTTATTTCGATGAATAAACTTCACGATTCCACGTGAATATTTTTTTAGTGACAGTATAATTGTACTGAACAGTATACTTTATAGTTCAATCTGCAGTACTAAGACTAATTAAAATAAACATTTTTTTCTTTCCTAGTGTCCATTAGAAGTGTGCAAAACAGCTCATATTGGTGAGTAGCGCCGATCAGCGCACCAAAGTGAATTTTAGAGAAATAATACCTTTTGCAAATTTGTTTAAAATGATTTACTGCACAACTTTGCCCAAATTACTTAGTGCCAATGTTGACCCTGAGCCGAAATAATAGTTTTATCTCACTTTTGGAGGAATTCATCACATAAATAAAATTTTCAAAAGATGATGCCTATCATTCTCAGCAACTTTGCTGAAGATACTGTACTTCGAAAACCACGTTTTTAATGTGTTATCAATTAAGAGCGTAAAATTGGGCTTTTGAACCAATGTGCTATGCATGAAATTCTTGAACTCGCTTCCGAACCTAAGTTTTGTAACTGAATTCTGAGCCAGTCTCAGGTTCCGAATTTAGTTCTTTAACACAGTTTTAGGTTCTGAAACTTGGTACAGAATTTGCACAGACATATGCGAAGATTTCTGCAAAGAGCATGTAAATCTTTGAAAAAATACCTACAACAGTGTTGGTTACATTTTTCACGCCCAATTATTCCGCGTTATTTAATTGTGTGCTAGAATATGTTTGTCGCCAATAGGTCAAACTTTAGTATGCATCGTTACAATTCTTGAAGTGAAAGAACCATGTCAGTATTATTCGTAATCACGTCCTTCAGTTATGTCGGTGACATCACCCACCCGCTTTCAGACGTACATCAGCCAGTATCAGGAAACCCATCTAATGAAGCAAATTATAGCACATGTCTCATTGGCATTTGTAATTAGCGCTTCAATGTCAGCTTGATTACCTTTTTTGTATAAAAAAATAATCTATTTTTTAAGTTAGCTTTCACTTTCAGCCACATTCCGATCTGAAATAATATATCCAATGACAATTATCAGATTCCGACAATTTCCAAAAGAAAGCGAAAAATTTGTCAGCTTGAAGGCGCACGCGTGTGACGCCACCGTCAATCCGTAACCGCTAGCGGCAGTGAATACGTCCTCCACTCCGCTGCCTCCGCCGCAATCCGGAGTGTGTGTGTGTGTTTTTTTTTTTCTTTGCCTCAAGTGCACCAGCACAGGTGTTGCCCGTGACAAGACTCCATCCGATCCATGCGCTGATTGAATATTGTTATACTTTTCCTCACATTAGCTTTCCTGCCTCGAAATGCAATGCACATTTCTTATCGGAGCTTTTCGGATTTGGAGAAATGAAGCTGTCGTTTCCGTCGGTTGTTGATTGCATGCACCATTTGGGCCAATTCCAGCACAGCAAGTGCGGGTAGCGTGCGCTCACATGCACCGAAGCGAATGGAAATCTCTTTCGAGAAAACTAAGTCAAATGTGCAATCATGCTCTGATGCGTTCGCTTCGTCCGCGCGCAGTGCGGTGCAGCCAATATTGGGTGCTACTAACGAACTGAAAAAAAAGAAAAAATTCAATCATCCAAACAAACCTGATGCCCGATGACCACCGGAGGATAGTTTCAAATAAACAAGCGAAATCTACGGACCAATCAGTACTAATGTTTAGAGAGTAAAGCTCCCGTTCCAGTGGGTGAGATGGTTCGAATCAATGACTCGAAGAAAGATAGTATTGATTTGAATTTTGAATTTTTTTGTTATTCTTGATTTTTTTTTCTAATTTCTTCACAAGATATGCCAGCGATAAAGCTATCTGTACTTGTCCACCAGGAAATCTATCCGACCGACCCGGTGTCAACCGAGTTTTGTTACACTTTACCTTGACTGCGGTCGAACCTGTGTCAAAATAATCATACCGGCAGTAATCCGATCGGTACCCAGGACCATTTTACAAGCCCGTCCCATGATCGGAACCTCTGTAAGTAACATGTTTTACAAGCGCAGACGGTCGGATTCATGGGCACGATTTAAACCGGACTGCGGTGCCGCTCGAACCGAACCGATGTGGTATGTGGCAAGCAGTTCGAGACACTTTCTCCACTTTTCGCGTCGGTGGTTTTATTGATACTGTCAATTAATATGTCTATTGATCCACATTTCCCGCTTCCAAACGGCGCTCTCTCGGCGATATTGAACTTGCAGTGCGCTCGAATCGCGTGCAACACGTTCTTTTTCCGTACGGTTTTGTGTAGAAGGAAAACAGCACCCGCTTCTTCTCGCACCGGTACTCTGAATGCAGGAACTAAGAAAAAAGCGAAACCAGATCTTTTCACTTTCTTTCGAAATTGAACTGACATACGACGGTGCATCGGCGGCACGCCTGTCATCCACCTGGAGCGAAAGATAAGAAACGATCGTTGAGACACAAAACTTGCGGTGCGGTGCAGTTGGCAATCTCAAAAGTGTGTACCGCTCATTGCACACGACGAAGCTGTGATAATCGCACATGTGTTGGCGTGAAGAAGCGCAGCCCAATCAACAGTTAATTGCACCCATCGCTCCTTTTCGTGGTTGAGCAAACAAGATTACCCAGATATGTCAGCTTTTGAATTTATGCTGTAATTTGGCAGACGATGTAACGGATTCGGTAGAAGCGACAGTAGCTCAATATCTCAACTTATTACTTAACGCCTGAAGGATCATTCAACCTTAGAGGTCACAACAGCTACGAAGCTTATGAAACATCCTTAAGACATTTCAACTTCACAAAAGCGATTAACTCTTCATTGGAATGGATGAGTCGCTCAGCTCACCAGAGATAGGCAATTTACTTCCCTGTACGATGTTGTTGCGAGCAAACTGTGTATAGTTCCGATTTTACAATTGAGCCACATGATACAGGCAACGGAAACGCCATTAGAAATAATAATGGTATACCGAAACCATCATTTACGAACTAAACGGGGGCTCGTAAATCGAGTTAGCTCGTAAAAAATGTACAAGTAATTTGCGATTTATTTTGTAAAAAAAATTTGGTGTAATCAATGTGGAAAACCCCAATCACATGTAAGTTTTCGAAACGGATGTGAAGAGTAGGTGCAACAAAATTATGTTTGGGGTCGTTTCCAAATCCAAGATGGCGACTTCCGGTTTTTTCATATTCCTTAAAACCCCTCACTAAATGTATTTTTTTTCGGAACGGGTTCCATGAGAAGGTGTCGGAAAACAATGGTTCTATAATTCAAGACTTCCTTCAAACCAAGATTGTTCTATAAACGGTTGATTTCCGGTTTATTGACATTCCTTCAAACCCCTAAATCCAAGTCTGACGATTACCGGTTTATTCAGTTCGCATTCACAACTCATCCAAGTCAGTCGATAAAACAAAACCGCTTACGTTCGGGACAGAAGAAACCATGTACAGTATTGTGTGAAGTAGAACAATAGAACGACCTCGAAATGAGTGAACCAAACGAACAACGGCTACCGCCGACACGAAAGAATACAATTGTTGTTGACTTCAGACAGTGCAAAATTCGACCTTCGATACGAGAACTTGAAGGTTTGCTTAAGGAGCAAATGCATTTTGACATTAAACGTATTCATTTACTTCAATGCAATAAGACCAATAATATTGTTTATATCCAGTTCTATAAAGAGTTGGATGCAATTCAATTCGCTAAAGACAATAATATTGTGCACTATGTGGAGCATGAAAATATCAAGTACAACATTCCAGTATATATGGAAGATAGTGCTATTGAAGTGCGTGTGTATGATCTTCCCTCAAGCGTCATCGATCCTTATATTCGCAAAACTATGTCCCAATACGGAGAGAACAAATTACACCAGCTGCAGTTAACAATTTACCATCCAAGGGGGGGGGGGGGGGGGGGGGGGGTATGGGTATTTTTAGAACGGATTCGATTGAAATTTTCTGCATATACTCATCAAATCCGTTCCAAAAATTCGCATATTGTAAGGGGTTTAAAGAAATATCAATAAACCGGACACCTCAATCGTGGATTTCACATCCATTATCAAAAGTAATGTTTTTAAAGAATTGTGCACGGGCAAAATTCCGATTCAAGAAATAAGCAAAACGAGTCATGATTTGGGGAAAATAGTATAATTTCATGTTATGATAATACACCATGATTAAAAGTTCCCGGATCATGATCGATTTGGACTGATTTCGTTGAAATTTAGCGTAACGTTGTTGGGTATAACTTCAGGCGTATTTCTGCTACGATGGTAATCTTTGCAACGTAAATTCAGGCGTTATGTTTTAAAATATGAAGATTTTAAATATGAATTAAATGGAATGGTGTGAAAGTGTGCGGCGTATTGTTTATACGATTTCAACTAATGTCTCAAATAATGTACATTTGAATAGCAAAACAGTGAAAAGCACAACAAATTTCTTTTAATCTGAAGCATCAACAATTTAAATATGTTTTTGAACAACCACGACACCTTAAAGAACGTGTTTACTTGCGTTCATTGCTCCAGATTTGATTTTTTGTTTCAGAATTTGAAAAACATAAACGAACTGCATGAAAATACACGTGTGAATCAAACCTCTTAAAAAGATACTCTATGTTGAATTCTTGCAAATACCGCGGATCGATTTTTCCTTTTTTGTTTTCAAAACATCGTTTGCAAAATCGTTTTATTTGAAATATTTAGGTGAATCAATACAGCTTGTGTTCTAATATCTATGAAACAAATTAATCAAACTGGTTGAACAAAAAATTTTTTATTTTAACAACAGTCACATCGAATATGTAAGAATACATTCAGATATATTCATACAAAATGTAAAACTTATGATGTAAATTTTTGGTTCATTATCTTTATGTTGTCAATTCTCTGTTGATTGGTGGGTAAACCAACACAATTATAAAATGAATATGCCTAAGGATCAAGTAAAAATTTTCAGTAGTTCATGCTTTTCAATGTCTGCTTTTTGTCTTACCATTAATCTATTAAACAATCCATCACATCACTTGAGGCAGAGGGTTCAAAGTGATATCCGGATATAAAATTGGAGTTACGAGCTTTAAAAGAAATACATTCCTCAAGTGACGCATTTTCGGACCATGATTAGTTTTCATGGGAGAAGACTTTTTGCTCATGGTTTCATGATAAGTTAAAATGATTGGTTTCATGATTTTCTAATCATGACAGCAGTAACGGATTTCTTTCCGTGTGGTTACGACGGAAGTTACCATCTTAAATTTTAGAACTGCCTCGAACATCGTTATGACGCTCACCCTACATCGTTATGACCCTACATTGTGTTGAATCAAATCCTCACCAGGATATTCCAGCGGAACGACGGCAGCAATTAAGCTTGCACACGCACTGCGATAAACCAGTGGCGAACAGTAATGCATCGAACTGGTGCAGCGAAGGGCCTCAGTAAACACTTAAACAGACACAGCGGTCACCAAGGCAACCAAAGCAAATACAAACAATAATACAGAATAGTCGGACCCAATTTCGAGGAAAGTGACAGTGGGGGTTTCCCGGGATGGCGGTTCAATGCATAGGACGCTGGTCTTACAAGCCAGTTGTCGTATGTTCGATCCCCGACCTGGAAGGATTCTTAGTGTCAGTAGGATCCATAGTACTAGCCATGCAATGATTCTGTACGCTAAGAATCGGCTGCGAAGTCTGTTGAAACAGAAAGGTCAAATTCCACAAAAGGAATGTAACGCCAAGATTTTGCTTTTTGACAAAAACACTCAAAATGGGAAATTCAGCTGTTTTTCAAAGAAGGGCGAATCTTACATTGACAGCAAATGGTGAAAAACGTCGATGAATGTTTCGACTTTGGTTTCAAATAATATTTAGGAATTTTCGTATATTCTCAGATCAATTTTTTAATAGTCGATGAACTGTTGGTTCATCTTTAAAAGACATGCAAATTTTACCACTTTCCTTCTATATCTACTGAATAAATCAACATAAAAAGAGTTTCGCCCTTTTTCGATTTGTTTACTTTTATGTTTTCTGTGTGAATTATGAAGTTACTCCGACGACACGACCAGGCACTCTGAAGAAAAATCGAAATAAAAAGTGTCTGTGAACGAATCACCACCAGTTACCGCAATATTGAGAGTCCCCTTGTTAATCATAGAAATAATCATCTGCAGCAACACTGTTTTGGTTACTATGCGTTAGTTACCAAGGAAATTCCAGATTATAAATAAACAAACAAATTGAAAAAGCATTCAGTTTCATTGCCAATAGTTACACAAAAATTGGCTCAATAGGATTTAATTTAATAACGAAGGATTTTACATGCGATCTACTACCTTAGCGCATCAAAAATCCAGATCCGAGTGGAAAATCTATAAAACTTTTTGAAGATACGAAAAAAAAGTGAGAATCGTGAATCTATCATAAAAATCAAAATTAATGGAAAATAATAAAAACGCTGTGTTTTGCGTATTTCTACTAATTTCCATTTTTTCATTCTTACACCCGCAACGTGTTCTGTAAACGGAAAATGCGCTTAATTATCTAATTGTTCTGGTTTTAAATACACTAATACTCGGACTTTAAATCGGATTTGAATACACTAATGCTCTGACTTTTTGAAAAATTACGATAGTGTTGAAATAGAGCCAAATCTCAAATGTCTGCTCTAGAGTTAGCAATAGTAATTGGACATGAAAAATGGTTTGTCAAAATGATATATAAAAGTGCCTCAAACAACGTTTATATCCGCTTTGACCATTTTTTGAAAACATTTAGGTTATATGAAAACTTTTAAAAATGTATTCACTGTCGTATTTAGTAATATCTATGTAGATGTACTTCTAAGTAATGCATAACCGAATTATTCGCCATTATTCTGAATAACGACGTATTGATTATTCGATCGAATGTGGTTCGATCGAATCATAGCTAGCTTTGATTTTGCTAGCGTTATGGGGAATACAAATGAAATACGAGAGAAAAAACGATACGACGTTATTCAGAATAAGGGCGATTTTTTCTACTCGTTTGTGCACTCGTCCGATTGTTGTATCATGCCTCCATTCTGAGAATCTATTCAGGAGATATTTTTCAATACCTCGTAGAAATGGTAAAGTAAGGTGCTCTGGAAAATCTTTTTCAAAATTTTTGAATCTGAAAGAATTGAATATTCAGTTACTTTTGCTACAATCTAGTTATAGTTTGTCAGATTTTCAAAGTCCCCAATCAAAGATGCATTATTGTCGTTCGGATTCAATTCAAATTCAAATTCAGTTGATGCGTAACTGAAATACTGGAGTACTTTGGCGCATACTTGTACTGGTGGAAAAGCAACTAGCAATACATCATTATAAATAAAACTAAAAGTTATCAAGAATATCGTGATATTAATCCTTTACATTAGCACAGTTTTTCACTAAATCCTCAAGCGAAATGATCGTCGTGATTCTTAAGAGAGTGCTACTTCACTACGAATATATTCCATTTTGCGGATATTTGCACCATTGTTGTTCTACGAAAATAGTAAATATGAAACTAAGGTTACGGTAACTGTTATTCTAAAACAACAATTTATTTGCCTGCGTTGCCAGTTTCAAACATTTCTTTAACAATTTCACTTTGACATTTCAAGTTACTAAGGGGTAGTTAAATTTGCGATGCAGTTTTGAATAGCGAGTGGCAGGTCGTGTCGTCGGTTACTCCCTTGCGCATATTTCGTGAAATTTGTTGGTTTTCGCGACTAAGATAAATCTGCGGGTAATTTTATCGTCTCATTTACTATTTCCAGTAGTAAAAAGTTCAGAAACCATCTAAAATATCGAAAATAAATAGTTTCGCCCTTCCTTACTAGCAATTGAAGTATCGCCCTGTTTGCTGGCATGGAACACGGAGGGTGAAATTTACGTAAACAAATGAAATGACAGTTTCGCCCTTTATAGTTCTTTGTATTACTAAGATTGAGATTTTTGTAGAATCAGAATTTTTAGGCAGAATTGTAGGATTTTCAGTGGCGTCCCGTCCTCATGTGCACCTCGTGCACTGCACAACCGGTCAAATTGAAGGAATGAACTGCGTCCCCAACCCCATCCAAATTCAATTATTTTTTGGAATCCTTATTTATTCGATGAAAGCAGGTTGGATCGCATCGAAATTGCGTGTATTCACACGCATCTCATATACACCAGACATGAAATTTCAAGTATCTGTTGTCGCTGTGTTAATGTCTTTTCCGTGCACATGAGTTACTGCACAGATTCAAGAAGAGAGAATTACTCAGTTCAGCTCTGAGATTTGTTTGCTTAATAAAAAGCCCATCCGAAAATATATCGTTATCTCATTGTATTGAAAAACACAAGCGAATCTCCATTCCTCAATCTTTAGTTTTCACTTACAACGAAATGTTACATCTGCTACCATACCACATAAGCAGTGCACAACTATTCAATTTTGTCACGAGACGCCACTGAGGATTTTGAAGCATTTATTACTAGGAGAGAGCAACTCGATTTGTATACTTTTGTAAGATTCGTCCTTCTTTGAAAATCAGCTGAATTATTGTTACCATGGATATTGTTTATTATTCTAATAAGGGGCTGTCCATAAATGACGTTACACTTTTTTAGACCAATCAATATAATTTAATATTTGAAGATTTCATCCAAATGTTGGCCGCAGATCCGCTTTAGATGGCCTATTCGCATGGTTCAATTTTGGCACACTCTCTCCAACATGGCGGCCGTTATTTCACGAATAATGCCACCGGCCCATAATCCACACTAAACAGTGACATTTTTGGAATGCATTGGTAGCTCTTGCAATGCTTCTGGCTGGTCTGCACTACAGATGCGGCAATTTTACTTGTTGACGTATGCATTCAACCAAAAATGAGCTTCGTCGCCGAACACAATATTTCGATAAAATAGTGGATCGTCCTCCAACTTTTCCAGCGCTCATTCATTAAGGAGTGTATCGATAAGTAGTTAGCAACATTCAAACAGTTATTACTCTGAAATGGCTTAATTTTTTGCAGCGTGTTTTGCGGTGACATGTTTGTTTACATGTCAATAACAGCTGCGCAATCGATTGGTTTCGATGCGGTTTATCGTTTCAATGATGAGTCGAATTGATCCGGAAACGCGAAAGAAAATTCTGCACACTTGGTGCTCATAAAGTGGTGTCACGTACAACGAAATTGTAAAACGGATGAAAGTGCACCACACCAGTGTCAAAAATATTATCGAGAAGTTCGGTAAGACCCTTTCCATGAAGGATTTGCCCCGCTCCGGTAGGAAAACGGGTCGCAGCCAGCCCGGCCGGGACTTAAAAGTGGTTGAGTACATCAGGAAAAACCCATCGGCGTCGACGCGGGATTTGGCCAAGTAGTTCAACACCAGCATCGGGATGATTCGACGGATCAAAGTTCGAAACTCCCTGAAAACGTACAAGAAATAGAAGGTGCCGAAAAAGTCCCTGGTACAGCAAGTTCAGGCCAAAACAAGAGTAAACCGGATTCTACAGAATAAAGACGGATGCATCCTGATCGACGACGAAACCTACGCCAAGGAAGACTCTCGAGCGCTGCCCGGACCGTAATATTATACGAAATCGGTGTACCAGGACCTGGACGACGCTGACACCACGGTGGCGATGGAAAAGTTTGAGCAGAAGGTTTTGGTCTGGCAAGCAATTTGTACCTGTGGTTTGCGGTCGTCGATTTTCTTCACGAAGGACACAATTAACGCCAAGGTGTACGAGGAAGAATGTTTGAAGAAGAATATGCTGCCACTGTACAGAAAGCATAAGGCTTCTTCTCTCTTCTGGCCGAATTTGGCTTCAAGCCACTACGCTTTTCTACAGTGGTTGTCAAAAAATAATGTACAATTCGTGGAAAAGAACATCATCCCACCGAACTGTCCGGATCTTCGCCCAATTGAAAGGTATTGTCAAGCGGCACTTTCGGAAGGAAGATACAGTGTCCCAAAACATGCAGGAGTTCAAAAAAACTGGACAGCTGCCACCAGGAAAGTAACTGTAACTGTAACAAAAGTAACTGTGCAGAACTTAATGAAGAATGTCAAGTCCAAAGTGCGAGCGTTTCACAGAAACTAGGATTTTCTTCAATATAATCAGTGAAATGCCTAAAAATGTAATTTTTCTGCAATATATCGAAAACTGATGACAAAATATGTTTTTTTCGCTTTTTTATTCAATAATCAATGTTGCTAACTACTTTTCGATACACTCCTTATTAAATTATAGACCAAACAACGATTCATGTTTTAATTATATACCAAACTGAGCTTGATAATGACGGAAGACACGACTCACGCGTGATCTGTCAAAAACAGTGCTGCCAAAAAGATACCAGTAAAAAAATAATCTTTTATTTCCTTTTTTATTGCACGAAATTTTATCTTGCGTTGTTGATCATTGATTTGTGTTCTCAACTTTTATTCCAGTTCAAGTTTTTTTTTCCTGTACATTTTTTACTTGTTCTTTGATAAGTTGCCTACAGTTTTCTCTTTTCGTTAGATCAACCAAATCCAAAAGATCAATTTCAGCTTTTAATTTTTCTTGGTCAAACGCTCTCACAATGTTTCTTTTTTCACCTCAGATTTATTCAACACGCTAGATAGTGTTGATTCTTCTGATATTAAATTAGACGATGTTGACTGTGAAGTTGTTGATTGTGTAGAAGGTAGGGTAACAGAGGTTTTTTGGCCATTTCATATATTTTGGTCCATCTAACAAACTTTATGGATTCAATCGATTTGATAACCCATTAAGTAGCCCATGTTGCATTAATTTGAACGTTCAACGTTCGGCACGTCAGAAAAGACATTGCACTCCGTTGCAAAACAAAAAGTGTTCTGTAAGTAGCAGAAACTTTACGTCTGCTTAGCAGTTCAAATTGAACTGCCGGGTTTAGCACTAAGCAGTTCAATTTGAACTGCTCTGCACTGATGAGTCAAAGACGAAACGTAAAAATAATATCAATTTGAAGCAAATCACATTAAATTACCTATTGTGGAAGGGGTTTTCAAAGATATTACAACATTCATTTTCGTGGATCAGCTGAGTGACCTTCGCTTGTAGATCTTCGTCTTTCTTGATCAGATTCTGATCACAAAAAATGATTTCTCTATCAACTATTTTAAAATAAACACGTGGTTATATCTTTGCGACGTGTGTGCTAAAATTTGGCATCCGCCTGCAAGAAATTCGATTGTATTTTAATAGTGAAGAATCCAATCAGAGTTATCACCACGAGATAGCGTTATGGTGATTCTTTTGTCATATCTCATGTATTTGGAAAAAAATTTGGACGAAATTTTTAATTTACTTGAGTTTGAACGAATGCAGATGGTAAATCCTTACAAATATTGGTAAAAAAATGATTACTCACGTGTTGTCATAAAACAGGTGATTTAAAATGGTCTTATACATTTGGAAATCTCGGATGAAATTTGAAATTTTCAGTTCACATACAGATTTGATTTAGATGATAAAACATGAGTAAATAGACGAGTAAAACATCTTTTGATCATAATTTGTCAATTAATCTCTAAATGCAACCATAAAAACAAAGAATTTTCCAGATATGAATTTTCATATTTCATCTTACGATTTCTCCATAAATAATAATAAAACGTACCACGGAAAGTTACTGAATCATTAATGATCGATTTTTTTTTACCAAATTTCCACACGTTTTTGTATGTTAGTATTCGATTTATAAGAAAAAAAATAAAAACCCGGCATTTTTGTCCAATCTTCAAGCAAAATCTAAAAATTATTACCATCGCTTAGTTCAAAGCTCGCCATTCGAGCAGCGCAGCGATCGCAAAAGAGTAGGTTGGATTCTTCAATTGATGACATACTCCCATAGAAATAGACACGCGATGGCGAACTTTATGGGTCCAAATGAACCGTCAAATTTGGGAGTCAAGCGACCATGACTTCATTTTATGTATGCAAACAAATGGGCATTTTTACTTTATTGCCCATCGATATATCAATATTTTCTGGTTGCCAGGTAGCATCCGCCGGTTTGTTACTATGATCATAAACAAAATAAACCTAGATTCATCAGCGTAAAAGTAATGTAGTTGAGCAATCCGTTGCATAGTCCGATTCTCGAAGTACACATATTCAAATAAGCCCAGTATATGAAAACTAGCGATGCCACGCAGGCAGATTTATCTCTTAATTTACAGATTTCTGGTTACCTCTGCAGATATATAAGGATTTTACTTATAACAAATGTTAAATGGGCAATTTTTAAATCTACATCTTTAGAGCATGCCGGCGAATGATCTAAGGAAGGTTAAAACCGTTAATATTAATAATCTTTAGAGCATATGACTTTCATTTTCGCTCGCTAAAAAGCGATAATTTTTCCACTGCCACTGAAGCAGTTTGATCGCACAAACTTTTTAAAGCATGCCTAAAAACTCAACCTGGCATCCCTGATGCGAACGGCATGTGGCATTTGTACTAATATTAGTATTTGAGCAAAAAGTTCCTGTCAAAATTTTTTGCGCTGGAGTCTCAAAATTCGTTATATTGGAAGTATATTTTTTTCTATTCACCTGAGTTCAACAGATTGCAGAAACAAAACCATACAAAAATGAGGGAAAAATCGATTTATGACATACTGTCATTAGATTTAAAAATGTCCCTAAAACTACGAAACCATAGAAATTATTTTTGAACAAAAATATTTGATCGGACAAAAATATTTGATTCAGTCTTCCTGGCTGTTGTCAAACGTGTATAGAAAGATTTAAAAACTTTATGAACAGTTCTAACGGAATTTCATTGCGACTGCACACAATTGCTTTTAGCACTTGCTCTTCTTTCGGTGCCATCTTCGATCTAAAAGTATATAGTATCATCCCAAAATCGATTTTACACTAAGAACAGACATAAGGTCATCAGTCTGTGAAATATTTTTGAAGAAATATTTCCAGAGACATACGTATTTGGAAGTGTCCGATTTTGTTGCGAAAAAAACTTGTGCTTTGTTGATCGGGTTATGTTCAACGGATATTGGAAGGTTTACAAATTCGGTTGCTGTTTGTCACCATAAAAATTTTTTTTTTTATTCCACAGTTATTGTGCTGCTGTACCACTTTGAGCACAAACTCATTAAAATTTCCCAAAATATTTGCACTTCTGTAAAATTAATCATAATTCAGGAAAACAGACTTATTTTGTGTAATTAACAATAATTAATATTGGCCGTCGAGTAATATTCATGAGTACCGAATGCAACGATTGAGTCAGCGATTGGGTAGCAAAACCGATTACACTGACGTCCCAATTATATGCAGATTTACTGCCCTATCGGACTAATGGTTTATGATCATTCATCACATTACCCCAAAAGCTCGAGCGGTAGCCGCACTGTCATTAAATATCAACCCGTTACCAACTGTCAGCTGCGATGCGATTCGTTTCGAAATGAAAGTGATGACCCAGTTCTGAGCCTACTGTTTGTTGTTTGTCTTGTTTCGCAACGAAGGAACACTGCGTATGACTAGCTAGCGCAACTTATCGACTCGACAAGTTGCTTATTTGCATATTTGTTTTGTTGCTTTTTCCCACATATTTGCTATTACTTCAAAACGGCTTCCCCACGTCGCGGAGCTGGAATTCGAAACTCAACGGTGCATCTGTTTGCGAAACTATTCCGTATCGCGGTAATTTTACCTAACCTGGTGCTAGTGCTTGATTGTGTGGATTTTGTAAAACTCCACATCTAATCGAAATCGCGTTTACTCCAATTAGTTCCGCATGTTGACCATAAGGATCATCTGCTGTGAGCAACTAAATTGCATCATTCTCGAAGTCACCACCTGCATCAGGCGATCTGCGCTAAACGCTAAACAACCATTTCAAATAAAAGTTTTTGTTTGTTGCCAGATGAGTGTTTGACTTGTACTGGTAGGCACAATTTATCCAGTGTTTATTTTTTTACCGCATAATCCATGATTTTTGTAACTTTTGGAAAATTTTCTTTGAAAAATGAAAATATTATCTCAACCCCTGATTTTTACAGATATCACAGAGTTGTAGCAATATTTAGTAAATTTTTAATTATTTTACTACCAATTTTTAATTGTTTACCATTTTCATTGGAGAGATAGAAGTACAATAAGGCAATGATAATTAATGACATGATTACGAACTGGTAGATCATGCTTGTTATCTTTCGGCACTTTATCTTTACAATGTATTATTTATATCCACTCAGTTGTGCAATTTTTTGTAATAAAATTTTTCCAAGTTACTAGCGATTCACAGTTCTCTGATCAAAGCTAGGTTTTGTGATCTGATCAAAGAGAAATAAATGTCACTCTCACCTTCGCTTGCAAACTATGAGAACGAAATCCATGTCCAGTCAATGACATAAGCGGAACGGTACTTTCAAAATTGTGTTCTTTCTTTCATTTGCCATTTCAGTCATTGGCGGTTTTCAGTGAAAATCCCATAGCAGGCAGTGTCAGTATCCAACCGAAGCTTTGAGAATCTCAGATGACAGAAAAAGGTTTCACAATGACTTTTACCTGTTGGTGCTCGAATTTGTATTTTAGTCACTCTTTATAGAAAGAATGAGAATTGAAATGCTGCTGATGCTCCCTGCAGACGTAAGTTTGGTTTCGTCTTATCATAGAGGAAAGAGCGACTTTAGCATTTATACTCTCTCATTTTTTCAATAAGAAAAGAAAAGACTTCGTCTCTCTTCGTTTGTACCGGTGTCTTTCATTTACGAATGAGACAGTAAAATATCGAAAACGAGGTTGTTGGAATGGTTTCTTTCATTGAGAATGCGTTGCAATTTTAAGCTTTGCTTCGCACAACTAACTGCACCATTCAGGATACCGGTAAAAAAATGTTCCACTCTTGTTTTTTCAATGGAAAAAATTTCGTCGTGATGCGACAAGATTTATCGAATAGAATCATCGCTAGCGGAGGAATACTGTAAATTTTATTCAGTTGCAGCTGAAGCACCTTCTTTTGATCGAGAAACAATGACTCCCTGAGGAACGTTTTCGAAGTGGAAGACGATTGTGGCACTACTTAAAGTCAACAGAGATTATATTTGAATTTAATAAGTATCTAACGAGGAAAACTGATTGGAAAAATGACATGCAAATACAACTATGTAAAGAAAACCGCGAAAATGCTGTTGTAGAGACGGGACTCGAACCCGTAGCTAGCTCCTATCGTATTGTCAATAAAACTACTCTGCATTCCATGTTAGAAACTGATCAAATTTGAAACTAGTTCAAGTCGGCTCTATTACTTAAAAAGATTAGAACAAATCGTTGAAAAACACTGGAGTTTTGATTTGTCCTTCAATATATTGTGTTCGACATCATAATCGTCACTATAGCGGCCATTTGATCGTTTCAAACGGCGAAAGCTATAGAAATTCGCTTTGAAATATCTAATCAATAAGACCGTATGTCCCTTTGGTAAACGAAATGAACCATTTGCGACCGTAGGTACCGCAAGCAGTTCGATTCACAAAACTACTCGTTAAAAAATTGGACTTCATGCCACTACTTTAAAACCACGCCAGAGGAGTAAGGGAATAATTATGTGACATGAACCCAATGAATCATTCCGAACTTTATCCGATCGAAACCGGCCCACTATGTTTCAAGCGCGAACTTCGGAAGACCAAATGAACCTGAGGAATAAAATGATAGCGTTGATAAATTCATACGATTTCCAAATCAATTGATTAGTATGTCGATTGAGACATTCTTCAGTATTAACAAAACGTGAGAATCTGATCAAGCAACATATCAAGATTGTTTTTTTATATCATTTTTTTTACCCCGGCTTTAACAATTTTGGTCATTCACCGGGGACAAGATTGTTAAACTCAAACAGTCCTTTGTAGGATAATTTTATCAATAGTAACGAACAGTGTTGGGAGAATCATGATCAGTTAAAAAGTTCATTTCATTATCCTAAAAAACTCAGTGACTGAAGCGTCCATAAAACTGTGAACCTCGAAGTAGTTCACAAGTGATGTTTTGTGTCAGCTCTACCTGATGACAAATTTTCACCCACAGAAATATCGCAAAAAGAGATAATCGAAAAGAGAGAAGAGTTTCCGATGATATTTCGATGCTGATTATTATATTCTCATCAATGAAAAAATCTCTACCGAATAAATTCCCCACTGAGAAATAATAACTGCGATATTTTTCGATGCACGCAGGGTGGTCAATATGAACAACAATATTGTTGACGAAAAGCTGTTTTAATTTCAGCTGTTTGATGGCACTGGGCTATTTCGATTAAACCCAATAAAATGCTATTCACATGAATTTGATTTATAGAAGTAACAGGAGCGCAATATTTTGCAAGCGTCAAAAACACAACAGACGCAACGTTTGAATTGGTGTAGCCATAGTCATAAATTGGATTTTTTTAATCAGCTGCATAACATGCTTTGTATCTGTTTTTTTTATGGCTCAGAAGCAGAATCCTAAGCCAATTGGTGAATGAGATAGAGTAATTGAAAGCGTTTGAAAAGATATCCCTGTGACTGAACTCAAATTCACAGCCTTCTCTAATTCAGAGAACTTTTCAATTTCTTTACACTATAAATATCTCACCCACCTTCATTTGAACTAAACCCATGTCTTTGAGTTCCGAAATTCATCAACCTTTAGATCATTTTGCACATCATTTTTTGCTCAACCATGCGTGCAGCCAGCTATCAACTTTTACTCCGTCTGGTAAAGTCATAAATTATTAGCGGTAATGGTTAGAATCCCAAGTGCATTGCGCCGTTGCAGGTTAATTAGAAGTAGCGTGAACCTTTTTCTCGCTTTCCCTTTCACCGACCGCCATTGAATGCAAATTTTTCACACATTTTGTATAGATCCGTACGACGCCAACGAAATGGAAAGTATAGGACGCTCCCGGCGTGCACTTCTCGGATGATGGATGGTTGCAATAAGCACTGTTTAATGCAACCAGAAACTTGTTGTAGTTCACCGCACGATATATCTTACTAAATTGAAAATGGCATACGAAGTGTCGAAGCAATTACAATTTAGCCAATAACATTCATTTATCTCAAAATACTTCAACTAACTTTGTGGAGCTTTCAAAGGAAATTATCTATCTTTTGATTGGACGCATCCGCATCCGCATCTCCAGAAGTGAATGTATCAAATGATACTTATCGAGGTAAATTTAAACCAGGGCACGAGTATAGTGTGATGGGTAAGTCGATATCTTTCACGCAGCCCGCCTGGGTTCGATTCCCAACCCCGCACATAGGGTCAGAGTTTGTGTTATATGGAATTTTCTTGGTAAAAAAATTTTTGTGTAGAAACCCCCTATCATAATGTTATTTTCGAAACGGATGTGAAGAGTAAGGGAAAGAAAATTATGTTTGGGGTCATTTCAACATCCAAGATGGCAACTTTCGGCTTATTGGTATTCCTTGAAAACCCTTACAATATGGTTATTTTTAGTCAATCCTACGAATCTGGTTGAAAATCTAAAACCCATCCGCGAGTGTTTATGTTTAGTTCGATAGCGAAGCTTCGGAAGGAATTTCGTATTTTAGTAACAAGCACATATTGATACAAAACACGTTAAATTTGCTTCGTGTTTTCGGCAGCCAGCTGCCCAGAGTAATAAACACATGATAATATTATTCGAAAATTTACAAACAAACAACCTCTTCCTACCTTCTAGTAGCATTGAACTAACAATCCATCCTTCCCAACTAGATCTGCATTCGGACGTGGCCGGAGTTGATTTTGATCGGCATGCATAGATCAATGCAGTTTACACAATGTGAAACTGCGTGATATTCCCAGGCAAGTTGTTCCAGGAAAACATTTGGCAAAGTTAATGATTTCTGATCAATAACGGAGTAGCAACACACGGGCGATCGCTAATTCTTATGTAAATGATAATGCTAATTGTAATCCATGAATGCATTTGCAATATCGGAACGGGTTTCATGAGTAGATGTCCGAAAACGATGTTTGAGGTGGTTCTGAAGTCCTAGATGGCGACTTGTTTATTGATGTTATTGATATGTTATGGTTTATTGATATTCCTCGAAATGAGTAAGGGTTGTCACCATATTTAATTTCGAAACGAGCTCAAACGTTGATTATTGATTTCCAATCTGTCCCTAAAATACCCTTATTTAAACGATTTTTAAGAAGTATCGAAAAACCGAAGGTCGCTATCTTGGGATTCTAAACGACATCGAAAACCGTTTTCTGGTATCTGTTCATTAAACCACTTCCGAAAATACCCATATTTTAGGGGTTTCCAAGAAACATCGATAACCGGAAATCGCCATCTTGGATTTCGAAACGACTCCAAACACAATTTTCCAGCTTCTACTACACTAAAAATTCTTTTATCATAAAAATCACTCGTACCATTTGATTAAGCACATCTTTTTTAACTTAAAACACTCACCGAAATATTGGGAATATATTCTAAAACTTAGATTTTGACTAAAAAAGCTACATTTTCGCACTCATCGACTACTGAGGTTCAGCTGAGTGAACGGGATGTCAAATGAACATAAGCCAATTGTAGCTAACGCTAGTGTCCACGTATAGACGGCTTAGTTTAGTCGATGGGAAGTGACTTTTAGTGTTCGAATTATTAGGAGTGGCCATTTTCACCCCCGGTTTCCCCTATAACAAATGAATGTGTAAATAGCATGTTTCGAACCAATCAATAAAAGTGTAACAACCAGGAATAACAAAAATACGTGTAAAGAATTTTAAAATTATAGTAAATTAGTTAAGTAATTTGAATGGTTTAATGCGGATACGAGGAAAGAAAGCAAGCGTGATGAGTTTTTCTCATTGTTTCCAACAATTTGAGAAAATTTAACTTTTTGAGTTTTTATTTTTATCTCAAACTGCTGAAAATTGATTCCTAAATTGCTTATAATATTGCTAAAGGCATGAAGAAAGACTTGTGTTGTTGCGTTTGATACAACTCGGGATTAAGTTCTACCCATGCTTCCACAGGGCGAATTTTGAAAAGGCGCCCCATAGCAAAATAAGACGCACCACCTTGATCATAAAGTTCCCGGAATTTATTCAGAAAATTCAAAATACAAAATTATTCATCAAAATCGATATTGTATCCTTAGAAGTACTCAGCATCGACTGCAATACACTTTTACTAGCGCTTGATCAAATCCTCGAAACATTTTTTATATTCAGTTTTCGGTATGGTCATCAAAGCCTTCTGCGATTTTTCCACAATCTCATCTCGGGTGCTGAGACGCGTTCCACGGAGCAGTTTCTTGAGTCGACCGAATAGAAAAAAGTTGTAGGGAGCCAAATCAGATGAATTCGGTGGTTGTTCAATGGTATTCGTTTCGTTTTTTAGCCAAATGTTTACGTATAACGATGGCATTGTGTGACGGTGCGTTATCGTGGTTCAAGATCCACGAGTTGTTTACTCACAAATCTTGTCTTTTTCGACGAATTGCTTAACGTTAACGTCTCATAATGCTCAAATCATACTCTTTGTTGACGGTCTGCCCTTGTGGAAGAAATTCATGCTACACAACACCCTTGTAATCAATGAAAACTGTTAGCATCGCTATCTTTTTCGACTGAAAACGACATTTTGGAGTATTTTCGGTGCTTCCAGGGAGCCAGAATAGCCGGAATTGATTTTACAGGCCGTCTACTAACAATGACTAACGGTTGGAATAGTTTCTAGTCCAGTTCTGAAATCTTTTTACGATTCTTGCATCGCCGCTTAAAGTGGCAATGTAAAATATTTAACATTGTTCACCCTATAATTCCGGAACCAAAAGTTGTATCCGGATGAAATTCTAAAGCTTTGTATGGGATCATAAAGCCTTTGCTTAAACCTAAGTTTGTGAAAATCGGTCACGCTATATCTGAGAAAAGTGAGGATTCTTAGTGTCAGTAGGATCCATAGTACTAGCCATGCAATGATTCTGTACACTAAGAATCGGCTGAAAATTGGCCTGGAGGGCCAAGTGTTGAAGAAATTCGATTGAGCGGTCTCTGAGAAAATCGAGTTCACTTTTTCTTCATTTTTTGCATATTTTATCCCGTCACTCCCAAACCGGTAGTCCGATACGGGTAAAATTCAAGTGCAACCTATGGGACCAAGAGATTTTTCATTTAACCTAAGTTTGTGAAAATCGGTCCAACCATCCGGGCCTCTATGAAAAAATTGGTTTTCATAGTGATTGCATAGCCTTTCTATATGAGAAAGGCAAAAATCTAATCGGGTGACTGAGAGCAATGACTGTTCGCAATTTTGCATTGTTCACATACCAGGGTATCTAAACTAGCAGAACAGTTCCGCAGCTGGGAGAAGAATACAAGTCTGAACACTAATTCTAGCGCATTGTACTTCACAAATCAATATTTTCGATCCTACATTTATAGAGAGTCGATTTGTCTTTATATCGAAAAGCATAAAAAGATATTTTTGAACAATGATACGATTTTCACCTCTGAACTCAGTGATATGGTCAATGATCGCGACACGTGCGGTGAAAGGCGCTGGTAATTTTCCGGTTGTAGATGAAGTTTTAAGTTGAAACATGTTTTGAAACGCATGTCGGGATAATCGATTAAAAGTAATGCAAACAACAATTTACGAATTTATCATCAATTTAGTCGAGTTAGATGCCCATGTGTTCACTGGTTCAAAGGCGAAAGCGCACAATTTGTTACAAACAAAAAATAAATGAAACAAAACACTGTTGATTGGAAACGTAGGCTCCCTTACCTTTGCTAGCGCCACCAATTTTCGGAGCCCCGAACACTTTCAAAATTTATCGTTATGAGAATCGAACCGATGATTTACGGTGGTTGGAGTTTGCGGTGGGCATTGTTAGTGCGGTCAATTGCGGCATATAGCTTTGTTTCTGGTAGCAAGTTGTAACCATTGTCCGTTCCGGTTTATGAAAATGCACTTCGAACCACTGCGATTAGAAAGTTGTTTGGGAACTGAGTGGCACCCGGCGACGAACCTGACGTCAATCCAACATGATTTATCGAAAATGAGTGAAAAGTAAGATAATGCTAAACGAAAGTTAAGTTCATGATTGGAAAAATGCATCCACACTAACAGTTGGTAAAATTACGCTACTAGTTGAAAAATATGATTGAAATAACATATGTTGAAATCCTAAAACATACTCAAATATGTTTCATACGAAACTAGCTTTGCATGGCAATTTTTATTTCGCAGTCCTGTCTAGCACTTTCGCTTAACTCAGATACTGATCGGATCCTATTAAACAAGCAATAAACTTTCCGATCAATCTCACTAAACCGACTGTTGTTTGTTGCGTGTTTCTAATCCAAAACAACTGTTCGCCAGTCGCCTTCGGGTGATATTTTTATGGTTTCATGACATCTTTCTTCCGAAAAATGTGCTCCGTTCGCCAACGGTTTAATGGCCAACAATAAACGAACCGCTGCCCAAGAATGACGCAGTGCAAAAACGTTTCAAGAAAAAAGCCGGCTGGTTTCGCAGAATGAAACTATAGCCGATAATCTTAACTCGTAGCTCATAAAACTGACCGTCTGTATTTTACCGAACCGTGTTTTTTTCCTGCCTCAAAGAATTATTTCGCTCTCTTACCTAACGGTTTCAACTTTCGCTTTCAGCATTGCTCCCGGATCTACCGTAGTTATGAGCACAACATCATGCATGTTGCATGCTGATTCATTCTGTGCTGCTGCTAGCCCCATGCGCAGTGTATTTCCCTAACAGAAGCACGAGAACGAAGGTGCAATGTTTTGAACATAAGCGTAGTCAGTTGGTCGGTAAAAAGGGCGCGCATGCCATTAATAATAGCTCCCAAGCATCAAAATTATGAGCAAGTTTTTGGATTTGGAAGATTTGGGTAATGGATTTTTCCCCGTGCGTAGTTGAGAGCTTCTTCCAGGCTATCTGCTGAGTATCACGTAGACCATTATCTATTTTGGCATTCTTGTTACATTTCCAGCCCACTGTAGTGTAGCTTTATTTATAAGCCTTCCTATATCACTGTATTCTTATCACAACTGCGTCTGTGCCATTCTCCATTCACCAATTTCTTTTTTACCGCCGAATATTGA
The DNA here is from genome assembly GCF_030247185.1 of Malaya genurostris. Taxonomy (NCBI): domain Eukaryota; kingdom Metazoa; phylum Arthropoda; class Insecta; order Diptera; family Culicidae; genus Malaya; species Malaya genurostris. Next base: position 44,493,009 of record NC_080571.1, read on the forward strand.
GTACATGACAATTTGCATCCATCAACGACTTGTGGATTGGCTGTTTCCGGAAAAGTACTTTGTACCATGTATATACCATTCCAATTTGCATTGTGACAAGAGGCTAAATCTTACCAAAACAAAGGGTGATAGTCATGACTTCTGATAAATGGTAGCAATCGCTTCTTTCTCCTATGCATCCTTATTGATATTGCCGGAAAAAAAATCTTATACATTTTCGATCGCAACTACATGTACCCTGCCAAATCATATATTTTTTAGGGAATTTGGTTACGGGTTCGGTTCGCGTTCAGAAAAAAGTCTTTATCGGGTTTGGATCAGGTATGAAATTTTGTTTTATTATTTTATTATTGTCGATTTTGCAGGAATGGAGTAGTCAGTAAGATTGTTAATTTTTTTTTTCACTTTCCATGGTTTCAATAGACCTTAAACTTACCCAAACCTTCTACTCCGTGGCACTCATGGAAGAGAATGATGAATCTTCGTTCTTCCGGATAGTAGGTCATCACTGTCATTCCTTCTTGTTCGTATCCTGCATCTTTCTCTGTGAATGCAAAAACAACTATATTTTAAAACAGAAATATGAATAACAATAATTACAATACGAAAACAAAAAGGGTTACATAATAATTATAACATCACAACAAACATTGTAGAATATATAGTCAGAAGATAAAAAATTGTTTAATTTTCTTAACAAAGCTACTAGAAGGTTCGATGAATCACTTATTTTTGCAACACCAATCAACGAAAAGTTGAAGTTGATGTTGTAGTCGTCGACAATCCTCCACAGTTCGAACAGCAATGTAGGGTAAAGTGTTATAATATACCACCCTTAAGAACACCAAGGATGGCTTTTATCATATCAAAGAACGTTCATCGGTAACTCTTGAACGATTGAATCAGTGCCATCAAAGAGAGTTGGAAATCATCGCAACAACAAAAACCCGGCATGGCTCATTTAACATAGAATCGACACCAGTGCGAGAGCGAATTTCTCTCGATGATATTTCTGAGAATCAAAGGTTGGGACGCCGCTGTGGGGATCTTCTCTGAAGCAACAAACGGTCGCTTATTCAGGGTGGCAAGTGAATTAGCGATTTCAATTTCCCGTTTTTTCCCTGTTTTCCCGGTGCGCGAGACTAAAAATTCCCGGTTTTTTACATGTCCAAAAAACATCGAGAGTTGAGAAATAAAGATTTTTCGGTTATCTCCTTGGAACTACGATTAAAACTCCCATCCACAGTTTGTCTAAACGAACTATTCAATCTTTTTCAAGACTACCACTGAATCAGTCTTTTAAAGGCTATCTGGAAAATCAGTCCTTCTTAAAACTTATACAAGTTAGGAGTGTATTCTAGAAATGGGCAAAACCGTTAATTTCAAAGAACTGTTGAAAACTTGATAGTTGTACCGAAAGAATTAGTTCTATTGAACCGTTCTTTCGTTTTTCTGAAACTTTGTATGTTTCTTCGAACATAATATGAGAGCTATAAATTATATTTTGTAGTTAACAGATTCAATAATAATAGTCTTTTTGCATGTGTTCTACCAATAATCATTCTCTTTTGTACACATTTTCAAAGTTCGCGAAATTCTACCAGATTACTCAAACCAGCAAACGTTTTGAAAGACGAGATTGAGAAGAACAGTCAGCTATCATTCTTCAATAAAGAACTCCAGTTTACTCAATCTTCGAGGAAAACTAGTTCTGTTGGACCGTACGCGGACTGACCATCTCTAGTATATTCCAATTTTTTTTTAGTTTGGTATAGTATAGGGTTAAAAATTAAAAATGAATGAACTAAAGCACAACACTCCTCCCTCAAACCCGATTACTTCTAACAACCAGTGACGTCTCGTGACAAAATTTACGGGTTGTGCACTGCTTATACGGTATGATATCAGAACCGTTTCGACGATGCAACTGAGACAGCAATTTGTTTTCAACTGTCATAAGCATAAGGCACTGAAGCCTCTCCTGAATGTGTGTATACAAGTTCTTACAGAGCATATTTGACCAGTTATGCAGTGCACGAGGTGCACATGAGGACGAGAGACCATTGCTAACAACATATACAATATTCTTTCAGAGTTGGATTTTGGCGAGAAAACAAAATCCTTCTAGAAGTGTACGCTTGTCACTTTGAAAAAACAACAATCTATGCCTCTAGTGACTGAGATGATCTAAATTTGATTCTCCTATCATCGACACTGAACAGGCTCCAACGAACTCTGGAAAACCAATTTCAGCTGTTAAAGAAGGAAATCAAATACTCCTTGCAAACGGTGGATAAAATGAAAGTCGACAGCTCTGTCGATTTTGTGAATCCTATTGGAATTAATACCAAGATTACTAAAAAAATATTGTCACAATTTGACATTACTGAGACAAATTTGAGTGAAATTAGGGAAATTATTGGCTGGCAACTAAAAACACGGCCCCTAAGATTTCTTAAAAAAATTATCAAACAAACATGTTACTTGACGTTACTTTTACCATTATGCATACTTATTCTGAAATTTGAAGAAAAATACTAGAAAAGGTCCTAAGTGCAAATGACAGTTCCTCTTTCTTTCGATTATTATGGTCCTATAGGCAATCATACTATATTTCACTTTGCATAGAATAACGACTGAAACTATCAACTTTCGATCTGCTGTTGAAAAATGTGTGAAAATACTGTAACAATTGAAAGAGAAAATAAACAAAGAGAAACTGTCATTTGCACTTGGAATCTTTTCTAATATTTGTCGAGATTTAATAAAAATCCAGCAGAAGTATTCAAATTATCTTTATTTTTCATCATGAGCATTGATTATGCTGTTATTGATGCCAACTAAGAAAGCGCTTATTGAATTAAAATTGCTGAGGTGTTGGCACCATTTTCAATGGATTGAACCTGTGAGGAAAAATAAGAAGTTTCAAAACTTGTACTGAACTCCTAGCTCAAACACAAAATGGCCTTCATCTTTTCATTTGTTGTATCAGGAAAATCATGATGCTGAGAATCGTTACTAAGATTAGGACTAGTAAATTTTTTCCCGGATTTGCACTAAAATTCCCGATTTTTTCCCAGTTTTTCCCGGTAAAACCAAATTCCCGACTTTTTCCCGGTTTTCCCGATTTTCCCGGTCACTTGCCACCCTGCTTATTCTCGTTTCGCGATCCGATTATATACAGGCAGTTGATAATTGCGATAGAATCATTTTACTATTGCCGCTTTTCTAACTGTGTGCATTCAACTTTTGTATAAGTTGTGTCTATGAAAATGTATGTGAATGCATTTTTGAAATATTGCAACCTAGTATGAGAATCATCAAGTCAAATTGTCGCCGACGCAAACCTTAAATCCAAAACAAAAATCAGCTGTTATTGCCGTAACACTCGTTCATTCATGATTAAAGAAACTTTGACCGCAATAATTCATACAACTAGTACTTACTGCAAACCGCGAGGAAGAATCAAATTACATCAACTGCACTCGGCGTTGAGTCCGGTCGGTCACATCGTAAAACAGACAAATTATGCTAAGTCAACATTCTCGATGCCGATGCCATTGTCGCCCCGCGATATATTGATATATATTCAATAACATAAGCGGCGCAACGTAGGAACATAAGGAATCATTTAAATATTCAATCTACTTATATATATTTGTAAATAATTGGCTTTAAGAAATTTAGATATAAAAACCCAAAAATTATCAATAAAGACACAGTCAAAATCCAAACCTCATTCAGCAAACATTCGTTTCCGAAACACCGGAGCTCTTCGTTGGTTTCCACCTTGCATCCCTTGGACGAAGGGCCCCATTCCAAAGTCTATAGCGTGTAGTATTTGTTACGCAGGTGCTACAAACTATAGAATTCAATCTAGACTTAGAGGTGGCTTGTACTGCAGGACATCTCTAACTAGAACCTTGGTCGAACGTCGTAAGATCGCCCAACCGGTGGGCGATATATGGTGGCTCCAGAGAGGATTTATCCTCAAGTTTCGCGACGTTAAAAGGAACGAAATAAAAGTTCAAGCGTGTCCGTAGCTCATAGCGGACAAATAAACGTGTTGTAACGAAAAAGAGTGTATTCATAGCTAATACACAAGTGAGTGAGTGTCTGTCAGTACAATATCACAACCAGGTGATATATCACGCAATTCGTACCAGAAGGAAACATCGTAAATATGGCCTCCACATCGTACGTGAACAATCCCAACGGGAACTGCCGCCTGTGCCAGGACAAGGACAGTGCGGACGAATGGATGGTGGAATGCACGAAATGTTGGAATTGGTTCCACATGGCATGTGCCAAACTAGAAAAAAAGCCTACGGTAAAGGAATCTTGGCACTGTCCAAGGTGTAAGGAAGAAATAAAGGAAATCCAGCTTCTGAAGAAGGAGCTGGAAGAATATAAACGGACAACCACGAGAAGTAAGTCCAAAGAACGCAGCCCAGTTGATACGGTTGAACTGCTACGGCGTCAATTTGAGGCGCAGCTGGAAAGCCAAAAGATACGTGACGAGGCTTTCCAAAAAGCCATGCTTGAAATGGCAAACAAAATTCATCAAATTAAGAATGATCCCGAAATTGTTAGCACTTCCACGGCTTCCACAATAAAACTACCAGATGAAATTACAAATCTACTAAGAAGACAAACAGCAACGCAGCTTCCACAATTTAACGGTAATTATAAGGATTGGCCAAATTTTAAACGACTCTATGAACAAAGTAAACGAGAAGGACAATTCAGTAATACGGATAACATCAATAGACTTATGGCGAGTCTCGATAAATCTGTTAAAGTACACATTAATGCATTGTTAATGGACCCGGGAAACGAGAAACAAGTTATCGAAACATTGGACAGTATATATGGACAGCCACTAGCGATATTCAACGAACTGTGGAAGGATCTGACAAAATTACGGAACCCACGTATGGAAAACCCTCAAACAATGGTAGACTTTGTAGTCACACTCGGCAATTTAGTTTCAAATATGTCGATAATACAGTGTGAAGATTATCTTGCTAATCCATTACAAATAGCAGAAATCATATGTCGTCTGCCGCTCAACCTAAGAGAGCAATGGGCGGACAAGGAAGTTGAAGCCATGACTCTTGCGAACGGGCAGCCAAGACAAAAACTAACGCTGAAGGATGTACACGAATTTCTTAAACCACAACAAAAGAGAGCGACACTCCTTGTCGCACAAAGGGTTTGTCTATCAGATAAGGAATATCCAAAAAACGAAAAATCAAGGATAAATCTACATACTGAAGGTAAAAGCAAACCTCCAGTAAAATGCCTCTGTTGTAATCAACAACATTGGCTAACATCATGTCAGGAATTCAGAAACATGAATACAGAAAAGAGACGCGCATTAGCTCTTGAGAAACGCATATGTTTCAATTGTCTACGACTGGGACACTCATCCAAAAATTGTGAGACTAAGCCAAACTGTAGAACACAAGGATGCATGGCACGCCATCATACATTCCTCCATTTACGTACAAGAAATAGCGACGAGAGCACAACCTCCCAGAAAAATGACACCAAAAAAAAAAAACTAAAAATGAATCGTTTAATAACTCCAAAGATCCTAAGAAAACCATTGAAAAGAAGGACGTTGAGGAAACAAGTGCAGCATCCACCTCACCAGATACTTCCAATAAACAAGATAAAGAAACCACACGCACGAATATACATACCGTCAGGAAAAACAAGGTGTATTACCAAATCCTTCCTGTAACTATTCACGCACAAGGCAAACAGTTAGATACATTCGCTTTCCTGGATCATGGATCTTCGAACAGTCTCATTCTGGATAAGGTTGCTAATGAGTTAGGTCTAGAAGGACCAATATCCCCCTTGAGTATTAAATGGACCAATGACTCAATACATGAGGACAACCAAAGTCGAAGTGTTTGTTTCAAAATATCCGGTACCAACAAAAATCGGTATCAAATGGAGAGTGTACGTACAGTAAGCAAATTATCACTACCACGCCAAACACTCGAGTATAATGAAATTAAAGAAAAATACACACACCTCAAAAATATTCCGATACAAGGGTATGTCAATGCCGAACCAACGTTATTAATTGGACTTGATCATCCACGACTGCTAACGGCAACGAAACAACGTATAAATGAAATCGGACCAGTCGCGGCCAAGACACCCATCGGCTGGGTAATATACGGCAGGACAAACTCTAGACATCAACAGGACACATATTCATGCGTTATTGAGGAACAAGATGCTCTCCGTGAGGAAATACAGAAATATTTTTCAACCGAAGAATTCGGTGTCAAAGTCACTCATCACAATCACATAAGTACCGAAGACAAGTTGGCCAACCAAATTATCCAGCAAACAATGAAATATAATGGTTATCAATATGAGATCGGACTGCTTTGGAAGCAAACAAGGACTATTATGCCAAAAACAGAAAGCTTTAAAGCAGCATTAAAAAGACTAGAATACACCGAAGCAAAGATGCGAAAAGATCCTGAATTTTCTTAATGGTATAAGGAAAAGATTCAGGAGTACGTTAAGAAAGGCTACGCTCGAATGCTCACGCCAGAGGAAATTACTCGAAGTAGCGAGAAGACGTATTATTTACCCAACTTCGCGGTCGTGAATCCAAATAAAACTCCACTCAAACCACGTCTCGTCTTTGATGCCGCTGCAAAGGTACAGGGAGTATCACTAAACACGGAATTGCTGTCTGGTCCAGACAACTTGACATCACTGTTCGGAATCCTACTAAGATTCCGAGAAGGGAAATATGCAGTAGCTGGAGATATACAAGAAATGTTTTCACAAGTTAAGATACGGAAAGAAGACCAAGACGCTCAACGATTTCTATGGCGAGATGGAGATAACCGAAAACCTATGGCACATTACGTAATGCAAGTAATGACATTTGGTGCGACTTGCTCACCGGCATGCGCACAGGCAGTAAAAAATAAAAATGCAGAAAATTTCAAGGAATGTGAACCAAAGGCAGCAAACGCTATAATAAAGCAGCATTACGTTGATGACTACTTGGATAGCTTTTCGACAATAGAAGAAGCTACTGCAGTCACATTCGGAGTGATTAAAATTCACGAAGTCGCACATTTCATGATGAGAAACATCATATCAAACAACACAACAGTACTTAATTTTCTACCAGCAAAAAACATTGCAAACAAAACAACAACAAAGGAATTCACCGAAAAGAACGTAGCATCTGAAAAAGTCCTAGGTGTATACTGGGATTCAACTCGGGATACAATTGGGTACCGATTGGAACAATTCGACCCTGAAGTTATTCCAACGAAAATAGAAGTCCTCTCAAGAATAGCTAAAATCTTCGACCCTCTAGGCCTTATCGCACATATTACGATCGGAGGAAAGATAATTATGCAACAAATTTGGAAAGAAGGCTCTGATTGGGATGATAAAATATCAACCAAACTGATGGAGACTTGGAGAGTTTGGATAGAAAAACTGTCCACCATAACCACGTTAAATATCCCAAGGTGTTACTTTACAAACAAACTGAACGCAAAGCTATACGAGCTACATGCTTTTGTCGATGCTTCAGAAAAGGCTTTTTCGGCAACAGTATATTTGTACGCAGAAACTACGCATGGACACCAAGTTAGCTTAATAGCAGCAAAAACAAGGGTTGCGCCAAACAAGGTAATAAGTATACCAGACCTCAGAAATAGGACAAGAATTTTCATCGATCCGCCAAAAATAGCGATTCATCAACACTATAAGTACTTCTATCCATCAGCAAATATAAAGCAATTGAACAAATCACATTTTTTGCACGATCGCACAACTATTCAAACGGCAATGACGTGTATTCCTGCCACTATATTTCACCAACATCCCATTGGAAAATGCCCTACAACTAATCTACCGACCTATTACACAGAGGTAGTTTCACTATCTAGATCAAATACAATACTATATATAGCCGAAGACCCGAGCGCTATCACCATACGCTGCGGAACCGAATTAAAAGGCGTCACACACCCAATGGCGATTGTTGTACTAGATCCTGACTGTGAGCTTAGAACTAAATACAGCATGACACACGCTAGTATTGGTGGAACATCATTAGAGAGAAAAATATTTTTCAAAAGTCAGAAAGAAATGCCGTCTTCAACAATCAACCTGCTTGAACCAATGGAAACTTCAGAAGAACCTTTGACTACACACGAATCACCCAATCAACAGCAGAAAACATTTAAGAACGACCATAGCTCAATATACAACCTCACGGCTATCCTGGCAATTATATCAACAGTGCTCATCGCAGCTATAGTTATCAGTACGATCTACTATAAGAAAAGCAGTAGACGACGACCAATTACAAAACGACCAACGTTCAAAATGACGAATAAACCCACCCGCGTAGAAGACCACCAAGAAAGATAACAGCCATAAGCGATGAAACAGTTTAAGCTTGTATAACAAAATTTAGATTCTGTTGTTGCAAAATCAAAGTAGATAATCAGAAACACACTAAAGAAGACTTAACTTGAAACAAGCGTAAACAAATAATGCAAAATTAAGTTATAAGGTACTCGTACGCAAAGAGAACATTGACTAGCAATAAACTATGAAGCGTCAGCAGCTTGTTCTTGTAAGATCTACTGGATAGACTTACGGGGCCCGGTATGTCGCCGACGCAAACCTTAAATCCAAAACAAAAATCAGCTGTTATTGCCGTAACACTCGTTCATTCATGATTAAAGAAACTTTGACCGCAATAATTCATACAACTAGTACTTACTGCACACCGCGAGGAAGAATCAAATTACATCAACTGCACTCGGCGTTGAGTCCGGTCGGTCACATCGTAAAACAGACAAATTATGCTAAGTCAACATTCTCGATGCCGATGCCATTGTCGCCCCGCGATATATTGATATATATTCAATAACATAAGCGGCGCAACGTAGGAACATAAGGAATCATTCAAATATTCAATCTACTTATATATATTTGTAAATAATTGGCTTTAAGAAATTTAGATATAAAAACCCAAAAATTATCAATAAAGACACAGTCAAAATCCAAACCTCATTCAGCAAACATTCGTTTCCGAAACACCGGAGCTCTTCGTTGGTTTCCACCTTACATCCCTTGGACGAAGGGCCCCATTCCAAAGTCTATAGCGTGTAGTATTTGTTACGCAGGTGCTACAAACTATAGAATTCAATCTAGACTTAGAGGTGGCTTGTACTGCAGGACATCTCTAACTAGAACCTTGGTCGAACGTCGTAAGATCGCCCAACCGGTGGGCGATACAAATCATCGATTCAACTTTCTGCGATAATTGTCAACTTGCGATTCTCTCTTGGTAAATTCCACACAGCACCGATCATTATCAGACTGTAATTTTTTTTTAAGGGCCGAGAAATACTCAGAGTATGAAGTGGAGCGAATGAATGTAGAAAAATTCTCTCGCGGTTCATGCATTAAGAGATTCGAGTTCTTGTAGCATCTTCTACCGGATTGAAAATATTGTATACAATATAGATAGCAATATAGCAGCTTCTGTGAAATTTTCGGCAATCACCAACACTGAAGAAAACATTGAGATATTTCTAAATGTACTGATATAATTCTTCGATAATGTATGTATTTCTTTGCAATACGTCTGAGGAGCATAATTTTTAATGATTTCAGTAGAAGTGATGAGAATTGGTTGGTACAAACACATTTTCCACAACGAACACTGGTGATTGCCGAAAATTTGAGGAAGCCGCTCGATATTTATCAATATTGTATACAACATTTTCAATCCGGTAGAAGATGCTACAAGAACTCGAGTCTCTCAATGCATGAACCGCGAGAGAATTTTTCTACATTTCTTCGCTCCACTTCATACTCTGAGTATTTCATGGCCTTTACTAAAATATAAACAGTCTGGCAATGATCGGCGCTGTGTGGAATTCACCAAAACAGAATCGCAAGTTGACAATTATCGCTGAAAATCGAATCGATGATTCGACTCGATGATTCTCATACTAGGTTGCAATATTTCAAAACCCTTGTGTGGAGCATTCACAGACATTTTCATAGACACAACTTATACAAAGGTTATATGCACATAGTTAGAGTAAGCGGCAATAGTAAAATGATTCTATCGCAATTGTCAACTGCCTGTATAGAATCGGATCGCGAAACGAGAATAAGCTACCGTTTGTTGCTTCAGAGAGGATCCCCACAGCAGCGAGCTAACCTTTGATTCTCAAACAGATCATCGCTCTCACACTGGTGTCTATTCTATGTTAAATGAACCATGCCGGTTTTTTGTTGCTGCGATGATATCAGTCTCTCTTTGATGGCACTGATTGAATCGTGTGAAGAGTTGCTAGAGAACGTTCTTTGATACGATAAAAGCCATCCTTGACGACCACATTCTCAGTTTTTTCGCTTGCCGTTGGCATAATGCCCCAGCAACCGGTATGTCCCACAACAATGATGCAATACGCCCCTTGAATTGTCGGTGTAGAAGAAAAGCAGATAAAGAAGATATTCTTTGCATCAGAAATCAATTGCATAATCAATTAATTACAATTGGAAACCAACATTTTTGATCCTCCCAACGCTACTTTTTGGTTTAATAACCGTTTTAAATCTTCAAAACAATATTTTAACTCGATGCATACTGTTGAATCGAAAGTGGGGCATAATGTCCGTAGAGTGATGGTTATGAGAAAATTCGTATATCAAAGAAATGGCTTTCTTTCTCCATATTTTTTACTGCAAAAAGAGACATTAACACTGCTGAAAGTTAATTACTAAGGAGTGTATCAAAAATAAGCTATCCACATACATTTGTGTTGTACGCATGTATTTGTGAAGGTTTTTTATGCTCAGATCACAGAATGCTGTGCGTTTGGCTGTCAGCTTTCGTTTGTTTACTTGTTTGTGCGGTTGAAATTCTGCGTTTTCAAAATGTCGCGTATTGAAAAGGAAGTGGAAATTAAGGTTCTGGGCACATGGCTAAGTGAGAAGGATATTACTATGCGAAAACTGGCAAAGCGGTTTGGAATTCATCATGCCAGTGTTAAAACCATCATTAATAAGTGTGGATGAGCTACCAGGAAGAGAACGGAAACCCGGTTCTTCCAACCCGAAACTGGACCAGAAAGTGGTATCCCTAATCATGAAGAACAAATCAATGTCAATACGTGATTTGGCCAAAAAAACAGGAACGAGTGTCGGAATGATCTAGCGTATTAAGAGGCGAAATCCCAGAAGACCTACAAGAAGCAGAAAATCTCGAAACAAAGTGTAGAACAGAAGACGCAAGCAGCAACAAGGGCCCGGAAATTGTATTCGCGTGTTTTGCAGTGTCCGGATGCATGCGTTTTGATGAACGATGAGACTTGTGTAAAGGAGGACTGAAAAACCCTTCCAAGTCCACAATACTTTACTTTCGTCGTTGGGGAGGATGTGAGCGATGCGGACAGGTCGATTCAAGTGGATACATTCGGTCGAAAGGTACTGGCAAGCAATATGTTCCTGTGGTTTGAAGTCAACCACTACCGGAACTATAAATGCAGAAATCTATCGATCTTAGTGTCTCCAGAAGAGATTGCTGCCATTGTATAAGAAGCATAGTACATCTCCACTGTTTTGGTCGAATTTAGCGTCGGCCCACTATGCCAAAACCACTCTCAATTCGCTTGCGGAAAAGGGTTTAAATGTCCATGAGAAAAATATCAATCCACCAAATTGCCCTCAGCTCAGGTCTTCAAGAAGATTGGTAAGGCAGCAGAGAACATGCAGGAGTTCAAAAAAAATTCGGGCTCAAGCGTCCAAAAAATACGATGCAACACTTGTCCGGAACTTGATGAAGAGCGTTCGATCAAAAGTTCGAAAATTCGTGAAGGAATAACTTAAATTTCATCCGGTTTTCATTATGCTCAAGTTTAACCTCGTACTATAAAGAATCAAATTTTAGTTTGAATAAAATATCGTTTTTTATCATAATTTGAAAGGAAAATTTGTGGATAGCTTATTTTCGATACACTCCTTGAGTAGCAACCGACCATTAGACGTTTTACACAGTTAAAATGCTTGTTTAGTCGAAGCAAAACCTTACATCGAAAAGCTGCCTAATGATATTTTTAGTTTTTTTTATATTTTCCTGCAAGCGACAAGTACCAAACTTGCGTAGCAGAAAGATCTTAGGGAAAGATACTGTTAGTGATAAAACTTTTGTGTAGAAACGTCTTGAATACTTAAAAAAGGAAGGGGGCGTTTTTGCCAGCAAGAGCGCTTTATAACACTTTCCCCTACAATTTTAAGTCGTCTGCAGCAAATGAAACATCATTAGAAAATAATGTAAAAAACAAGGGTGAAACTCCTGAATGGGCTACTTTCCAGTTACACTCGTAAAACTAAACTTAATGAAACTTTAAGAACATAAATTTTTAAATCAACCCAGACGACATAACTAGTGATTGCATAACCTATATTCATATGAGAAAAGCAGAAAACTAATCAATGAGTACTGACGGGAAATCTATGATATGTGACAAAATTATAACACTAAAAGGAACGAACGAATCGTTTAATTTTATTGACACACTTCATGCAGCACATAAATGATGCGTCATAATTAAATTTACATACAAAAGATTAGAAAAACTACGTACTAAATCAAGAATCGAAGTTTGTACAAAATCGCTCATGTGTTTTTTTTTACATAGCAAACAGCTGAACCAATCGGTGTAGCTCTAAATACTTTTTTGAATAAAAATGTTAAATCAAAATTATAACAAAAATATTGAAAAATTATCGATTGCATTCCGCTCGGTTAGGTCTGAAAAAATATTTGTATTTCTTTCATCATCTTTTCTTATGACTTAACGCTACCGTTTCGAGTTGCAGTGATTCTCGAGTTCTCTAATTTCCAAAATCAGAAAAAAATTATCAGAACGAAAAAAAAACGCAATAATCAAACATATATAATAAACCATATAAGGGTGATTTTTTAAGAGCTTGAGAACTTTTTTAAACAATAAAACGCATAAAATTTGCAAAATCTCATCGGTTCTTTATTTTAAACGTTAGATTGGTACATGACATTTACTTTTTGAAGATAATTTCATTTAAATGTTGACCGCGGCTGCGTCTTAGGTGGTCCATTCGGAAAATCCGCTTTTTTATCGACAAATTTTGTTCAGCGATGAGGCTCATTTCTGGTTGAATGGCTACGTAAATAAGCAAAATTGCCGCATTTGGAGTGAAGAGCAACCAGAAGCCGTTCAAGAACTGCCCATGCATCCCGAAAAATGCACTGTTTGGTGTGGTTTGTACGCTGGTGGAATCATTGGACCGTATTTTTTCAAAGATGCTGTTGGACGCAACGTTACAGTGAATGGCGATCGCTATCGTTCGATGCTAACAAACTTTTTGTTGCCAAAAATGGAAGAACTGAACTTGGTTGACATGTGGTTTCAACAAGATGGCGCTACATGCCACACAGCTCGCGATTCTATGGCCATTTTGAGGGAAAACTTCGGAGAACAATTCATCTCAA